>NW_027397079.1:35860188-35918553 GCF_003265705.2 Callorhinus ursinus | reverse complement strand
ATCCCATTTACAATTGCACCCAAAACCATTAGATACCTAGGAATAAATCTAACCAAAGAGGCAAAGGATCTGTACTCAGAAAACTATAAAATACTCATGAAAGAAATTGAAGAAGACACAAAGAAATGGAAAAACGTTCCATGCTCATGGATTGGGAGAATCAACATTGTGAAGATGTCAATGCTACCTAGAGCAATCTACACATTCAATGCAATCCCCATCAAAATACCATCCACTTTTTTCAAAGAAATGGAACAAATAATCCTAAAATTTGTATGGAACCAGAAGAGACCCCGAATAGCCAGAGGAATACTGAAAAAGAAAAGCAAAGCTGGCGGCATCACAATTCCGGACTTCCAGCTCTATTACAAAGCTGTCATCATCAAGACAGTATGGTACTGGCACAAAAACAGACGCATAGATCAATGGAACAGAATCGAGAGCCCAGAAATGGACCCTCAACTCTATGGTCAACTTATCTTTGACAAAGCAGGAAAGAATGTCCAATGGCAAAAAGACAGTCTCTTCAACAAATGGTGTTGGGAAAATTGGACAGCCACATGCAGAAGAATGAAACTGGACCATTTCCTTACACCACACACAAGAACAGACTCCAAATGGTTGAAAGACCTAAACGTGAGACAGGAGTCCATCCAAATCCTAAAGGAGAACACAGGTAGCAACCTTTTCGACCTTAGCCGCAGCAACTTCTTCCTAGAAACATCGCCAAAGGCACGGGAAGCCCGGGCAAAAATGAACTATTGGGATTTCATCAAGATAAAAAGCTTTTGCACAGCAAAAGAAACAGTCCACAAAACCAAAAGACAACCGACAGAATGGGAGAAAATATTTGCAAACGACATATCCGATAAAGGGCTAGTATCCAAAATCTATAAAGAACTTATCAAACTCAACACCCAAAGAACAAATAATCCAATCAAGAAATGGGCAGAAGACATGAACAGACATTTCTCCAAAGAAGACATCCAAATGGCCAACAGACACATGAAAAAGTGCTCCACATCACTCGGCATCAGGGAAATCCAAATCAAAACCTCAATGAGATACCACCTCACACCCGTCAGAATGGCTAAAATTAACAAGTCAGGGAACGACAGATGTTGGCGGGGATGTGGAGGAAGGGGAACCCTCCTACACTGTTGGTGGGAGTGCAAGCTGGTGCAACCCCTCTGGAAAACAGTATGGAGGTTCCTCAAACAGTTGAAATTAGAGCTACCGTTCGATCCAGCAATTGCACTACTGGGTATTTACCACAAAGATACAAATGTAGGGACCCGAAGGGGTACATGTACCCCAATGTTTATAGCAGCAATGTCCACAATAGCCAAACTGTGGAAAGAGCCAAGATGCCCATCGACAGATGAATGGATAAAGAAGATGTGGTATATATACACAATGGAATATTATGCAGCCATCAAAGGAATGAGATCTTGCCATTTGCAACGACGTGGATGGAACTGGAGGGTGTTATGCTGAGTGAAATAAGTCAATCAGAGAAAGACATGTATCACATGACCTCACTGATATGAGGAATTCTTAATCTCAGGAAACAAACTGAGTGTTACTGGAGTGGTTGGGGGTGGGAGGGATGGGATGGCTGGGTGATAGACATTGGGGAGGGTATGTGCTACGGTGAGCGCTGTGAATTGTGCAAGACTGTTGAATCACAGATCTGTACTTCTGAAACAAATAACGCAACATATTTTAAGAAAAAAGGAAAAGAAGAAGATAACAGGAGAGGAAGAAAAGGGGAGTATGTCAGAGGGGGAGACGAACCATGAGAGATGATGGACTCTGAAAAACAAACTGAGGGTTCTAGAGGGTAGGGGGGGGGGGGGATGGGTTAGCCTGGTGATGGGTATTGAGGAGGGCACGTTTTGCATGGTGCACTGGGTGTTATGAACAAACAATGAATCATGGAACACTGCATCAAAAACTAATGATGTAATATATGGTGATTAACATAACAATAAAAAATTAAAAAAAAATAAAATATATAAAGAACTCATACAACTCAATAACAAAGTAACAATCTGACTAAAAAATAGAAACACCGTACAATCTACTAATTCCACTTCTGGGTATTTATCCAAAGAAAACAAAAACACTAACTCCAAAAGATATCTGCACCTCCATGTTCACTGCTACATTATTTACAATAGCCAAGACATAGAAGCAACCTAAGTCTCTGCTGATGGACGAATGGATAAAGAGAATGTGCTGTGTATATATATAATAAAATACTATTCAGCCATAAAAAAGACGGAAATCTTGCCATTTTCAACAACATGGATCAACCTTGAGGGCAATATACTAGTGAAGTAAGTCAGACAGAAAGACAAATACTATATGACCTCGCTTATATGTAGAATCTTAAAAAAAAAAAATAACTCATACATACAGAGAACAGATTGGTGGTTGCCAGAGGTGGGAGTGGGGGATGGGGTGACATTGGGTGAAGGGGGTCAAAAGGTACAAACTTCCAGTTACAAAATAAGTAAGTCATGGAAATGTAATGTACACAGCATGGTGACTATAGTTAATAATATTGTACTGTATATTTAAAAATTGCTAAGAGAATAGATCTCAAAAGTTCTCATCACAAGGATAGTAAAATTATGTGGGCTAATGGATATTAACTAGACTTTTTGTGGTGATCGATCATTTCACAATATATACAAATATTGAATCATTATGTTGAACACCCAAAACTAATAAATGTATGTCAATTACATCTCAATAAAAAAAAGTAGAATAGTGGTTGATAGGAGTAAGGGGGGGTGGGAAATGGGAGTTATTGCTTTGGGTATAGAGTTTCTGATGAAAAGGTTTCAGGAATAGTGGTGATAATTGCACAATATTGTGAATATAATTAATGTCACTGAATTGTATATTCAAAAATGGTTAAAATGGCAAATTTTAGGATATATTTATTTTACACAATTAAAAAAGGAAAAAATATATCAAGGATGAAGAACACATATGTAATTTCTAACTTGTATGTGTGAGCACCCTGCATATGTAGTGTTATGGAAAATTCTCCAACATATATGTTTAAGGGGGGAAATAGCATAACAATTTTTTGTTTCTTTTTTAAAAAGGAAAAGGGAGAACAGGGAGATTATATATATATATATATATACACACACACACATACATACTCATCTGTAATAAAACATGAGGAAGGATATCTAATGACTTTAACTCCACATAATTGGAAAGACTTTAAAAGTCTGACAATATCAAGTGTTTACAAGGATGTAGATCAACAGGAATGCACATATACCATTGATGATACAATCACCCAATGGTGTAACCTCTTTGGAAATGAATTTGGCAATTTCCAATAAATAGTTACATATCTTTCAGCCCAGCATTTTAATTCCTACCTGCCCCTAGATCAGTGCTCTCTAATAAAATTTTCTGCATTGATGGAAATATTCTCTATCTATGCTTTTCAATACGGTAGTCAGTGGCCACATGTGATTTACTGAGCATTTAAAATGTGAATGAGGAATGGAATTCTTAATTTCATTTAATTTAAAATGAAATTTAAATAGCCACATGTGATAGTAACTACTGTATTAGACGATGCAGTCCTAGAACTCACACATGTGCATGAGAAGATATATATAAACTGTTCATCTCAGCCTTGTTCGTAGTTATAAAAAATTGGAATCAGCTAATAGAAAAATGGATTTTAAAATGGCGTGGTATTTAAGTAACGTAACATCAAAAGTGAAAACGAATGAATGAGGGCTACAGATATTAAGAGGGCTAAAGCACAAAACAATGTTAAAGGAAAAAGCAGTTTGCAGATAGATGCATGAAATAGCAAACAAAACATTTATAAAGTTTAAAAACATCTAAAGTAATATTATTATTTCTTAGGGATACATGCATACAGAAAAAGAAAAAAAGGATATTATTATCCCAGTACTCCCTAATACACTCAAAGGAACAGTGATTACTAGTCCCATTGCTGAGACAATTAGGCCTGTTCCAGGAGCTCAGCGCCAGGTCTTTGGCCGCACACCCTAGGGAAGCCAGGCATTGAAAACAGAAAGAGAGCAGACATAGAAAAAAGTAGTGACAGCAGAGATCCCATGTCATTTCCCAATCTTGGTTTCAGGGCAAAGTCTTCTTAATGTCTAGATATTTTCTCCCGACTCTTCTGAGCCAGGGACCCTACTCGTATTGTTTTCACACTCTTAAATTCTTAAGAAATCATCTATGCTTATTTCTATATCCATGTAACAATTATTTTTGAAATTTTTAGCAATGTGATACCATAATATAATAAAAAGTTTTTTGTTTTAAACTTACAACTTCTCTGGGAGGAGTCACTGAAGAAGCATGTCGAGGAACACTCACTGGCTGTCTAGAAGCTTTTGCTTGGTTTTTGCCATCTGATCTGAAAGAGACGATTACTTTTGAGCTAAGGTAAGATTAGATCGTTGCTACATGACATGTTACACATGCATTGCATTTTCTGAGATATAAAATAATGATGTTCATAGTGGTGGTAATGATGGTCACAATAACAGCTAAAATCTTTATGGCATTTTTAACAGCCTTCACACATTTTTCATCTTTACAGTACTAGAAAGTTTCATTAACCCCATTTTACAATTAAATAACCTGAAATTCTAAGGAACCATAAAATTTGGCCAATTAGGCCAGTGTTTGTTTCCAAACTTTTCTCCTCAGGTCTTCCTCAAATCAAAGAGTAAATAAATATTCTAAGGCTGAATACACAAAACATGAAGTAGTCATTCTAAAAATTAGGAAGCCCAAGAGGAGCAAAGAAGCTGGATGGAAAGATGGCAACTAAATTTTAGACATGCTGAGGTGACAGCATGTCAGCTCAGTAGACATGTATAGGAGAGAACTATGGGTATGGAACTAAAATTTCAGAGAGGCAGACTGGAGAATTATCTATGGATTGGTTGGTTTGAGTATGATAGGAAGTAAGAGAAAGAAAGAATAGGAAGATAACTCTGTTTTAGAATATGTTAAAAAGTAAAGCTAACATCAGGATCCCCTAGCAAAATATTATATACTAAGTAAGAAATCACTATCATAATAAACTAGTTTTTCATCATAATAAAAATGAGTTTTTAAGTAATTACAATGTGCCAGCAATGTGCTATGGATTTTATTTGTTAATATGTCCCATTTAATCTTCACATCAACCCTAAGAGACAGGTAATATTATTCCTATTTCAGAGGAAGTAAACCAAAGCTCAAAGAGTTCTATTTATTATTCCAGTTCATAACTCTAGCAAATGGCAAACTGAAACTTGAACTTAGGATCTGATTACAAGGCTATGCTAATATATGTTGTATTCTAATGCCAACATGTTAGAAGTGATAGTTGAGAGACAGTCGTACAAGAGTCCAAAACACAGACCAGAAATGTCAAGTGTCTGAATTTTGACAGCCCTTCCTTCCACCAAAACTTATTTCTTAAAAACTTGTAATTCACAAAATATGCTTTCAATATTTGAAACATTCTCTGAAACTGATACTTCAAACAGACATGGAAGACAATTTTTTGACATTTACGTTTTTTATCTTTATCTCATATTTTAATCTCGAACTAAGAAGCGCAATTAAAAAATTGTAGCCCAAAATTATATTTACCCCAGTACCAGAAATCAATGTCAAACAAGATGAACCTTAGGGCTATTTTCAGTAGCTTATAATCCTTTCCCTCACCATTGTTAGAGGTGGCTGAGTCACCACTGGCCTTTGATCCCAGCTAACTCTTAGAACCCTATTTTTAAACCAACCCCTATGATATGACTATCATCATTAATAATTACTTTAAATTATTTAATATGAATTTAAAAGAAAAAAATCTAAGTACTCATATGTTTGTGATCTCTTCTTGCGGAAGTAGCTTTTCCACAGTTGATCTCTCTTGATGAAGACAAAAGCAGCAAGTACAATAAGTGGAACAATTGCAAAAAAGAATACCAGAAGTCCATCTCTCAATGCAGTATTCTTTTCTAGAGAAAAAAATTTATATTAATGATCATTAAATTAGAAGTTAATGCATATTAACTAAAACATAGTAGGTGATTATAAATGTTTTACGTTAATTTTCACATTGTTCAAAAGTCAAGCTGACAGAAATTGAATAAGTTGAGAAGTCTTGCTCATACCTCAGCCCTGCCTACCTCATTTTTGCCTTCCCATTAGACAACCACTTTCATTAGTTTCTTATACAATCTTATACTATTTCTTCATGCAAATAAAAACAAAAAATAAAGTACACTTTTATTGCCAACCTTTTCTTATACACAAGTTAGCATATCATAAGCACTATTTAGCACATCATTTTTTTCACTTATCTATACATCTTCCTAAACCATACATAGAGCACCCCCTCATTTTCTACACAAGTATACAAAACTCCATTACAAGGACGTCCTATAGTTTATTTAACCAATACCCTACCAATACTTTTATTTTTCCAATCTTTTGTTATTCTAAAACAATGTGATAATAAAGAACTTTGTACCTATGGGATATCATACTGGTGCAGGTATATGTACAGAATAATTTTGCAGAAGTAGAACTGTTATATCAGAGAGTAAATGCATTCATCATTTTTTAAAGTAGTGTCAAATTATCCACCACAGTGGTGGTTACAATTTAGCATGCCAGCCAGCAATATACAAGAACTCCTCACAGCCTCACCCATAGAGTCAAACTTCTGCGTTTTGCCAACCTAACAGGTGAAAAAATTGTATTTCATATAATTTTAATTTATATTCTTCTTTATACTATGAGGTGAGCAACTGTCCATGTGTAAGGAAATATTGTATTTCTTTTTTCTGCTCAGTCTATTTTCTATTGCACTATTGTTTCCTTTCTTCTCAGTTTCTAAAAGCTCTTTATATATTAGGAAATTAGCTTTGTTTGTGATATGAGTTAGAAGTATTTTCCCTATTTTGTCTTTTGCCTTAGGGTACAATGCTTTTCTTCATGCATAAGTTTATTATTATTTTTAGGTAGTTGAATTTATTAATCTTATTTTTTATGGCTTCTGGGTTTTAAGACTTATTATAAATTTTAAAATTCATTAATTCACTTTAATTTGATCTAGTCCATGTTCTTTAGAAAAAGAAAGGATATAGTAAGTATAAACAGCAGTGATAAGCTATAAAGTTGTCCACATAATTTTAAGTTTATAAAACTACCAGAAATTTCTGTTGAAACTTGTATGAAACTACATGAAATAACATTCAACCCAATGAAAAATAATAGGAAGAATTAAAGTCAGCTTGATCTCTCATTTTATACTTACTAATGAGTAGACAGAATTTAAATTAAAGCATGCAAACTTGGCAAGGTTATGTTGAAACTGATACCTTCATACTGTCAGTAACATTAACACAAATTCATTTGGAATTTTGGTCAAGGACCATTAAAAGGATTATACCTTCAACCTAATAATCTCATTACTGGCAATTTATCCTTCAACTGGAAAAAGTACGTAACTACTAAGATGTAGAGTACAAAGTTACTGATGGCATATCAAAAACTTAGAAACAACCTAAATGTCAAATAATTAGAAAACAGCTAAGGCAAGTTATGGCACACCCACTCAATGAAATGATACATGGTCATCAAAATCTGTAGTTTCAACTTCGACTTCTAGCCAAGATGGAGTAACAGGGACCAGATTTATCCTGGGAGCTATAACAACCAAAAAACCAGGCAAAATACATTAAGCAACAGTGTTCAAGACATTGGGCATCAGATAAAGAAAAGCAATCCCTGAGAGACAGAAGACAAGTAAGGCAAGCCTTACACTTGTCCCAGTTTGCTGCCTAGGGAAAGTTAACAGATCATAATGAGGTGAGGGAACCCAAGCAAAGCTCAGTGGTCTCCTTGAATTGAGGAGATGGAGCTGGTTGTCTGAGGAAGCCAAGGCAACTAGAGTTCACTGACCAAAGTATTGGAAGGGAGAGCTACACAGACATAACTTGAAAGATCTGCAGAGGGTTCCTCTCAAATATTCAGCTAGGTACTGAGCTATGTACATATGTAAAGAAACCATCTGAAGCCAGAGAAAGAATCCTCTGAAAGGATTAGTGGGAGCAAACCCCACAGATCACACCAGATGAGGAAGAGTGCCTATTCCTACCACTGACAGCAGAAAACTTCATAATCAGTATGGCACTGAGTAGAATAAACAGAAAGCTTTTTGCCTCGGTAATGGGGCAAAATCAGCACTAGACTAAATGTTCAGGTCCTGCCTAATAGAGCTTAAAAGCAAGACCGAAAAGGATCAAACTATGTCCAAGTAACAAAAGCACATGAGAATAAAGCTCATCAATAGAAATCCCAGAATATCTACTATACAAAAAGGCAAAATTCATAGTTTCTGGCATCCAATGGGGGGTAAGAAATTACAGGACATGCAAAGAAGAAACATACGACCCAAATGAAGAGAAAAATCAATCAGTCAAAACTAAGAAATGATACAGATGATAGAATTAGTAGAAAAAGACACTAGAAGTTATTCTAACTGTATTACACATGTTCAAGAAGCTAAAGATCAAACATGCTACGTAGAGACATCAAAGTTATAAAAAAAAAAGAAAATGAAAAACAGAACTTACAGAAACAAAACCTACAATGTCTATGATAAAAAACACACTGGATGGAATTAATGGCAGATCAGACATCACAGAATAAGAGTGAACTTGAAGAATAACAATAGAAACTATTCAAAATTTAATACAGAAAATAAAGAATTAAAAAAAAAAAAAGCAAATCAGGGAGATGTGAAAAAACTCCAGGTAGCCAAATATACATGCAATTGGAGTCCTGAAGGAGAAGAAAGACAGAAAAAATATTTGAAGAAATAATGGCCACAATCTTCCCAAATTTGAAGGAAACTATAAAAGCACAAATTCAAAAAGGCCAACAAATCCCAAGCACACCAAGGCACATTATAATCAAATACTAAAAACCAGAGATAAAGAGAAAATCTTACAAGCAACCAGAGTAAAAAAGACACTTAAAAAAAAAAAAAGACCAAAAAAGAAAAGATGACGGCCCATTTCTCAGGAAAAGTAATGCCAGCCAGAAGACAATGGGGAAACATCTTTGAAAAAGTAAATGTGGGGGGTAGGGGAGGACACAGACTGTCACCCTTAAATTCTTTACCCAGTTACCTATCTTTCAAGAAGAAACAAAATAAAAACCTTTTAAGACACAGAAAAACTAGGGGCACGTGGGTGACTCAGTCCATCGAGGGTCTGACTCTCGATCTCAGCTCCGGTCATGATTCAGGGTCATGAGATGGAGCCCCGTCTGGGCTCTGCGCTGGGCACGGAGTCTGCTTGCCCCTCTCCCTCTGCTCCCCGCTTCCCCCGCCCCCACTCATTCTCTCTCTCTCTCTTTCAAATAAATAAATAAAATCTTAAAAAAAAAGATATACAAAACCTAAAAGTATTAGTAACCGGCAGACCTACATTCTAAGAAATGTGAAAATAAGTCCTTCAAGTAAAAACTCAGTGATACCAGATGGAAATATAATTTTATACACAAATATTAACAGCATCAGAAATGGTAACTATGTGGGTAAATATAAAGACCTTTTCTATCATTTAAATCAATTTAAAAAGGGTGCCTGCAGGGCGCCTGGGTGGCTCAGTCGTTAAGCGTCTGCCTTCGGCTCAGGTCATGATCCCAGGGTTCTGGGATCGAGCCCCGCATCAGGCTCCCTGCTCTGCGGGAAGCCTGCTTCTCCCTCTCCCACTCCCCCTGCTTGTGTTCCCTCTCTCGCTGTCTCTCTCTCTCTCTCTGTCAAAAAATAAATAAAATCTTTAAAAAAAAAGGGGGGGGGCGCCTGGGTGGCTCAGTCGGTTAGGCATCTTCCTTCAGTTCAGGTCATGATCCCAGGGTCCTGGGATTGAGCCCTGCATCCGGCTCCCTGCTCCGTGGAGAGTCGGCTTCTCCCTCTCCCTCTGCCTGCAGCTCCCCCTGCATGTGCTCTCTCTCTCTCAAATAAATAAAATCTTTAAAAAATAAATAAATTGCCCGTATCCTCCACTATAAATAAATAAATAAATAAATAAATAAATAAATAAATAAATAAATAAATTTAAAAGATAACCAACTGTTTAAAGCAGAAATAATAACAATGTATGGTAGGGTTCATAACATATGTAGAAGTATGACAACCCAGCACAAAAGCCAGGAGGAGAGAAATGGAAGAAGCAGAGTGAAGTGGTAAAATATCACATGAAGAGAGATTGTGATAGAAAAATATCAATATGACCGATTTAAACCTAAACATCAATAATCAAATTAAACGTGTCAAAACAAGTCAATTAAAATGCAAAGATTGGCAGACTGACTAAAAGAGCAAAACCAAGAGTCTGGCTCAGTCTGTAGAGTATGCAACATACTCTTGTATGTAACTTGATCCCAGGGTTGTGAGTTCAAGCCCCATGCGGGGAGTGGAGCCTACCTAAAAAAACAAAACAAAACAAGCAAGACCAAATTATATCCTGCCTACCAGAAATCCACTTTAAAATGAAGACTCACAAGCCTCTGCACTGTGCGTGGAGCCTGCTTAGGATTCTTTCTCTCCCTCTCTCTCTGCCCCTCCCGCCTTGCCCCTGCTCACACACACCTTCTTGCTCTCTCTCATTCTAAAAAAATAAAATAAAAAATATAAATAAATATAAAGACAGAAACAGATTAAAAGTGGAAGAATGAGAAAGGATTTCCCATGCTGACTAATCAAAAGAAATCTGGAGTAGCTATATTAATTCCTAATTGCACAGCACAGAATATTACCAGGTATAAAGACAGCTACTTCATAATGATAAAGGGGTCAGTTTATCAACAGAACAGAACAGAGCTTCACAATATATAACAAAACCTGACAGAACTACAAGGACAAATGGGCAAATCAGCAGTTAGAATAACACCAGAGATTTCAATATTCCTCTCTCAATAACTGACAAAACAAGCATACAGAAATCAGTAAGGAGACCTAAAACTTAAACTTATCTGTCAACTAACATGAACTAATTATTTATAAAACACTCTAACCAATTATAGCAGATATGCATTCTTTTCAAGTGTACACAGAACTTTTTAATGAGATAAACCATAATCTGGGCCATAATACAAGTTTCAGAAAATATAAAAGTATTCAAGTCATATAAATTATGTCCCCTGACTACAGTGTAATAAATGGGTAACCAAAAACATAGACTAAGATATCTGGAAAATCCCTCAGATATTTCAAAACAAAGCAAAGCATTTTTAAATAACTCATGAGTCAAAGAAAAAAATAAAAATATTTTAGAAGTTATTTTGAGCTGAATTAAAACAAAAACACAACATATCAAAATTGGTATAATGCAAAAAAAAACCAAAAAAAGCAGTTTTAGAGGAAAACTGATAGCACTACAACACCTATATTAGAAAAAAGTTTTCAAATCAATGACCTCATCTTCTACCTTCAGAAATTAGAAAAGGAACAACACATGAAACTCAGAGTAAGCAGACTGGGAGAAAATATTTACAAAGCACATATGTCATAAAGAACTTGTATCCAGAAGAAAGAACTCAAGAAGACAACCTATCTAAAAACTGGACAAAATGATTTGAACAGACACATAACCTAAGATATGTGGATGGCAAATAAGCACACAAAAAATGCTCAACATCATTAGGAATTAGAGAAATACCATTCATCTGCTAGAATGGCTAAAATTAAAAAGACTGACCATACCAAGTGTTGGGGAGGATGTGGAAAAATTAGAACCCTCATATACAGCTGGAGAGAATATAAAGTGGTACAACCACTTTGGAAACAGTTTGGTAGTTTCTTAAAATGTGAAACATAAACATACTCTATGAGTCAACCATTCTTAGTATTTACCCAAGAGAAAGCAAGTATATATTCTCACTAGGAAGATACTGGCGAACAAGGAGCTCACTCATAGTCTATTAGGGAACAAAAAAAAGGAAATAAGTAATTACTATAGTATGTGATAGTGCTTACAATAAAAGGAGAACAAATAGAAGGGGCATATTAATTCAGATTTAGGGAGTCAGGGCAAACTTTCGAGAAAATAAGGTATAAACTGAAATCTGAGTAGCCATTAGCCAAATTTCCACAATGTGAATATAATACTGTATGAAGACCAGAAGTAAGAGAGTAGTAGCCTATTAGAGGAAATAAAAGAAGTTACAATGTCTTTTTTTTTTTTTAAGATTTATTTAATTGAGAGTGAGCACGCACCCATGCGCACATACAGGAGAAAGGGCAGAGGGAGAGGGAGAGAAAGAATCTTAAGCAGACTCCCTGCCGAGCCCAGAACCGGGTTCGGGGCTCAATCCCACAACCCTGAGATCATGATGTGAGCCAAAATCAAGAGCCAGACCCCCAACCAACTGAGCCACACAGGCACCCCAAGAAGTTACAATGTCTTAAGCATAGTGAAAAGAGGCTGGAAAATTAAGCTAGAGGTAAATCATAGAGGGTATTTAAACCACGTTAAGGATTTCTGGACCTCATCCTAATAGCAATGTAGAAGTAGGACAATGACATAATTAAAATAATTCCTAAAGAGAAACACTAAAATTCTGTATTGTAGTATGGAACATGGATTATAGGAAGCAAGATGAGAAAGAGGGAGCCTAGTCAAGAGGCTTTTATGTAAATTCGGGCAAGAAATTGAAGGTAATTAATAAGGGATTAAAAAAATAGAAACTTCATGAGAAATTTCATGGGAAATTTAGGAGGCAGAATCAACGTATTTAGTGTATAACCAATGTGGGAAGTGAGGGAGAAGTACAAGGATGCCCAATTTCTGACACAGGCCACTGGGTGATCAACTAATTTTCTTCTATATTACTTGCCATTGTATGTAGGTCCACTGTCCACACTTCCTCCATAGCCTTTAGTCTCACAATTTGGGGGAGCCCAGCCATTTTCACAGTGACAATTCTTATTGCTATTACATACCTTCAAAACAATCAGAAAACCACCTTGGTTAATTGTGAATAATGCTCTGCATCATAAACTCAAGAACAGAAACCAAGAAAAAGGACTAAATTCATGCAAATCCACAGTAACTCTTTCAACGAATGAAAAATTTGTCAGATATCTAAATTCCCCCATATCTAAAAATCTGGGAAAGTCTCACCTAAACCCTCATTCCCTCATTGGGAATTCTACTTTCATGAACAAACCCAAAGAGAATATTACCTACCCCATGTCCATGACACTTTTTCTGAATATCACAGTCATAATTCAGAACAGAAGCATTTACACATTGGAAGTTTCTACAAATCTGAAAAAAGAAAATGAAGTAATGAGTAAGAAAAAATTGAACACATTAATCAAGTGCCCAGAAGAAAAGAGCTAGACACAGATTATTTCATGCTGAATTCCTTTGAACTTTCAAGGAATTACTAACATATTATATATATGAAAATGAAAAATGCCATTGATATTTTTTATTGGGATGGTGTTGAAAATGTAGGAAAAAAAGTGAAATTAACATAGAACTAACTATCAAAAAAGACAAGGATGACACAAAAGCCAAAAACAATGATAAAATTATAATCTATCTTTCCAAATACAAATGTGAAAACCCTAAGTAAAATATTCACAGACTTTTTCAAATCAAAGTAACCAGACAGAGTTGATATCACTATTATAAGAAAGGTCAATGATAGGAAATCTATTACCATAATACCTCACATAAATTGTCATTATTACAAGATATCAAAACAGTATTCCATAAAATTTAAAACTCAATTTAATTTTTAAAATTCTTCCAAAATAAGAATAAAAGTTTACTTTGTTGATAAGATAAAATCTATCTTCTAGTATCATGATTAATGATGAATTAATAGAGGCATTTCTATTAAAAGCACTATTGAAAATAAGTCATTATCTTATGTAGTTCTAGAAATTCTGAGATATGAAACACGAGCCCTGAATATTGAAAGAGATATAAAAAGTATCATTACATGAGGAAAATATTACAGACCTAAGGAATCAGCTAAAAACTTATTAGAAATTTTCCAGTTTTCCAGAAAAAAACTTATGAAAAACTGTTCCTTAGGGATAAGTTAGAAAAAAAGAGTAACTTTTCCTAAAGGTTATGGAATGCTATTTTAAAATTTTATTAAGCAACCAACTACACAAAATCATAATGTTTAAATGCTCTAATGAAATAAAGAATAATTAGAGAATAATGCAATATCAATAGATACCTTTTTTATTATTCTAAAAATACATAGGTTTCAACATTATTGCAAAATCAGAGGATCCCCAAATTCACCAATAACTTTCAGGTAATTTTTAAATAAGAAATATATTCATATGATTAGAAATTTTTTTAAAAGATTTTATTTATTTATTTGAGAGAGTGAGAGAGAGAGAGCATATGAGAGGGGGGAGAGTCAGAGGGAGAAGCAGACTCCCTGCTGAGCAGGGAGCCCGATGCAGGACTCGATCCCGGGACTCCAGGATCATGACCTGAGCCGAAGGCAGTCGCTTAACCAACTGAGCCACCCAGGCGCCCTGATTAGAAATTTTTAGAAGTACAGAAGTAATAAGTCACTCCTCACCTGTCCTTCACCCACCCATTTCTCTGAATAAAAATTTCCAAAACACTTTTTTCATATATGTATGAGCTTAGAGGAGATATTTACCAATAGCTTCTCTATTCAGCTAAAATGAGACTTTTGTTTCAATAAGTTACAGTGGATGATTGAAGCATTAAATAAGAAATAAGTAATCAAGATGAAATGTGTTAATATCTGGCAGACTCACTTTAGGGAACAGAATTTCCTAGTTCTTAGTAGAAAAGGGTGTTCTGATTGGCATTGTTTACTTTGTGGAACGGGTAGGACCAAACTGGAAGGAATACCCTGATAAACTGCTTCAGTGGGGTGAAGTAAGACCATCCTCCTCCCACACTATCCAGCCTCCACCACCACCACCACCACCACAAGTGAAGGAGGGTAGATGAAGTTAACTTTAGGACTTCGTGCTTACTGATTTCAGGAGGATATGACTTTGGAGCCAAAGCTGAACTACCCAGGATAATAAAAAAGGAGCTGAAGAGTTCTCTTTTTCCATTTCTTTTCCCACTTAATGTTTAGCTCCTCCCCTAAATAAATGTTGAATAAATACATAAAAAGCTTGAAACTAATATTACACTATATGTTAAGTAAATTGACTTTAAATAAAAAACTGTGTGTGTGTGTGTGTGTGTGTGTGTGTGTGTGTGTGTGTGTACTGTCAGCCTGCTCAAAGTCTCCAGAGTCCAGCCTTTGGTAGAGACCAGAAAGGACAGGATCCAACCTACCCTATTTTACCGCTATAGAAAATGTTCGGTGTTTCGTTCCATCAGTATGTAAGTATAGGTACATATACCAAGCATTTGCTACCCTTGTACATGAATGTTGTTGACATAGTAATACAACACAAAAAGACAAAATTTTAAAATAAAACACAAAAAGATAAATTACCATCTTGTTGAAAAGTAAATTGACAGTTTCTATCAAATTTTAAATGTATATATCCCTTAATTTAAAAATCTATTCCAGGAAATCTATCCTGAGATTAGGGGCGCCTGGGTGGCTTCAGTTGGTTAAGCATCTGCCTTCAGCTCAGGTCATGATCCCAAAGTCCTGGGATCAAGCCCCACATCAGGCTCCTTGCTCAGTGGGGGGTCTACTTCTCCCTCTGGCCCTTCCCCCAACTCATGCTCTCTCTCTCCCTCTCAAATAAATAAATAAAATATTATTTTTTAAAAGTGGATGAGATTAAATGTAGAAGAGTGTTCAGTGCTGGTAAAGTCAACCAACCAACCAACTACAGACAATATAAACTTCTGCAATGTGGTTAAGTCAAGAGTGTATCTATAATGGAATGAAGTAAATTTCCATATAATGACATGAAGGATCTCTGCACTGTGCTATTGAGTAAAAACATTTCAGAACATTATTTAAAGTCTCATCCCAAAGTCTAAAGGGGTGGTGGGGAGTATATCCACTTGTAAATGCCCAGAAAGAGAACTGAACAGATATAAAACATAGTGTTAACAGTAGTTACCCCTAGAAAATGAGTTTCAAAAGGGGAAATTAGTCGGGTATCGGCAGGGGACCTTTATTTTTTGTTCTCCACAATATTTTTGAATTTTTTAACAATGAAAATGTGACCTTCCCATAATCTTTTTATTTTTTTTAAAGATTTTATTTATTCATTTGAGAGAGAGAGAGCACAAGCGGGAGAGGCAGAGGGTTAGGGACAAGGAGACTCCCTGCTGAGCTGGGAGCTCAACAGGACACCGGGCTCAATCCCAGGACCCGGAGATCATGACCTGAGCGGAAGGCAGACGCTTAACCATCTAAGCCACCCAGACTCCCCTTCCCATAATCTTTTTAAAAAACTTTTTTCCAAAAGAAGAAAAAACTCAGATTGGGCCATGAAATAATATGTAATCATATGCTATTCATAAATATGCTTATTTATGCTCATGCTTAAAACAAAACGACTCTGAAAAGAGTTGGACAAAACTTCTATTAGACAAACTTAAATATAAAGAAAATATGATAACAATATCAATTAAGGTAAAATTTAAGACAAAACCATGAAGATACACCAAAGGGACATTTTGAACCAATAAAAGATATAACTCACAACTAAAATGTAATTAGTCGACAAACTCTGCCACAAACATAGGTTCAGCATTCTTAGTGCAAAAAATGTTATACAAGGGGGGAATGAAAACAGAAAGCTACAAGGAGACTTTTACATTCCTTTCTCTAAATCTTGAACACATTAAGAACAACACATAAGAATGTGAAAGATCTGAAAATATAATTATCAAACACTCTTCAAACGCAATTGGAATATTTATCCAAGAGTGAACACAGAGTCAACTCATTAAACATGGATGTTTCATTCCTAGAAATGACCAAGCACCAAATCTGACGTGAACACCTGATAGCTTTTACAGCCATCAAAGCATGCCCAATTTCCAAAGCAGAGTCATTTTCATAGTCAGGATATCTTTTTGCCATCTCTTTCTTACATTTTGGGAAAGGGAAAAGGCATGTTTTGTTGGTTATGATTTTTCAAACCAGGCAATCAAGCACTTTCTGATATAGCAATTGGCTCAGAGAAAAATCTCGTAACTTTGGTAAAACATGAACATTTTTAAGTAATCAAGCATTCCAGTAAACTGAATCACCACTGTCATAAATTTTTCCCACCATAGAATCACTTAGCCTATGAATGACAACAAAAGTCTCTAAATGTCAATGCTGTACTATTCTCAACCGAGCTGATAGAACACTTCTAAACTGACTTCCGAAGAACAAGGTACCAGTTTACCTTCGTTTTTTCATTTAATTTTTTTAAACAAAATACACTGCGCACAGCTAAAAGTCAAATAGTGCTTAAAATGTTTATGATGAAACAACTCCACGACCCATTTCTATCTACTCTGCCAGTCCAGCAGTCTGGAAGCAACTTCATTTTTTTCTAATATTAGTATACTATTTCTTTTTTTCTTTCTTTTTTTTTTTTTTTGGTGGGGGGTGGACAGGTAGTTTCCAGGCTTTTATTTTTTTTAATTGAAGTATATATATTCATAAAATATTAGTTTCAGGTGTACAACATAGTGATTAGACAAATATATTACAAATCACCAAGATAAGTGTAGTTACCATCTGTCATCATGCAAAGTTATTACAATATTATTGATTATATTCCCAATGCTGTACTTTTTATCTCCATGACTTACTTTATGTTATTTCTTGATTTATCTTTTCTAGACTTCCATCAACTCATGCCCTTTATGATAGATAAGAATTCAGCTTTCTAACATGAACCCAAATGCCCCTCGTTCATCTTCTCAAAGTAAATATTGCTTCATATTTACACCACTAATATTGGTATATTATCCCATCAGTACATTACACATCACTATTCCCTGAGCAAGTTCAGAACTAGATGAAAAAAAAAAAAACAAAAAAAAAAAACCCAGGGGAGCTGACAAAAGGAAATTAAAGTATCATCTTTATTTTCAATAAGGCATTTAACATGACTAAAGCAAAGAGCAAAATGGGCTTCCTAATACTGCACCCCCAAAATCAAACTTACCTGCCTAATCACAGGTTGCTCTGGACAACCACAAGCCTCCCCCCACAAAAGCAGGGCCTGCCCTGCTAATTTTATTGCATGGCTGAGAAAGTAGACCAGAATGTACCCTCTCTGCAAGCAGGTATATCTGAAAAGAGAAGACAGAAGGGGCTGAGGCACCCATGCCCAGTGTCTTCTCCCAAACTCATTAATTACATCAATGAGTGAAAGAGGGTGTGAAAGAGGAGCACTGAGGCTGAGCACATTATTTATTTTTTTCCAGCTTTAATGAGATATAATTGATGTATAATATTGTGTGACTTTAAGGTATATAACAGTGATTCAAAAAACTTGTATTCTGAGAAATGAGTGCCACAGTAGGGTTGGTTAACACCTCCATTACTCCACATAATTACCATTTCTTTTTTGTAGAAAATCTTAAATGAGAACACTTAAGATATACTCTTAGTACTTTCAGTATATAATACAGTGTTGTTAACTATGATCAAAATGCTAAATATTAGATTCCCAGAATTTATTCATCTTTAAACTGGAAATTTATACCCTTTGACTAACATCTCCCCATTTCCACCACCTCCTTACTTCGAGCCCCTGGCACTCACCATTTTACTTTCTGTTTCTATTAGTTCAGCTTTTTAGATTCCACATATAAGTTCATACAGTATTTGTCTTTCTCCATCTGACTTTTTTCAGTTAGCATAACAGCCTCAAGATACATTCATGTTGTCACAAGTGGCAGGATCTCCTTCTTTCTCATGGCTGAATAATATTCCATTGTATATACATACCACATCTTCTTTATCCATTCATCGGCTGATGGCCACTTAGGTTATCCTGGCTATTGTAAATAATGCTCCAATAAACACAGGAGCACAGGTATCTCCTCAAGATCCTGTTTTCATTTCCCTTGGATATACACCCAGAAAGGGGACTGCTGGATCATATGGTAGATCTATTTTTCATTTTTTTGAGGAAATTCCATACTATTTTCCAAGTGGCTGTACCAATTTACATTCTCACCAATGATGCAGAAAAAGTTCCCTTTTCTCCATATCCTCCTGAACACTTATCTCTTGACATTTGATGAGAGCTATATAACAAGGATGAGGTGATATCTCATTGTGGTTTTGACTTGCATTTCCCTAATGATTAATGATGTTGAACATTTCTTCATGTACCTGTTGGCCATTTGTTGTCTTTATAAAAACGTCTATTCAGGTCCTTTGCACATTTTTTTTAAATTGGATTGCTTTTCTGAGATTGAATTATATGAATTCCTTACATATTTTGGATATTAACTCCTTATCAGATATATGATTTGCAAATATTTTCTCCCATCCCAAAGGCTGCCTTTTCACTTTTTTGGCTATTTCTTTTACTGTGCAGAGGCTTTTTAATTTTATATAGCCCCATTTAATTATTTTTGCTTTTGTTGCTTGTGTTTTTGATGTCATATAAAAAAAAAATCATTGCCAAGACCAATGTCAAGGAGCTTTCTTCCTGTGTGTTCTTCTAGGAGTTTTACAGTTTCAGGTCTTATGTTTAAGTCTTTAATCCATCTTGAGTTATTTTTGTGAGTGGTATAAGATAGGGGTAGAATATCCAGTTTTCCCAATACCACTTACTGAAAAGATTATCCTTTCCTCATTGAGTAGTCTTGTTAAGTAGCCTTGTCAAATACTAATTGATCATATGTGCAGGGTTCTTCTTGATTCAATTCCATTGATCTGTGTGTCTATTTTTATGCCAGTACTAAACTGCTTTGATTACTATAGCTTTGTAATATAGTTTAAAATCAGGAACTGTAGGCTTCCAGCTTTGGTCTTCTTCCTCAGGACTGCTTTGGCTATTCGGGGTCCTTATGGTTCCATTCAACTTTTAGGATTGTTTGTTCTATTTTTGTGAAAAATATCATTGGATTGCACTGAATCTACAGGTGGCTTTAGATAGCATAGACATTTTAACAATATTAATTCTTTCCATCCATGAACATAGGATATCTTGCCATTTATTTGTGTCTTTTTCAATTTTTTTCATCACAGTATTATAGTTTTCAGTGAACATATCTTTCATCCCCTTGCTTAAATTTATTCATAAGCACTTTTTTTTGAAGCTATTGTAAATGGAATGGTTTTGTTTATTTATTTTTAAGTTAGTTCATTGTTAGTATATACACATGCAACTGATTTCTGTATGTTGACATTGTATCCTACAACTTTACCAAATTCATAGATTAGTTTTCACAGTTTTTTTGGAAGTCTGTAGAACTTTCTATTTAAAAGATGTTATCATATCATTTCAAACAAAAACAATGTCACTTTTTCTATTCTGATTTGGATGACTTTTATGTCTTTTTCTTGCCCAGAAGCTCTGGGTAGGACTTCCAGTACTACGTTGAATAAGAGTAGTAAGAGTGGACATCCTTATCTTATTTCTGTTCCCAGGTGAAAAGTTGTCAACCTTTTACCACTGAGTATGGTGTAAGCTATGGTTTTATCTTTTACGGCCCTTATTATGTAGAGGAACATTCCTTCTATATCCAATTTGTTGAAAGATTTTTATCAAGAAAATATGTTACATTTTGTCAAATGCCTTTTCTGCATATGAGAGGATCAGGATTTTATCTTTCATTAATATGGTGTATCATATTTATATATTTGCTTATACCAAACCGTCCTTGCATTCCAGGGATAAATACCACTTGATCATGGTGTATGATCTTTTTAATGTGTTGAATTCAGTTTGCTAGTATTTTGTTGACAATTTATGCATCTATATTCATCCAAGATATTGGACTGTAATTTTCCTTTTTTGCAGTGTCTTTATTTGGCATCAGGGTAATGCTAACCTTGTAAAATGAGTTCAAGGGTATTCTCTTCAATCTCTTAAAGAGTTTAAGAAGGACTGGCGTTAATTTTTCTTTAAATGTTTGGTGGAACTCTCTAGTTAAATGATCTGGTCCTGGGCTTTTCTATGTTGGAAGATTGTTGATTGCTGATTTGATCTCCTTTCGTGTTACTGGCCTATTCAGATTTTCTATTTCATCATGATTTAGTCCTGGTAGGCTGTATGTTTCTAGAAATTTATCCTGTTTTCCTCTAGGTTATCCAATCTGTTAGCATATAACTGCCCATAGTAGTTTCTTATGAACCTTTGTACTACTGTGGTATCAGTTGCAATGTCTCCTCTCTTATTTTTTATTTTATTTATTTGAGTCTTCTTTTTTCTTAGCCTAACTAAAGGTTTGTCAATTTTGTTTATATTTTCACGAAAGCAGCTCTTATTTCTTTGATCTTTTCTATTGTTTTTCTGGTCTCTATTTCATTTATCTGCCCCGATCTTTGTTATTTCCTCCCCTCTACTAACTCTGGGCTTAGTTTACTCATTTTCTATTTCCTTGAGGTATAAAGTTATGTTGTTTGAGAGCTTTCATTTTTTTTTTTTTATTTATTTTTTTTTTAGATTTTATTTGACAGAGAGAGAGAGCAAGAGAGAGCACACACAAGCAGGGGAAGTGGCAGGCAGAGGAAGAGGGAGAAGCAGGGAGCAGGGAGCCCAATTGTGGGGCTCAATCCCAGGACCCTGGGATCATGACCTGAGCCAAAGGCAGACGCTTAACCGACTGCGCCACCCAGGCGCCCCTCATTTTTCTTAATGTAGGTGTTTATTGCTATAAACTTCCATCTTAGAACTGCTTTTGCTGCATCCCATAAGTTTTAGGTTGTTGTCTTTCCATTTTGTTTGTTTCAACATATTTTTAATATCCCACTGTTGTTCAGTAGTGTGTTGTTTAATTTCTACATATTTGTGAATTTTTGAGCTTTTCTCTTATTGATGATTCCTAGTTTTACACCAGTGTGATCAGAAAAGATACTTGGTATGATTTCAATCTTCCTAAATGGTACTTAGGACTCTCAGATAACATCCCTTTAATGTCTTCCAAGAGGAATGTGCCACTCTCCCAGCCTCTTATCCCCCCTCTCAGTCATGTAGCTCACAAGTCAGTACTCTGGATGAGGTGGGAGTGAATGCATCCTGCACAGCTGGGAAAGCCAGGTGTTCACTCACCACTCTCATTTCCCTACATAGGAGTAACCACAGGCTGAAAAGATTTATCTGGGCCCTAAGCTGTGCCATCTTGGGAGAGGGGTAATGCAGGTAAAGTCAAACTCTTCCTCTTACCCTCTCCAATGTGTCTAAACTCACATATTTTTGCTCCAACACTGTGCTGGAACTTCTGGACTTCCACAAAGATTCTCTCATCTGGGGGTGATTGTCTAAGACTGTGTTTTTCAGGGACTTACAGACTGCAGCCCAGAAGGGCTAGAGCCAGAAACAGGCCACTGCAGGTCCACAGCCAGCACCAAGGTCTTTATGCCTACTACCTAACACACAGTGGACAAAGCTCCTCCCTGGTCCCTTGACATATGATGCTAGATCCCACAGCTCGACAAAGGCACTTTTGTCCATGAATGGATACCAAATTGTTATTGTTGAGGTGGGGGGGGTGGGGACACAAATGAGGAACCTCAACCCAAGAGTGTTGAAGTTCCTCCACAAGGAAACAATAAAGTGGGGAATAAGTATTCCTTGCCAACAATGAAAACAAAACACTGTTGATTTCAAAGCTAAGTATTAAGAGTGTATTTTCTTTTTTTATACAGCCTTTGTTTTCACTACAGCAAACACTTGCCTTTCTTCTTACATAATCGGCCTCTGTCATATCAATATTCAAACCCCCACTTAAAAAAGAAGGCTAACATGTTATTTCCTCTTTTGAGTTCTCTCTTTCTCTAGAAACCTTCCTTCAGGGACCCCTTGCTCCAAATGAACTGATTATTCTCCTGGCCTGGTACACAGCTATTATCTTGGAATTTCTCTTTGACATTCTTCTCTGTCCTAGATTACAATTCTTTCTCTTTTTGGTTTACTTCCTCATTTGCTGGAATAGAACATTAAATGATTTCCTAAGAAAAGATAAATAAAAGATCAATTTTCTGAGCCTCTGAATGTCTCAATTGTTTTTACTGTGCCCTCTCACTTGACTGATACTTTGGAAGAATTCTAGGTTGAGAATCCTTCAGAAACATAAAAGTATTGCTCCCCTATCTTCCAGAATTCAGTTTTCCATCTCATTCCTTTATTTGTAACCTATTTTTGCTTTTGTTTGTTTTGGGTTTTGTTTTGTGTTTGTTTGTTTTTATCTCTGGAAGCTATCAGGATTTTTCTTCAACAAGTACTCTGTAATTTCACAATTGTCTACTTTCTCTATCTTCTTTCTCCAAAGATTTAAATTAGTTGGATTTAAAAATCTTTAATTGATCCTCTCAGTCTTTTATCTTTCTCTCATTTTTCTGTCTCAAGTCTTTTTGCTCAGCTTCCTCTGAGAACTGTCCAATTTCATGTAACAATCCATCTATAGTTCAGTTACGTGTGCAAGAAGGGGAACAGGATACTAGCATTAGCACAGGGAGAAAGGCATCTCACAGAGGATACTGACCAAATATATATCAGAAGTCCTATCGTCTCACCTCCAACCTGGAGGAATAGGCAACTGCTTGCTGATGCTTTGATGACCAGACAGGAGAAGCGGGCAGACAGGACAATCAACTAGCCTCTCCAGGATTAGACTAAAAGTAATTCCACATTCAGGGGCACCTGGGTGGCTCAGATGGTTAAGCGTCTGCCTTCGGCTCAGGTCATGATCCCGGGGTCCTGGGATCAAGCCCCGCATCGGGCTCCCTGCTAGGCAGGGAGCCTGCTTCTCCCTCTGCCTCTGCCTCTCTCGCTGACTCTCATGAATAAATAAATAAAACATTTAAAAAAAAAAGTAATTCCACATTCAGTTTCATGCTTCACCCCATTCTCAGCAATAACCAGTTTTTCCAAATCTGAGCTGCAAACCAATATGTTTAGGATTCTGCCAGGCTGAGTCTTCCTGTTCACATCCCAACAGTTTACACTGTAAGTTGTAGATTCCACTACTGTCTACTGTGTCCTCTTTCGGTTTCTCAAAACTGGTTAAAATCTTTATCTATTGTTCAAATCTCATATATTTCACACTTCAAGTTTTATTCCCTATTTATTCCTTTCTATTTTGAGAGGTTGTGGCAAATAAAGAAAATAAACGAATACTACAATCCACCATGTTTTACAGATTTTTTTTTCTCAATAAACATTTTCACTCTGAACTTCTTAATTTGTAATAACTGTGATGGTTATCATCTGTACAGACAGAGTGTCAGATCTGTGGTCAAACATTATTCTGAGTGTTTCTGTGAGGGTACTTTTTTTGGTCAGTTTAACATTTAAATTAATAGACTGAGTAAAGTAGATTGCTTTCCTAACATGGATGGGCCTCATCCAATCAGTTGATGGCCAGAATAGAACAAAAAGCCTGACCTGCCCCTGAGTAAGAATTACTCCTGCCTAGAGGGGAGGGGGGTGGGGGGATGGGTTAGCCTGGTGATGGGTATTAAAGAGGGCACGTTCTGCGTGGAGCACTGGGTGTTATGCACAAACAATGAATCATGGAACACTACATCAAAAACTAATGATGTAATGTATGGTGATTAACATAACAATAAAAAATTTAAAAAAAATAATTACTCCTGCCTGCCTGTCTTCAGTCTAAGGCTGGTTTTATCTTCCTCCTGACTTGAACTAAAACATTGGCTCTTCATAGTTATTGACTGATGTAAGGTCACAGGATTTCCTCTGATTATAAGTCACTGATTGGTATACTACATCTTTTAAAAAACTATACCCATGCCACTGAGACTGCTGGCCTCCAGACTCCAACTACCATCAGCTTTCCTGGATCTCCAGCTTGCAAAATACAAATCTTGGCCCTTATCAGACTCCATAATTGTATGAGTCAATTCCTTATAATAAGTGAATGAATATACACACACACAGACACACACACACAAACATACATATATATACTTGCTATTGGTTCTGTTTCTCTGGAGAACCGTAACTAATGCAGATACCAAGACTGGTTCTAGAAGAACAGTTTTTAGTGCTCGCTTCGGCAGCACATATACTAGAAGACCAGTTTTTAAGGATGAGTTTTCTGTATTGGTCCCTGGGCTTCTGGAATTGGCTCTCTTACCTGACTACATTTAAAGATGTTAATGACTCTATTTGCAGTAATAGAGTACTGAGAGTCCATGGCGTGATCTGGCAGGAAGATAAGCAAAATATCACCACTGGTTATTCCTAATCAACTTACAAGAATCAAGGATCTGGGTAACTGTGCATATGATACTTTCAAACATTTCTGTCAAACCAACAAATATGAGATCAATGGTTACTCCTAAAGTCACTGGACAAAGTAGGGAATAAAAAGAATAAGCTCAGAAACTTGAACTCTCAGCTCAAATACAACAAAAATAACATGAAGGAGACCCTAATCTTTTGTAGCCACAGGGCTGAGACCTCTGAAAATAAAACCCAGAACTTCATCCTTCAACGGGTGAGATTACAACACAAGTTGGACCTCCCAGCTTTGCAGCTATCTACCATTAAAGTGAGAGCATTAGGGGAACAGAATGTGATCCTGAAAGTTGGAATGGGGATGTGTGGGAAGACCCTGATATCCGTATAAGAAGAAAAGTTCTAGGTCAAATGAACAAAAGCCTAACCTGAATCATTAAGCCCCTAAATACTGATGAGTCTCCCTTGCCAGTAGAAGCAGTCTCCCTACCCTCAACAGAAAAGGCCTTTCCACTCCTAAGAAAAGGGATTAGCACTGCATTGCCTGAGGAAATTGTAATGGCCTCCTATGAGGAAGTTGCCATGCAAGACAATGCTGATTCTCCTTAGGACTCATTCCCATGAGCCCTCTTCTCTTTTAGACCTATCACTAGATTCAAGTCTCAGCAGGCCCCTAAAAGTGTGACCTGTGAGGAGGTGTGCTATATACCAAAAGAACTACTTGAGTTTTCTAATTTATCATGACAGAACATGTGTCAGAATGATATTAAGGATGTGGGATAATGGTGGAAGGAACATAAAGTTGGATCAGGCCAAATTTATCGAGGCACTTACTAAGTAGAGATTCTGCATTTAATGCTACCGGTCAGGGATTTAGAAAGAGCTTTAACAGTTTGTTGGTTAATCAGCTGAAACATGGACCAGAAGTTAGCCCATGCTGAGCAAGCTGGAAATGCTAGACGTGTCTTGGTTAAAGGCAGAAGAAACAATTCAAAAGTTATGGGAAAATTGTAATTTAAGAATAGGTTTGCCATTTCAGACCCATTCACTCACTCTGGAAGGGTCCAGCAGACACACCTTTCACCATAACTGTGAGAAATAAATATGTGAGGGGAGTCCCTGCAGGCCTAAATTGCTGTATCATCACTCTTATCTGTAGGCCACTTTACATTAGGAATGACAGTCACTGAATTGAAACTCCTAAATGCCATGGGAGTAATTGAATGCCAAGTGGCAGGAGCCAAGTGCAAAGGCACCCAACTGCAAAGGCAAAGTGGATATGGTCGCCATAATAAACAGCAAAGTCAAAGAAGCAATCAGAAAAGTCTGACTTGCACAGACCTAAGGCATTGGTTCACGGTGCTCCTAGAAATAAAAAGAGAGGAAGCCTACCAGTAAATTTTTACTACATCTGCATAAGCAGAAAAGTTCTAGGTTAAATGAACAGAACAGTGTCATGGGCCCTCAATCAATTCCCAAACTTGAGCCTTATTACAGACTCAGAACCCCTTACATGAAGGGGAGGACGGGTCCCCTTCAGGTAGAACCCTGATACACTGCCAAAAAGGTATACTCTTAATCTTTCTCCCATCCTTCCCCAACAGGACCTAAGGTCATTTACCAGGGTAACTGGGCATTGTGCAAAAGGAAAATCATCAGACCTCTCAGGAACTACTGGACACTGGCTCTGAACTGACACTGAATCCAGGAGACCCAAAACATCATGGTGGCCTACCAGTCAAAGTATGGAGCTATGGAGGTCAGCTGGTCAGTAGAGCTTCGGCTCAGGTTCTCCTCACTCACAGGGAGCCCAGGGGGTCCCAAACACATCCTGTGCTTATTTCCCCAGTTCCAGAATGCATGACTAGAATACACATAATCAGCAACAAGCAGAATCCCCACACTGGCTCCCTGACCTGTGGAGTCAGGGCAATTACGGCAGGAAAAGCCGACTGGAAGCCACTAGAACGGCCACTACCTAGGAAAATGGTAAACCAAAAGGAATAAATACCACAATCCAGAAAGCACTGCAGAGTCAATAACACCAGTAAGGATTGGAGAGAGAATCCAGTTCGACTAAGCTATCTGGCCTATGCAGAAGACAGATCTTGGAGAACAACAGTGGATTATCAGAAGCTTAAGCAGCTGGGGAGTGTAATTGCTGCTGTAGCTACTGTGGTTCTACTGCTTGAGCAAATTCACGTAAATCCTGGCATCCGGTACGCAGCTGCCGAACTGGCAGATACTGTTCTCTCCACCCTGGCCAATAAGGACCACCCGAAGCAGTTTGCTTTCAGCTGGCAAGGCCAGCAATACACCTTCACGGTCCCCTCTCAGGGGTACAGCAACTCTCCAGCCCTACCTCATCATTTAGTTTGTGGGGAACTTGATCAACTGTTCCTTCCACAAGATATCACTTTGGCCCATTCCACTGATGACATTATTCTGACTGAACCTAGTGTGCAAGAAGTAGCAATACTGTATCCTAATTGGTAAGACAGTTGCATGTCAGAGGTGGAAAGAAAATCTGATGAACAATCAGGAGTGTTCCGCCTCAGTGAAATTTCTAGGGGCCGGTGGCGTGGGACATATCTAGATTTCCCTTCAAAAGTGAAGGATAAGTTGTTACATCAGGCCCCACAGGCAACCAAAAAAGAAGTAAGACAACCAGTGGGCCTTTTACTTTGGAGGCGATATAGTCCTTATGTGGGCATGTTACTCAAGTCCACTTACCAAGTGACCTGAAAAGCTGCTAGTAGAGTGTGGACCAGAGCAAGAGAAGACTCTGCAACAGGTCCAGGATGCCACGTGAACTGCTCTGCCAACTGGGCCCTTGTTCCAGCACATTCAGTGGTGCTGTCAGTGGCAGATAGGGATGCTGTCTGGACCTCTGGCAGTTCCTTAGAGGTGAACAGCACTACACCACTACTTAGGATTCTGGAGCAAAATCCTGCCATCCTCAGCAGATAACTACTCTCTTTTTTAAATACAGCTCTTGACCTGCTACTTAGGCCTTACTGGACTGAACACTTAACCATAAGCCACCAAGTTACCATGGGACCTTAACTGTCCATCATGAATTGGGTGTTACCTGACCCACCAAACTTTAAAGTCTAGCAGGCACAGTAATATTCCATCACCAAATGAAAGTGGCAGATACATGGTACAGCCTGAGCACGTCCTGAAGGTAATAGTAAGTCACATGAAGAAATGGCCTAAATGCCCATGGTTTTCCTTCCTGCTTAATTGCCCTCTCTCTTCCAGCCTTTAAACCAGAACTATACCATCAGCTCTTCAGCTTGCCTACTGAAGACACTGGATCTTAGGATTTGTTAGCCTCCATAATCATGTAAGCCAATTCCATATAAGAAATCTTACCCACACACAGTCTATTAGTTCTGCTTCTCTGGAGAACCCTGACTAATACACTGACCAATATTTCTCACTTATGCCTAGACCAAAACCAAACAAATACCTAAAATAATTGAAATGCACCAATGTTTAGGAAAAGCTTTAAAGCCTTTACCACACTGAGCAGGATGTACAACCCAACAGCAAAAAGGCATATGGGCATCAGAAAGGAATGAGTATTATTCTACTTCTATTAATTTAAGTCCATTCTAGTGGCTATCTTTATGAACTCAATGTTTGTATCCTCTCAAAATTCTTATGTTGAACAAAGGTATTTGGAGATGAAGACTTCAGGAGGTAATTAGGGTTAGATGAGGTCATGAGGGTAGAACCCTGGTCTGATGGGATTAGTGCCTTTATTAAGAGACA
The DNA here is from genome assembly GCF_003265705.2 of Callorhinus ursinus. Lineage (NCBI taxonomy): Eukaryota > Metazoa > Chordata > Mammalia > Carnivora > Otariidae > Callorhinus > Callorhinus ursinus. The sequence goes on along the minus strand of NW_027397079.1, from coordinate 35,889,353 downwards.
CCAGAAAAAATTTAAAGAAAAAAAAAAAGAGACACCAGAGAGTTTTGCTTTCTTTCTCTCCCTCCACATGTACACAGAAAAGGGGTCATATGAGCACATAGAAAGATGATAGCCATCTATGATTTCCCATCTCTCTCTCTCTCTCTCTATTTCTCTCTTTTTTTGGTAAACATACCTAACTCTTCACCTCCCCTCACAGTCATGGGTTAAACAGAGGGTTAAGCACGTGCCAGAGCCTGTATTCCTGTATTCTAGATCCCACCAATTATATTGTTTTATACCTCTGGACATTACACCTGGCCCTTCAAGTTGTCCCTTATATTCCTTTCCCAGGATGTCTTGATTTATAGCTGGAGGAAAAAACAACCCTACCTACCTCAAGGGTTCTAGGGAAATATGAGGATTTTTTCCTGTTATATTGTAAATATCTGTGTGCAGTAGAAGGAATAAGGCCAACAAGAGAGAAGTGATATCAGCAAAATGACCTCATAAAACATCCCTCAACAACATCCCCCACCACACACATAATAATTTGAAATCCAATCATGACAAAAGTGCCTTTGCAGGAGATCTGGGAAACCCCTGGGTAGTCCAAGACTAAGGAGAGCCATTTTGAGAAGTTAGGCTTGTACCAGAAGGCTGACTTACCAACCGTGGCTTGGCTATAGACCCAGAAGCAGCTCCATAGCTCAAGGACTTGGCTACAGACCCATCTGGCTTTAGGTCTGTCACCAGCACCATACACCAAAGGACCCGAGAGGAGTCACACCCACGTGTGCATCAAGTAGTAGGTATACAGACCTCAGTCCCAGCTGTGGATCCTGAAGTGGTCCATGAACTGGCTTTAGCCCCTCTTGGCCACAGTCTGAGAGCCCCTAGAGATAAACCTGTCAAACTTGGATTATAGAATCTTAAAGAGCCCTATACTCAACTCTAGGCCCCTCCCAGCCACACTCCTTAAACAGGCCTTCTGGCACAGGGCCAGGCAGGAGAAAGTCCCATCTGTGCCCCTTGAGATCCTGAAAGGGCCCTATAAGCAGCTCTTGCTTCTTCACAGCCACAGTCTGCCAGTAGTCCGAAGGGTCCACGTCCCAGTGGGAGACACTCTTGTCAACCACCCCAGCATTTCTAAAAGGACCCTATACTTGGCTCTAATCCCTAACAACCACAGTCTGTGATTATACTTGCTGGCACAGGGACCCAAAATGAGACACTCCCAGGTGAACCCTCAGAAAGCCTCAAGGACGTTATACTCCAGCCCCATCACAGCCACACCATCAGATCCACCACCAGATCCGCCAACCAAGGGACCCACCTCCTGCATTCCCAAAGATTCTGAAAGGGATCTATACTCAGTTTCAGTACCTCCAAACCTTAGTCCACAAGCTGTCCTGCCAGCACAGGGACCCAAAGGCAGATGGCCGTGTCTGCACATCCAGAGATCCTGAACTAGCCCTATATTCTGCTCCAGTCCTTCCCACCAGTCAGAGAGCAGTCCTGGCCACCCAGGGACCCAACCAGTGAACAGACAGCAATCTTCTCAGGTCCCGCCCTGATGGGAGCCATACCAGTCCATGCACCTGGTAATAGGCCTGGTGTCTGAAGACCCAACTGTGGACTCAGAAGCAGACCCTTGTCTCAGGGCCACCCTACTTACTGAACAAGGTACTGGAGGCAGTTCAATCCACTCAGGGACCAGTCAATATCTGTGCCCACCAAAGCCACTGATAACAAGCCCCAACAACACAGACCCCACTGTGGAGTTGTAACCAGCTCCAACCCAGCTCAACTAATATTCCAGAGGTAATCCCATCAACACAGAAAATAGACAGCAGGGCCTTACCTCATGAAACCAATCTGTAAAGACCAAAAGAGGTGTTTGTTCCTTCAAATACACAGCCACCAATGTAATACTACATGGAAGAATCAGGCGAATATGACCTCACCAAAAGAAACTAGAAAAGTGCTAATAGATGACCCCAAAGAAATGAAGATCTATAGGTTACCTGACAAAGAATGCAAAATAATCATCATAAAGAAAGTGAATGAAATGAAAGAGAATACAGACTACTAAACAAAATCAGGAAAACAATGAATGAACAGAATGAGCTTAATAAAGAAGTAGAAACCATAAAAAGGAACCAAACAGAAATCCTGGAGTTGAAGAATACATCGATAGAAATGAAAAATTTAATGGAGAGCTTCAAGAACTGATTTACTCATCCAGAAGAAAGAATCGGCAAACTCAAAGACAGATTGTTTGAAATTAGCCAGTTAGATGGGGTGTCTGGGTGCCTCAGTGAGTTAAGCGTCTGAGCTCAGGTCATGATTCCCAGAGTCTTGGGATCAAGCCCCACATCTGGCTCCCTGCTCAGCAGGGAGTCTCCTTCTCCCTGTCCCTTTGCCCCTCCCCATGCTTGTGCACATGCTCTCTCTCTCTCTCTCAAATAAATAAAATCTTAAAAAAAAAGAAAGAAATTAGCCAGTTAGAGAAACAACAACACCAAAAAAAAAAAAAAATGAAAAAGAGTAAAGAAAGCCTATGTGAATTAAGGGACACCATTAAATGAACAAACATTCATATCATAGGAGTCCCTGAAGAAGAAAGTGATAGAAAGTTTATTTAAAGAAATAATAGTTGAAATCTCCCCATATCTTGGGAGAATATGGACATTCAGGTACAGGAAGCTCAAAGAACTCCATGAAAGATCAACCCAAAAATTACTTTGAGACACATTATAATCAAATGTTAAAAGACAAAAACGAGGAGAGAATTTCAAAAGAAAGAAAAGAAAGCAGCAAGACACATCACATACAAAGGAATCCCATATGGCTATTAATGGATGTCTCTAAAGAAACCTTCCAAGCCAGAACGAAGTGGAATGATATAGCCAATGTGCTGAACTACAACAAAAAATTGCCAAGCAAGAATACTATACTGGCAAAATTGTCCTTCAGAAATGAAAGAGAGTTAAAGACATTCCCAGACAAACGATAAAAGAGTTCATCACTACTAGCCCTGCCTTACAAGAAATGTTAAAGAAAATTCTTCAAGTTGAAATGAAAGGACACAACAATATGAAAACATATAAAACCATAAAACCCATGGTAAAAGGAAATACATAGGGGGCGCCTGGGTGTCTCAGTCGTTAAGCATCTGCCTTCAGCTCAGGTCATGGTCCCAGGGTCGTAGGATCAAACCCCGCATCGGGTTCCCTGCTCCGCGGGAGGCCTGCTTCTCCCTCTCCCACTCCCCCTGCTTGTGTTCCCTCTCTCACTGTGTCTCTCTCTGTCAAATAAATAAAATCTTTAACAAAAAAAAAAAAAAAGGAAATACATAGTCAAATTCAAAATACCTTAATACTGTAATGGTGATATGTAAATCACTTTATCTCTAGTATAAAACTTAAAAAAAAATAATTAATAACTTATTAATGGATGCACAATATAAAAAGGTGCAAAGCATGACATCAATAGTTTAAAATATGAGAGAAGTAAGTGTAGAGCTTATACATGCAATTGAAGGTAAGTTATTATTAGCTTAAAATATACTGTTATATCTACAAAATGTTTTATATAAGCCTCATGATAACCACAAAAGAAGAAACATAGTAGACATGCAAAAGTACATGTTACAAAAAAATAAATCACAAAGGAAGACAGTAAGAGAGGAGGAAAGGAACAAAAGAACTGAAAAACAGTCAACAATGAAATGGCAATCAATACCTATCAATAATTACTTTAAAAATAAATGAACTAAATTCCCAATTAAAAGACAAAAAGTGACTGAATAGATTTTTTAAAAAGGGGGGGCTCACTTTACTGGCAAGGGCACACAGGTTGAAAGTGAAGGGACAGAAAAGGTATTCCATGTAAATGGCTATACTTATATAACATATAATAGACTTTTAGTCAAAACTGGTTGCAAGAGACAAAGAAGGTCATGAAAAGGGAATAAAGGAATCAATTCATCATAAGGATATAATAATTTTGGATATTTATACACCCTACACTGGAGCACCTAAATATTTAAAGCAAATAATAACAAAACTGAAGGGAGAAACAGACAATACAATAATAGTAGTGGACTTCAATACCCTACTTTCAACATTGGATAGACCATACATACAGAAATTTAATAAGGAAAGCAGACCTACAGAACTTTATAGACCAAAATGGATCTACCAAACATAAACAGAACAGCCCATGTAACAGCAGCAGAATACATAACTCTTCACAAGCACACACAGAACATTCTACAGGATACAACTTATGTTGGGCAACAAAGCAAGACTTAACAAATTTAAGACTGAAACCATACCTAGTATCTTTTCCAACCACAATGCTTTGAAACTAGAAATTAGTGACAAGAGGAAAAATGGAAAATTCCTAAAAATGTAGAAAGTAAACAACAGGGGCGCCTGGCTGGTTCAGTCAGTTAAGCGTCTGCCTTTGGCTCAGGTCATGATCCCAGGGTCCTGGGATCGAGCCCCACATCGGGTTCCCTGATTGGCGGGGAGCCTGCATCTCCCTCTCCCTCTCCCTGCTGCTCCACCTGCTTGTGCTCTCTCTCTTTCTCTCTCTCTCTCTCTCCCAAATGAATAAATAAAATCTTTACAAATAACTAAAGAAAGAAAGAAAGAAAAGTAAACAACACACTCCTGAACAACCATCCTGCCACTTGCAACAAGATGCATAGACCTTGAGGGCATTATTCTAAGTAAAATAAGTATGACAAAGAAATACCATACAATCTCACTTACATGTAGAATCTTAAAAAAAATGTCATACTCAGAAACAGAGTAGAATGGTGGTTTCCAGAGGTTGGGGAGTGGGAGAAATGAGGAGACGTTGGTCCAATGGTATAAACTTCCAGTTATAAAATGAGTAAGTTCTGGGTATCTAATATTCAACTTAGTGATAATAGTTAACATAGCAGGTTTTTATTCTTTTTCTATCTCTTCACTTTCAACTTTTCATTTTTATTAATTTATGTCATATATAATAAATGTTATTTACATAACATATATAAATATATAATATATATAAATATATGTAATATTTTTGCCTGGTTTATTTCTTGCCTCTTCTTTCTTTTGATTTTAGTAATTTTTTTTGCTATATTTGCATTTTTATATATTCAAATCTGTTATTCCTTTCCTTTACGGTTTATAACTTTACTTAAATATTTTATAAGACCTTTCTCAGTATAATATCAAATCATTATTCTCTGGTATTTTCTAGTAGATTTTGTTTTTTATTTAATTCCCCTTTAATCTAGGGGAATGTGGAGTGTATACAGTATGAGGCTGGCATTCTTTTTTTCCCCCTTTTATCATTTATTCATTCAGAATCATTACTGTGTGCTGAGTTCTAATGTCATTTTCTTCAGAATGGTTTATTATTTGCCTTAACCTCATTTATAATCTCTCTCCTTTAATTTGAAATCTTATTTAAATTACCTATTAAATTTGTATATATTCTAGGGCTTCATTCTGTTTTTTTCTCTTCATGCCTACTGATATTCCTAACTACTCATGTGTTTGTACTGTCTTGTGCCAATTTTTATTAGTTTTATAATATATTTTTAATATCTGGTCATGCAAATCAATAAGAAAACAGACCAATTTTTAAGTGGACAAAGAACATCACCACAGCAAATCAAAAAAGAAGGAATAAATACAGAGAGACAAAAAAAAATTTGACATCACTAATAAGAAAGGATAAAATAAAAAGGAAACCACCAATGAAAGCTTTAAAATGATAGCTAATCTTGACTATGGTCTGAAGAATTTAAACACTTTCCACTGAAAACTGGTTGGAAAACTATCAAATACTTTTCTAAAGAGAAATCTGGTGAAACTCTATCTAAAACCTTAAAAGTATGCACACCCAGGGCTCCTGGGTGGTTCAGTGGGTCGAGCGTCTGACTCTGGATTTCAGCTCAGGTCATGAGCTCAGGGTTGTGGGATGGCACCCCTGTCAGGCTCCACACTCAGTGCGGAGTCTGCTTGAGATTCTCCCTCCCTCTCCTCTCCCTCTGCCCCTACCGTTCATGGTCTCTCTCTCAAATAAATAAATAAATCTTAAAAAAAAAAAAAAAGACATGCATACCCCATTATAGTAGTTTAACCTCAGAAAACAATCACAATATTCTGAAAGTTTTATTTATAAAGCCATTTGCCTCGGCACTGTTTACAGTAACTACAGCAATTGAGTTTTTATAGTGGCAAAGACAGGCAAAAAATAACAGGGTCTTTTTGTAAGAAGGAAAGGACAGAATTGGTACTGAAAACTCTGTAGACATTGAGGTAACTTGCAGGTCCACCTGTCTTTTTCACGTGCCAGGTCATTAGTCCGTTATGTTCTCTCCCCCTCCTCCTCCTCCTCTACTCTCCTCTAAGTTGGTTTCTTCAACTTGCTCAACACTCCTGCTCCCCTATATCTCTTATGTATGACTGAAGCTTGCCATAATCCTTCTAGCCCTGCTCTTAATTCACGGCATTGCTAAAGAATTCTTACAGTTTCAGGGCACCTGGGTGGCTCAGTTGGTTAAGCGACTGCCTTCGGCTCAGGTCATGATCCTGGAGTCCCGGGATCGAGTCCCGCATCGGGCTCCCTGCTCGGCGGGGAGTCTGCTTCTCCCTCTGACCCTCCCCCCTCATGTGCTCTCTCTCTCTCAAATAAATAAATAAAATCTTTAAAAAAAAAAAAAGAATTCTTACAGTTTCTGCACTACTCTTAATTATCTTTCTTAATATATATTCCCCCCAAAAAGGAATTTGGCCTAGCTCATCTTCTCATATAGAAACTACTAGTAGTAAGTCAGGAGCTGGCTAATTCTTGACTCATATCTGATACAAACCGCAGTGATGAGGGTAGCAGGAAGCGTGGGTAGATGTGCACTATGACATTTCTAGTACAGAGACACATAAGCATATACACCCACACAATCCTGGCAATCACCTAAGTGCCCCCATAACAGCAGACTGGCTAATAAATTAGAGCACACTGATCAGGGAAAGAAATATGCACAGTATATTGCAACATAGACCAGGGATTATAACAGAAGACTGCCAGTGAAATCTGGATAGTAGAATAACAATCATTCTTAATTTTGTCCTTGGTGGCTTTGTATTTTCCAAAATCTCTATAATAAATATAGATGTCTTTTATAAATCAGAAAAGAACAACTACTTACTTTGGATAAGGGTCTTTTAATTTTTTAAATTTTACTCCATAAAGAGAAAACACTTTGATTACCTTTCCATTGTCACATCTTGTGCCTTCATTCACCATTCCAGGATCTGGAACATCGGATCCTAGCTGGAAATCCACACCCCAACATTTGGTGCCTTTACTGGGAGTCTGAATAATAGCAGGAACGATTCCAAATACAGGCATGTCCTGTACATTCTCACACTGAAGCTTTCCACACAATGCATTCCTATAAAGATAGAGGAATAACGCAAACATAAAATGCACCCAGTGTAGATACAAAAGGAAAATTACATATTTGGATACATAAGGAAAGTTTACGGATATTTGGTTGAAGGGAATCTCAACAGAGAAAGCATATGAGAGCAAACACATCAAAGCAGTTCTCTTCAAATATGGCAGAGATAAGTGGATGCTAAGATGGAGATTAGTAGGGTACCAGGTGGTGTTCATGTTCCTTCTTTCCCCATACCTAATCTCTCTTTACTATCTATCTAGGGCTCAAAAAAGTCTAAGGAAAAAGTTGTTTATAAATATAATTTTATAAATGCTTTCACACAGAAAATAAGCCTATACTAAAGTTCAGTTGTGACTTCTTATAGAGTTACAGTAAGGAGAAAATTAGATTCTGTATTGTAAAATAACTAAGAAAAGACTCCACCCTTCTTGGCTTGGGTTAACTCTTAGTTACTTTAAGACTTAATTCATTAATTCACTAATTCAATTCACTGATTCAGCATTACAACAAGCATTATGAAGGCTTGCCTGACTATAATTCCTATCACCAAGGCTGTGTTAGCTAAATGCCCTTCCTATGGCCATTCATAACACACAAAATACCACTAACATCAACTCTTATGATGCTGTATTGAAATTTTCTTCTTGGCTGTCTTGTGATCCAAGCACCTACCCTACACTTGAATCTCCTCTATGGTATCACTGCCAAGTGATATAGGATATTATTTTCCTTTAACTCACCTAATCCTTTAACTCACCACTCCCTGAAATTTTCATTCTAGATACCATAAAACTATTTTACTTCTTGAGTTAAAAATCTACCTCCTTATAACTTTTCCTCATTGGTCCCAGACTTTCCACATGAGATCACACAGCTAACATCTTCTCCTTCTTCCACATGGCAGCCAATTATTATGTAGTTCCTGAACACTTACTTCAACAGAGCAATACCTTACAATCCTTTCTCATGGAACGAAGTTCCCCTCTAAATATGTTCCAGTCTGTCTCACTGCCTCTTGAAGCACAGTACTCAGAGTAGGGCATGAAATTTCAGTTATAGCCTGAGAAGCAAAGAATAAAATGGAGCTCACATTTCCTTTATGTTAGATACTGTACTACTATTAGGCCCAAGATTACAGTAGCTTTTATGGTAACTACATTACATTACTGATGCCCTTGCACTGATCACTAGCTACAACCCCTATGTACTTTTTGCATATATTGTTAAGTCTCCTCTTCCCTCCATCCTGCACTCAAGAGTTAGTAATTTTGTCTCAACTTTACATTTATTCTTATGTCACCATTTATTCACTAGTTAACTTGAATAAAGTGCTTACACTTTCTGAGCTTCAGTTCCTTCATCTGAAAAACAAGAGATAAATAATAATGTCTATCTCACATAGTTGGTTGAAATTAGATATGAAAACCTCTAAAACAAAACATAGCATAAAGCAGACCTAAGTTGACAACTGTTGGAGCCTACCAAAATTCATGTTGCTATACTTAGACTTTCACGTGTAGTGTTGGTGACATATTAAAAAGTAAAAGGAAAATACTCAATATATAAAAAGCTGTTACAAATCAATAAGAAAAAAAAACCACTTCCACAGAAAAAAATTAGCAAAGATATAAAAAAGGCAATTCATAAAATAAGGAATGCAAGCAGCCAACAAAGCTAAGAGATGTTCACTATTATATTATAAAGGAAAATTCTATTGCAAGCCTCAATATAATAATTGCTTCTGGCAAGGATCATCAATGTATGCTAAAACCTCAAGGTGAAACATTGGTGGGAAACTGGCTATTCATATGGTATAAAATCATCACTCCTCCACATATTATCTGATAGTTGTAATGGGAAAAACATTAACTCTACAGTTGCAAGATCTAGTCATTGCCACCTAGTATCACTAATAAAACGAACAACCTAGAATTATGTACCTCCTTGACATAATGTACCAGTTATGAAGTATTCTTCCCTAAAATGTTTTATCTGAATCTAATTAAGACTTTAGATTTAACTTCTGATTTATAGAGAAATCAGGGGATAGACACACAAGTTAAGCAACACTGAGAAGAAACTAACAAATCCAGAACATGGGCTATTCTAAAAGACCACTGGCCCAGTTATTTCCTTAGGTCATTATCACTGAAAAGAAAAAAATAAATGAAGAAGACTATTTGAGATTAAAAGTGACTTAAGTGACATGACAACTGAATACAATGTTTGATCCTTGATAGAATCCTGATGTGGAAATAAACAGCTATGAAACACAATTTAAGGACAATTGGAGAAACTTTAATATTGACCAGGTATTACATGAGATTAGGAAATTGTTAATTTTGATAGGTATGAAACTGCTATTGTGAATGGCCTTATATGTTGGAGATGAATACTAAAGAATTTAGGAGTGAAGTATCATAATGCCTATAATTTACTTAAAAATGGTTCAGCAAAGTCTAGACAAAGTAAATATGATAAAATATTAACAATGTTTCAATCTAGGATATATGGGTTTCATCATACTATTCCTTCTATTCCTCTGTATAATTGAAATTTGTCATTTAAAAAGTTTAAAAAAAGATGACACCATTTATATACTGAAAGACAAAACAGCTCTTTCACACAATATGATCTGCACAACAGTATCTACAGTATGCACGACAGGGAGGTGGAAGACAATGGGGAATAAAACTAGGCATTTGCACAAAGACTCTGGAAAGACACAAAAATTTTTGCTAAAAGAACACACACCTGTTCTGGTGGGAACAGGGAAAAACAATAAGAGTAGAAGCCAGAATTTTTCTCTATATCCCTTTAAACATGTTTTGAACAACAACAAGCTTAAATAATTATTTACAAATTCATTTAAAATAAAATGAAATATCTATTTGATATAACAAATTGGAAAAGTCCAGATAACCCCAGAACAACACAGGTTTGAACTGCATGGGTCCACTTAACACATGGATTTTTTGCAGGACTATAAATATATTTCTCTTCCTTATGATTTTCTTAATAACATTTTCTTTTCTCTAGCCTACTTTATTGTAAGAACAGAGTATATAATACATGTAACATACAAAATATGTGTTAATCAACTGTTTTGTTATCAGTAAGGCTTCTTGTCAATAGTAGGCTATTAGTAGTTAAGTTTTGGGGGAGCCGAAAGTTATAAGTGAATTTTTCACTGCATGGGAAGTCGGCACCTCTAACCCCCATGTTGTTCAAAGGTCAACTGTATCTTTTAAGATAACACTCAGCATTGGTGGGGGGACAGTGGAAACATAAATCAATTAAATGTTTTGAAGGTCAATTTGGGAGTAGTCATGAGGAGCCTTAAAACTTATCCATACCTTTTGAGAAAAATCTATTAAGAAAATAAGCAGAGAAATAAACAAATACTTAAGCTGTATATATCACAACCCTATTTAAAATAGCAATTTACTAGAAACCTTGAATTTCTAAAATAAGGAAATGATTAAAAGAAGCTGGTTACATCCTATAAACGCTCTTAATATAGTGGAAAGTAAGTACATGAATGTATAAAATAGTATAAACCATACTATGTGGATCTCTGAGTACACATGTGTGTACATACATGTATGATGCACAAATGTTTATGAATACATAAGAAGGAAATATAACAAAAATTTAAGGAAGTATCTCTGGATGGCAGGACCATAAATATCACTTTCTTTAGATTTTTCTAGATTTTATACATTTTCTGTGATGAGGATGATTATAATGATAGCAAAGATGACAACAATGATAATGATGAGTTCTACAATGAACCAGGCACTCTTCTTAGTCCTAACATCCATCAACACATTCAGTCTTCAAAGCAACAACTGGAAATAGGTACCATTATTATCCCCATTTTACAGAAAAATGAAGTACAGAGGGGAAAAAAGAGAAAAGTGAAGCAACTCGTCCAACGTCTCAGAGATGTGAAGTGGCTGAAGCAGTATTCAGACCCAGAGTCTGACTTCAGATGTGTATTCCTAATGACTATATTAATACTATACTACTATTATAAAGTGTTTTTCAAATCAGCTACCCAGTAATTCATAAGTTTCCTAAGTGTAGTTTCTATCATTTCATTAAGTTACTCAAAAAACATGGGAACAGAACCAGGCTAAAGACAATGATCAGATATGTCTTAGCAAGCTCTCTCCAAGTCTGCATTAATCCACTTATCCCAAGGTTTTAGCTCAGTTCATTCAATCAGTTACACTAATTCTCCACCCATTAGCTGTATCACCCGTTCCTGCATTCATTCAACAAATATTTAATAGGTACTTCTATATGCCAAATATTATGCTAAACACAAAAGATAAAACATGTCACTAAACTTCACAGTTGACCGATGAAGGGTGACCACCAAACAGTCATATAAACAATGAAACTGTGAAAAATGCTACAAAGGAATATTCCAAAGATAAAGAAGAAAATCTGGGAATAATAAAAGGGTCAATTCATCTGGGAGACATAATCATCCTAAATGTGGATGCACGAAGTAACATAAGCACTTAATAACACAAATTCAAAAGCTATACAGCAAAAAAATTCATAGAACTAAAAAGAAAAATAGACAACTTTATAATCATAGCCAAAGATTTTAACATACTTCTTTCAGAAATTTAAGGACAAACATAAAACACACACATACAACCCAAAGATATAGGAAATTTGAATAAGACTTAATTTGACACTTACAGAATAATGTAATCTAATAACTATAGAATACACTTTTTTTTCACTTGTACACAGACATTCACCAAAACTGGCTATTTGCTAGGTAATGATTCACATCTCAAGAAACTGCAAAGAATTAAAGTCATACAGAGTATGTTCTCAATGGAATTAAACTAGAAACCAAAAACAACCAGATAACCCGAATACTCTCAAATATCTGGAAATTAAGCAATATACTTTCAATAAACCAAGAGTCACAGGAGAAACCACAATATAAATTTAAAAATATTATGAACTGAATGATAAAGAAGATAACAACATACCAAATTCAATGAAAACGCAGTATAGAATTTTTTAACCAGTTCATCCTTCCTTCAACATTGATGTTCCTACTTTTCTCATTTTAATTTAGACAAATTATGTTAACCAAGATCACTCCAATCTCCCCAAAGGGCAGAACAGAGCCCTCCTGGGTCTTACCTAAATACTATAAAAGAATCATGAAAATTCTATGCTTAGAACTGGTTTTGTATTCAATCTTCTTTTTACATGGAAAATTATCCCTTAAAATCTCTCTTATTCTAAGATAATATCATTTTTATTTTTTAATTTTTTTAATTTTATTTATTTTTTAAAGATTTTATTTATTTATTTGACAGAGAGAGACACAGCAAGAGAGGGAACACAAGCACGGAGAGTGGGAGAGGGAGAAGCAGGCTTCCCGCTGAGCAAGGAGCCCAATGCGGGGCTCGATCCCAGGACCCCAGGATCACGACCTGAGCTGAAGGCAGACGCTTAACGACTGAGCCACCCAGGCGCCCCTTATTTTATTTTTTTTTTAAAGATTCCATTTATTTGACAGAGAGAGAAAGAGAGAGCACAAGCAGGGGGGAGTGGCAGGCAGAGGCAGAGGGAGAAGCAGGCTCCCCGCAGAGCAGGGGTTGCCCGATGTGGGACTCGATCCCAGACCCCGGGATCATGACCTGATCCCAAGGCAGTTGCTTAACCAACTGAGCCACCCACTCGCCCCGATAATATCATTTTTAAATGATTGTTCTTACCAGGGCAGTGGTTTGGACATAAAACCTTCCCATGAAAGTTAAATATACTAAAAATTTATTAAGAATAATAATTTGACTGGGCGCCTGGGTGGCTCAGTTGGTTAAGCGACTGCCTTCGGCTCAGGTCATGATCCTGGAGTCCCGGGATCAAGTCCCACAGCGGGTTCCCTGCTTGGCAGGGAGTCTGCTTCTCCCTCTGACCCTCCCCTCTCTCATGTGCTCTCTCTCTCATTCTCTCTCTCAAATAAATAAATAAAATCTTTAAAAAAATAAATAAATCAACATTTAAAAAAAATAATAATAATAATTTGACTTCCCCCAAAAAAGTGCTATATAAATGCAAAAGAACTTATATCTACAACTATTTTTTAAAACTATACAAGATAGATATCAAAAGTCATGTTCATATCCCCTTTTGAAATACTTTCTTGTTGTTTTCATTTTCCCTCCACCTACTCTGTTTTATATATCAGGAAAGGTACATTCTGAATATCCTGTGAAATACACCGTATATCAATAACTAATTGTTAAAGAATTAGAACAAAATAAATTGGCTAATATTAAGGGGGAGAAAGTACACAGCCATAAGAACACCTATAAGAGGGCATCTGGTTCTGTTAAGAAAGTTGAGGAAGTCTTTGAAACTAAGATCTGGAGGAGCAGAGAACATGCCAGCCAGAAGGAACAGTCCACACAGAGGCCCTGTGGCAGAAGACCACACGCAGGCCAGCATAGCTGGTGTCTCACGCCATTTAATGGCTGAGTAGAGAAAGAGGAGCCTACAAATAAACACATTCAAAGGGCAACTGGAAACAGAAAAGAATACTAGAAGAAATTTCCACACAGAAGCCAAGGAAAGAGGTTTCTTCAAGGACAAAATGGTCAACATAGTTGAACGCTACTGAAAGGTCAAGTAGCATGAAGACCTAAAAATGTCAGTGGGATTGTACAACACGGAGATCACTATTGTTATTTCTTCTTGGCAAACATTGTATCACTACAGTTGCTCAGCCTAACTGGCAAAGTAGGAGGTAGAGCAGGCCAAAAAGATGCACAGTATTTCAGATTAATTCCAATTATACAAAATATCAGTGTGTGTCTGTATAGTGCACAGAGACAAAAAAAGGAGAAGAAATACATTGAAATTAGTAAATATATACCCATTGAGATTATGGATGACTTTTTCTCATTTATAATTTTTAAATAATTATTAATTTTTATGAAAAACAAATGTTATAGAAACAAGGTTTTAATCTGTCACTTTAAAATTATGTACAGCAAGAAGAACATAACAACATCCAGAATGAAGATTGCAGGTACCTTTACCTCCACATTTACCAGCATAATCTTTTAATGAAAAAAGAAGAGGAAGAGTGTTTATTTGAGGTTCTTATTGTAGAATAAGGAAAAACAAAGATTCTAAAATCTATTATATTTTAGACAGTTAACATCAAAAGGAATAAATTATTTTACTAGTTCTTTTCAGAGTGTCTCAAGCCTTCTGTTATAAAAGTTTAAGTTTGAAAAGTTCAGTATTTAAGGGGGAGAAAGCAAGCAGGCGCAAGGAGTTATAAAAGATACTAGAGACTACTGGTCTTACGATCTTTCATGTTCCTTCACAACCTTGCCTCCACTTACCCAGTGGCACACTTCTTGTATTCATTGCCAGAGAAACCACAATTGCCAAATCTGTCACCTTTAGAATTCACATCAATGAAACAATCTCTTGGGGCAGCCTTGGCTTCTGTAACATTTAAAAAAAAAAAAAAAAGTATGGCAAATTTAATTCAGAAATAAAAGTATTCCCTATGACAACCCATACACCAGGATGAACTGCCTCAACACCTTCTAGGAAGTTTCAAGCCTCACAGGTAAAACATTTTTGTTCCACTTTTATACTTAACAACAAAATGTAAAAATAAAGCTTAGATTGTATTTAAAAGTTAGCATGGGCTCAAAGAAAAGTCATTAAAAGAAATGCCATTAAAAAAGATGAAATTATAAATAAATGAAAAGACACACACAGTCTGGTGGTGTTCTCCGCATATCCGTTCTCACAGCTCTCAAACACGTACCTGCTGCATCGTTGGATCAGGCTGGGAAGGGCTGGTGAAAGCACTGCCAGCTATTATTATTGGTTTTTGTATTTACCACATATAGATGCTGAATTTTGACGCCCCCACTCACAAGACGGAGTGGCAAACAGCCATGACAGCTGACAAAGTAGCAATCCGTTCTTGCTTTCTTGTATCTTATATGTGTATTATCACTTCATGTTCAATTCTCCTGCCAATTACACATTCCTAAAAAATTTTCCTTGAAAATATTTTTCAGCCAAAATGCCAGTACTTTCTATTGAGTAAAGGAATTCACTCGCCTATCTTACACAACTACTGCTATGTTGTTTTGTTTAAAAGAAAATGGCTGTGGGGGGAAAGAAGCTGGAACAAGAAAGAGGCAGAGGACCACTGGCACAGGGCAAACAGCACGTGGCAGCATCCCTAGCAGGGCCCTTCCACAGAACAGAAGGAGCTCTACAAATTCCATATAATCTCCAAAAAGAAAAATAACTCTAGTTCCCTTAGTCCTAGATTTTTCTGCAGGCCTCTATGAAGATGATATCACTGCTAAATAACAGTATTTACCTCATTAAAATGTATCTGTAATTATTTTTTAGTCTGCGATAAGCTGCCTATTTTTGCAAAATGGATCTGGAGTTGACAGATCTCTACTATTCTATCCCATGACCTGACTAACACAAATACATCCCATTTAATTGTTAGTCCTCTTTCTGACCCACCCACCATAAGATAAGGGGTATAACAGAACGAGATACAGAAACTAGAAGTCTGGTCAAAGTCAACATCTCTAGTTTCTGAGAAATCTAGCACAGTACACATGACTGATCTTCTTAACTGAGAGAAACAAAAATAAAAATAGAAGATTTGAGTCTTCTTTCCTTTCCTTTTTCTCCCTCCCTTCCTCTGTTCCTTCCTTTCTTTATTAAATATGTATTAATCCCCTACTAAGTGTCTCACACCCTGATTAGCAATGGATATAGTTTACCAGTACCTCTCTGGAGAGAAACAGAAAAGCTCCCGTTAGTAACTCTCTATTTTCTTAATGACAAGCCTCAACAAACATCTAGTGCTCATGCATTCTATTCACTTTAACGTGTCGTTGTCGCTGTTCCTACTGACTCAAGACAGAAACAGAAGAATGGGAAAACAAGATCCCAGGATGGTTTGGGCATAAACCCATCAATGCCAATTATCAAACAAAGCAATCTGCCTCATTATGCTGAAAGCAACCTTTTCCTTGAGAACCTCAATCACTTGAACTCAAGGAAGGAAACACAAGATGCAATACAATAAAGACCACCACTGCGGAAATACAGCTAGCATCAGTGTGTAATCAAAATCAAGCTGACGAAAGGTGCTGCCATGCCTCAGTGTATACTCCCCATGGCTTTTCACCAGAACTACTGTGTTAACAGCTACTTGATATCCCTTTTGCATAATGAACAGCAAAGTCAAAGAAGCAATCAGAAAAGTGTGACTTGCACAGACCTAAGGCATTGGTTAGCTGATCATGGTGCTCCTAGAAATAAAAAGAGAGGAAGCCTACCAGTAAATTTTTACTACATCTGCATAAGCAGAAAAGTTCTAGGTTAAATGAACAGAACAGTGTCATGGGCCCTCAATCAATTCCCAGACTTGAGCCTTATTACAGACTCAGAACCCCTTGCATGAAGGGGAGGACGGGTCCCCTTCAGGTAGAACCCTGATACACTGCCAAAAAAGGTATACTCTTAATCTTTCTCCCATCCTTCCCCAACAGGACCTAAGGTCATTTACCAGGGTAACTGGGCATTGTGCAAAAGGAAAATCATCAGACCTCTCAGGAACTACTGGACACTGGCTCTGAACTGACACTGAATCCAGGAGACCCAAAACATCATGGTGGCCTACCAGTCAAAGTATGGAGCTATGGAGGTCAGCTGGTCAGTGGAGCTTCGGCTCAGGTTCTCCTCACTCACAGGGGACCCAGGGGGTCCCAAATGCATCCTGTGCTTATTTCCCCAGTTCCAGAATGCATGACTAGAATACACATAATCAGCAACAAGCAGAATCCCCACACTGGCTCCCTGACCTGTGGAGTCAGGGCGATTATGGCAGGAAAGTCCGACTGGAAGCCACTAGAACGGCCACTACCTAGGAAAATGGTAAACCAAAAGGAATAAATACCACAATCCAGAAGGCACTGCAGAGTCAATACTACCGATAAGGATTGGAGAGAGAATCCAGTTCGACTAAGCTATCTGGCCTATGCAGAAGACAGATCTTGGAGAACAACAGTGGATTATCAGAAGCTTAAGCAGCTGGGGAGTGTAATTGCTGCTGTAGCTACTGTGGTTCTACTGCTTGAGCAAATTCACGTAAATCCTGGCATCCGGTACGCAGCTGCCGAACTGGCAGATACTGTTCTCTCCACCCTGGCCAATAAGGACCACCCGAAGCAGTTTGCTTTCAGCTGGCAAGGCCAGCAATACACCTTCACGGTCCCCTCTCAGGGGTACAGCAACTCTCCAGCCCTACCTCATCATTTAGTTTGTGGGGACCTTGATCAACTGTTCCTTCCACAAGATATCACTTTGGCCCATTCCACTGATGACATTATTCTGACTGAACCTAGTGTGCACGAAGTAGCAATACTGTAGCCTAATTGGTAAGACAGTTGCATGTCAGAGGTGGAAAGCAAATCTGATGAACAATCAGGAGTGTTCCGCCTCAGTGAAATTTCTAGGGGCCAGTGGCGTGGGACATATCTAGATTTCCCTTCAAAAGTGAAGGATAAGTTGTTACATCAGGCCCCGCTGGTCCAGGAATCATGAGGTAGAAGTGAAAGTGTCACCACTATTTCTCCTAGTGACCCTCTAGCAAAATTTTTGCTTCCTGTTCCTACCACCTTGTGCTCCTGCTAGCCTAGAGGTCTTAGTTCCAAGAGAAATGCTTCCATCAGGAGACACAACAATGATTCTACTGAGCTAGAAGTTAAGACTCACACCCAGCCATTTTACACTTCTCCTGCCTCTGAATGAACAAACAAAGAAGGGAGTTACTGTGATGGCTGCGGTGACTGAACTTGACCACCAACGGGGAAAATGGACCGAAACTGCCCTGTGCCAGAGTAGCACTGGACTGTTACTGCACATGGAGGCAAGGAAGAATATGTGTGGCATACAGGAGATCCTGTGGGGTGACTCTTAGTATTACTGTGCCCTGTGATTAAGGCCAATGGAAAACTACAGCAACCCAATCCAGGCTGGACAGCCCAGAGCCTTCAAGAATGAAGGTTTGTGTCACTCTACACGTTAAAAACCAGGACCAACTGAGGTGTCTGCTGAAGTCAAAGGTTATATGGAATGGATAATGAAAAAAGTTGTTAAAACTACCAGCTATGACCACATGACCGGTTACAGAAACTAGGACTTTAATTGTCATGAATATTTCTTCCTTTTTGTTACAAATGTATTTGTAATTATATGTAGATCAGAGGTTCCCACAACCTCCTTCCTGGGTTCAATTAATTTGCTAGAGCAGCTCAAAGAACTCAAAGAAACATTTTTACTTATTAGATTACTGATTTTTGTAAAAGTATATAACTCAGGAACAGCCAGATGGAAGAGATGCACTGGGGAAGGTATGAGGAAAGGGGCCTGAAACTTCCATACCCTCTCCAAGTACAACACTTTCCCAGAATATCCACTTGTTCACCAAGCCGGAAGCTCTCAGAAACCTATCCTTCTGGGTTGTTATGGAGGCATCACTGCACAGGTATGGTTGATTAAACCATAGGAAATTAGTGATTAACTCAATCTGTAGCCCCTCTCCCCTCCCTGGAGGTGGGGGAACTGAAAGTTCCAACCCTCTAATCACACCGGTTGGTTCCCTGAGCAACCAGCCCCCACCCCTGGGTTACCTAGGAGCTTTCCAAACAACTTTATTAACATAACAAAAGACACATTTATAGCTCTCATCCCTTAGGAAATTCCAAGGGTTTTAGAAGCTTGATGCCAAGAACTGGACGAAGATCAAATATATTTCTCTAATTATAAATCACAGTATCACAACAATCCACCATGCTTTAACTAAAATCATAACAATTTATCCATATTAAGAGAATGAAGAATGGAAAAAGACCCTGAATATCATGGGAGTTGACAAGGGTTGAAAGAAAAGAATTGTAAATTCTCATCTTCCATGGTGAGAAATTAATGGTTAATACCTAGAATGGAAAAATCAAAAAATGGCATTTCCGTGAGATTATCTAAAGACCTGAAGCAAGTAACAGAATAATCAGCTAGAAAAAGTGAAAAGTGGTTGCCCCAAAGAATGGGGATATTAGGTGGAAGCACACTTTTTCATAAAACCTTATAAAAAAATCTGGCTCTTTATATGTATGTATAACTTTGATAAAAATGAAAACTTTAAATAGAGAAAACAGGAAAAACTTTTAAACATCCTAAATATCCATCAGTATGAGAATGGATTCCATTTACATAATAAAATACTCTAATATACTAAGATCTAAATGTATCATACTATATTGATATTGTAATCAAATGTATCAAAAATGTTTTGACTGAGCAATGAAAATAGCAGATCCATATGTATATACTCATACTATTCATATGAAATTATTAAAACTAGAACATGATACTAAGTAAATATGTATTTATTTTGTTTATATATATAGAATAGAAAGGTGATAAAAAGAGAGGGAGTAAAAGCAAAAATCATCAATTGAATTTGCACAGATCAAATTCATGAACAGGACTGCTCGTGGAGAAGGAAGGAGGGAGATATGACGAAAGAGAAAACAGGAGAATTTAAATTTTATCATAATGTTTTCTTTCCATTTTTAAAAAAACTAAAGCACAAAATCAAATCAAATCAAAGCAATCAATTATAATTAAAATGTCTTACTTGAGCCAAAGATGACTTGACACTGAGCATCATAATACTGGCACATGCCATTGTAACAATAGGCTTTGTTATTCTGGCAAGGATATCCATTCTGAATAAAAACATCTGGTTGACAGAACTGAGAAGAACCATTGCAATATTCTGGAACATCACATTCATTGGTTTTTCCTCGGCATAAAGTACCTCCTGGAAGGAACTAGGGTAATAAAATTCAAATTAAACAGGAATATCAGGACAATCTCCACAAACTAATCAAATTTGAAGCCACAGTATTTCTATCTATAAAAAGTTCTAACAACAACAAAAGATTAGATAACCAATAGAAATATGAACAAAGTCTGATAACAGGCAACTAATAAAAGTCATGAAATACGAAAAATGAAAAAATATAACCTCATAACCAAAAGAAACGTAAATTAAAACTTTAAAAGCACTTTACACCTGGGGCACCCAGGTGGCTCAGTCAGTTAAGCATCTGCCGTCAGCGCAGGTCACGATCCCAGGGTTCTGGGATCGAGTTCCACATCGGGCTCCCTGCTCAGGGGGGAGTCAGCTGCTCCTTCTCCCTCTGCCCCTCTCCCCTACACCTGCTCATGCTCGCTCTCTCTCTCAAATAAATAAATAAAACCTTAGGGGAAAAAAAAGGCACTTTACGCCTACCAGACTAACTAGGATTATAACACTTGCTAGCAACCAATGTTAGCACAGCAAGCATTGATTACACTGCTGGTAGAAGTACAGACTGGCACATTTTTGGAAGGTATATAAAATGTGTGTCGAAATTTTTAACATGCATACTCTGTCCCAACAATTCCACTTACAAACAAAAATTAGAAGCAACCTAAATGGCCATCATTAGTGGACTCAACAAAGAGATTATGGTAGAGCCACACAAAACAGTACTATTTAACCATGTAGAAGTATATGAATAAAGTCTATGGTATCTTATTGAAAAAAGCAGGTAGTAAAAATAAGTGTATCTGTGTTCACACACTTTTTTTTTTAAGATTTTATTTATTCATTTGACAGAGAGAGACATAGCAAGAGAAGGGAACACAAGCAGGGGGAGTGGGAGAGGGAGAAGCAGGCTTCCCGCGGGGCAGGGAGCCTGATGTGGGGCTCGATCCCAGGACCCTGGGACCACGACCTGAGCCGAAGGCAGACGCTGAACGACTGAGCCACCCAGGCGCCCCTGTGTTCACACAGTTATACACCACACATATACACATGCATTCACATTTGTATAGGAAAGAGTACATAAAGTTAACAAATTATCAACAATGGCTCCCTGAGAAGGGTAAAATGATAGGGCGTCTTTCACTGTGTACTGTCTATACTTTGGTATTGTTAAATTATGTATAAAAAACACAGGTTACTTTTTTTTTTTTTTAAGTAGACTCCATGCCCAGCGTGGAGCCCAATACAGGGCTTGAACTCATGACCCTAAGATCAAGACCTGAGCTGAGATCAAGAGTCAGACACCCAACTGACTAAGCCGCCCAGGTGCCCCAGATAACTCTTAAAATCAGAAAAAAAAAAAGTTTCTCCTTAGAAAAACAGTCTCACGAGACCACTTGTTATAAAAGAATGTAATTCAAAATTGCAAACAAGTGGCATAAAATTTTTCATAAAATCATGTAAGAAAAATAGTGCTCTCTTACAGATAAAAGAATACAAATTTTAATATATGCATGTTTTTCCTTTTTCTACTTTTTTCCAAATAGGGAGGAATTCCTTACTGTAGAGAACAAAATGGAGTCTGTCAAGTCAAGCAGGAGCCTGTGTCAAGCAATGACGTGAGCAGTTCAGGTCCTGCAGCTAGGAGATACCGCCCAGACCCATGGCAGCCGACACACCAGAACTGATCACGGGCAGAACCCAGAAGAGGTCTGCAGAGACCCAAAACCAATTAAATCCCTTTAAAAAGGGAAGGATTTTGGCAGAAAACTGTCAGACTCTTCAGACCTGACCCCTCTGTCTGACCACCTAAAAAAGGCAACTGCCACGGAAGGCTCTGCCCCATTGATCTCGGTGATCTCTGAACAGAACCGGGAGCCTTCACCACTAGAACATCAGAAGCCCAGGGCGGAGAGCTGACCCGGACCAGACCGAGGCCTTAGCTCAACCACACGCCCACAGACTGACTTTGAGTTTGGTTCGTTCACTTCCTGTACCTTCTGTTACCTTGTTCGTTGTGTGGCTTGTCTTCTCTCCTGCTCTGGGTGCTGTGTAAGAAGCCAAGTTTAATCACATGGTGAACTGAGTCTGGCATCCTGAACTTGCTTTCTAACTGTGATTTAACTTTGCTTTAGGACTGAATAAAGCTGACATTGTGGAAAGACACAACTTGTGTAGTCGGCAGGATCCATGTCATTGACTCATCATGTGTTAGAAAACTTAAAAGAATCAGAAAAGACTCCTAAAGTCTTGCTTGAATTGACTATAGCCAAACTAAAAATAATAAATTGGGGAATAAATTTACGTGAATATAGATTTTCCAGGCATCTCATTGAGAGTGAAATCCTAAGGCATCACAGGCAGGTGAAAGCGAAACTGGCTCTATGCAGGGAGCAGTCAGCAGCAGAAGCTGGTCCAGGGCTTACCCCTTTGCATGCCGGGCATGAGGTGGAACTAGCCAAAGCTGAGACCAAGGGAGATTGCCTCAGAAAGGCACTTGGAGGGCTAAGAAAAATTAAACTGTTTGGAGACACTGCAAAGATACATGCCACTACTGGCCAAATTAATCTGTAACTTGGCAGAAAGACATGAACAAAAATTGTGGAAAAATCTGTATAAATATCATAGGGTATAAGTGGGAAATAGAATTCTACGTAGTTAAGAAATTATATATAGCAACTGCTACGTTACCAAAAATTAAGAAAGATGTGTGCAGGGTGCCTGGGTGGCTCAGATGGTTAAGCGTCTGCCTTTGGCTCAGGTCATGATCCCAGAGTCCTGGGATCGAGTCCCGCATCGGGCTCCCTGCTCCTTGGGAGCCTGCTTCTCCCTCTGCTTCTCTCTCTCCCTCTGTCTCTCATGAATAAATAAATAAAATCTTAAAAAAAAAAAGAAAGGTGTGTGCACTAGGTAAATGCCTAAAAGGGATGGTGAAAAGGGCCTAGAGGCCTGACACCATACTTTGTGTAGAAGACCCACAGTACCCCACGGAGTTAGAAGTTTGAAAGAAGCTCACAACCAGGACCCCAGGAGATGTAATCATGGATCTGAAGGATTCTAAAAATGTAAAGCCTTTAGTGTCCTGGGTGCCCACTGAAGGGTTTCCCATCTTACCTATGAAAATCATCTTGCAGTTAGACCAGGACAAAGGGGCAAAGAGCTAGCTAATAAAGTAATAAGGAAGGCCAAATTAATGCATAATTTAAATTTAAAGAACGATAAACCCTTGGGACCCCAGAACCCCCATCCTGAGGATCCAGGAGACTATGATAACCCCTGGGGGGGGGGGGTGGATTATCATAGCAGACCTATAATTACCAGGAAGAAAGTATTAGATTACAGTAATGGATAAGGAAAACCTGTGGAAGCAGCAGAGGACAAAGAATACACTCGTGCTGAACTTCAGAAGATTAGAACAGATTTTTGTCAAAAACATGTATCTGATGTAGACTGGTTGCTTCATGTATGGGATAATGGGGCAAATACAATAGCATTATCAGGCACAGAGATGCATCAGATATCTTCTTTAGCTGAAAACCCCTCTTTAAACCAAGGAAATGAAGGTGAAATAAACCACCAAAATTCTATCCCTCTGGGATTGGATTGCTTTGGCATGGAGAAGGGTAAACTTATCTAGATCCCACTAAATCTGGAGATAAATGAAACTGGACTGACTTAGAGCAGGCTCAATTACATTGCCAGAAATTGGCTATTCTGGCAATGATATATGACCCTCAGAGAAGATTCACCACACCCTTTGAGGTGCCTGCCACTAATGAGATTAAAAGAGCACCGCTGTTAGGAGCCCCAGAAAACTTAACGATTTCATTTATGAATGCCCTGGCAGGATGCCACACCATACAAGATGTAATAAATACACTCAGATTATCACCTGAATTATCAGGCACACATAAGATAACATTTATAGTTCCGGAAACATAGCAATCACATGCTGAGGACATATCTAAGCCCTCAAGGGCACCTGCATGCCCTACTCACACAAACGAACATACATGCAATCATCCACTGAGAGAGACAGACCACACCAGAAGGTTTACATTTAATGCCACTGTGCAGGTCTCTGGAAACAGAACAAACAGACCATTTGACAGATATAGGACTATCAAAAAAGAGGGAATAGAGAATATAATCAAGGATATTCAGAAAGAAATCAAAGAAAACATCAACAAGAAGTCACATGGAACAGAAATCAGTATAGAAACAGAGAGCAAAGAAATGAGAAAAATAATAGAAATGGATACAAAAATCAAGACAGAAGAGGAGAAAAAAGAAACGTTTCATTCAAACCATTAAGAGAGGAGCAAGAATACCGGCAAAGGGAACAAGGAAGATTTACTAAAACTTTCTTTACAAAAAACTAGAGGACCCCGGGATGGACCGGCAGACCACCAAATCCAGGGATAATAGGCCATATATGCAATTAGCATTAAAGATAGGAAAGGAAATAATAACACATCTTTAGTAGATACAGGATCCCAAATATCATTATTAAAGAGAGAAAGATCTATTAAAGGAAAAACTATAAACACTGAAGGACTAGGAGGAAAAATAATCCAGGGAATACCCATAGAAACAGAAGTGTTAATGTATGAAGAGAACCTATAAGACATACTTTTGTGAGTGCCCTGCGGCTAGGAAATATTATAGGAATGAATTTAATTCTAAAATTATATGAGGAATGGATGCCATTAAAAAGAAAAAAAATAAGAATATATGATTAGCACATATCTTAGTAAAGATAGATCCAATAGAACTCCCAAGACGCCATAGGGAATCATTTACTAAACAATACCCATTAAAAGAGGGACATAAGGAAATAAGAGAAAAAATAATGGAATTATTAAAAGAGGGTATAATTATTCCAGGAATGTCATCCAGTTTTAATAGTCCCATATGGCCAGTGTTAAAACCTAGTGGACAATATAGGCTATATAGACTATAGATTATAGAAACTGAAATGAAGTATCACCAAAATCAATGGGAGCATTACCTGACACAGAAGAAGTAATAAATAAGATAACTAGTTATCAGGGAAGATATTATGTGACTATAGATATGTCAGACATGTTTTTTGCAAAACCTATTACAGGAAAAAGCCAGGAATATACCATATTCTCATGCAAAGGCGAACAATATCAATTTGTAAGGCCGCCCCAAGGATATTTAAATAGCCCAGTAATAGCACATACTATAGTGTCCACTCCTATGGATCAATCATTGTACAAATCTCTAGTAGTAATATCCTATACTGATGACATAATAACAACAAAAAAAGATAAGGAGCAATTAAGACAAGAAAAGGAAAAGTTAATACAGCATTTAAGGGAACAGAGATGGACTATTAATGATGAGAAAATATCAGGCCCAGACATTCATTGCAAATTTCTAGGAATTCAATGGTCTTCTGAAGGAAGGAAGGTACCGGATAAGGTAATAGATAAAATACAAGCAATAGGACTACCTAAAGATAAAAGAGAGGCACAGAGATTTATAGGCTTATTTGGATACTGGAGACAGCATTTATCATACTTAAATATAATCTTAAAACCTACTTACAAAATAACTAGAAAGGCACAGGATTTTGAGTGGACAGAACAACAACAATAACAGGCTTTAGATACATTAAGGGATTTTATTAAAACATTTCAAACAATACATTCCAGCAGCAGGAGAACCATTAAGAATAGAAATACTGATGAGCGGAGAATATGGTACATGGTCCCTATGGACAAAGAAGGAACATAAACCTAATTTTCTACCAATAGGATTTTGGACTACAAAGTTCCCATATTCAGAACATAAATATTCAATATTTGAAAAACATATATGATTGCTATATGAAGCTTTAAAAAATATAGAACCCCTAACGGGAAATCAAAAAATAACAGTGCCGAGTCATATACCTTTGCTCCATTGCATAAAACTGAGCCCAGAAGAATGGACAGGTATCCAAATTGATTTGAAATTGCTAACTGGGAAATGGTATATCCAAGGAAGAGACACGTCTTTCCAGGGACAACCAGAACTTCACACCGAGGAGATATGTAAGATGGAAATAGTCTTGCCAGAATTTATTCCAAGGGAAAGGCAAATCCATACTCAATACTTAGGGAAATGCGTCCCATCCTGGTCTAAAGGTCTATCAAATGCCTGGTTTACAGATGGATCACCCTCTGTAGTCTCTGGAAGAACAGAATGGACAGCCGCAGCACTGAGACCCTGGGACAATCTGACCCTCAGGGAGAAAGGTAAAACTCAATTTGTACAACATGTAGAATTAACTGCAGTAGTATTGGCTGTAAGAAAACATTAGAGGAGAATCAAAGCACCATATATATTTTTACTGACTCATGGGCAGTAGCCCTGTGGTCAGGAAAATGGGAAAGAAATGATTTTAAAATAAATGGCAAAGACATATGGTCAAGAGAATATTGGGAAGAATTATATATAGCTTCAGAGAAAATTAAAATATGTTACACATGTGTCAGCACACAAAAAAGACAACACAGAGGTATCAAAACATAATAATGAGGTTAATGCACTGACAAGAGACATTGAGGCAATAGAAACAAAGGAAGGATTAAAATTAAAATTAAAAAGAGGTAAGGAAGGATGGAGACACACATTGCCACCAATAATATTACAAAGAGATAGGGATGGAAAATGGGAGGTACCTAAAGTAACACCAGTTGAAATTTAAAAAGACAGGAAACCAATATCACACAGATAAGGAAATAACAGAAATACTAATAACTCCACATACAATTATGGAAATACATACAAAGCACAAATAGGAACACATGCCTTATATAAATGGTTCACTGAAAGAAATCTTAAAGTTACTTGGCAGGAGAAAAAAAAGAGCATTACAAGGATGCATCACATGTAAATAGACGATATGTAAATACAGGTACACTGCATCAACAGATACATACATACAAGCCTACCACATTTAATTTTACAATACAAACAGACTTTCTAGACCTTTAAATCACAGCTATCCACAGATACATGCCTCTACCCTGGTAGACATATATACAGATTTAGGGATAAGCTCTGGCTGCCTCTAGCCCTTCAGCTCATACAACAATAAGGGCTCTAGAGTCAGGGGCAGCTCACTTTGGAGCACCAGTAACAGTAGAAGGTGATCAGGGAACTCACTTTACAGCCACCTCAGTTAAAAAGCTCTGTGATCTATGGGACTTACAATGGAATTACCATTTAGCCTACAATCCTACAGCTGCTGGATATACAGAGAGATTTAATTGATTATTAAAAAGAGAATTATGATTGATAAGAGAAACAAGGAAGTTTTTAACAAGCCCTGGATACAGCTTGCTTTTTTGCTAAATCAAAGAGACAGGTTACAAAAAGATGGTCCTCATAAGATGTTAAACACCCCTGCCCCAGATACAGAAAACAACGGAAATTGCCACATTGGTAATAGGACCCAACCACGGTGCAGAAAATTAGCTAATTATACCGTCTGCTTAATTAAGACAGCACTAAAAGAATAAGGTTTTTTACATTAGGAGAGAGAGAGATGGAACAATCACCAGACTCAACCATACCAGACTTCACAGAATCTCCTGACAATGATCTAGATTTGACACTTATAACTTGGGAGGACGATCCAAGTATGGAACAATACTTCTCATTAATCTAACCATCAGATGCACGATGGGTAGAACATACATGGTCAGTACAGCACCCTATCTGTGAGAATATGACTAATTCATCTATACCAATTTATATAGCTAACAATCACCCATGCATTACCTGACCCACTGACAAAATTAGACTTAGAAAACATTTACAATTCCTGGTAGGACTAGGCATCATCTCTAACTTAATTATCTCTACAGTTGAGGAAGCAGAAATCCAAACTATTAAGCAAGAATTATTTGCATTTTAAAAAACATGTAAACCCCTTAAATAATACAGTAGAAAACTTAGGTTCCAAAATTTCCTCAGCATTTAAAGAATTACATTCTGTTGTCATAGATCATGCATACCAACTGGAATTTAATTATAATATCAACCATAAGGTTCAGGCCCTGCAAAAAAATTTACTTAATCTGAGAAATTTTTATTTGAATGAACAATTAAAAAATAATTGCTACAGAATCAATAACCTTCTTGAGAGAGCATGGAATGATATTAGAAACATTACAGCAACAGGAAAAATGTATTCTTCTGACTGGACTGAATCTCTTTTACAATTATACACCTCGAGACCTTCAGGTTGTGACAATAGAGGGCAATGTAAACTTTCATTGTTAAGAGTATTAGGAGGTCAAAGATACAAATGTATCCGAAGGGGTACAGGCACCCCAATATTGACATCAGCGAGGTCCACAATAGCCAAACTATGGAAAGAGCTAAGATGTCCATCAACAAATGAATAGATAAAGAAGATGTGGTGTGTACACACACACACACACACACACACACACACACACACACACACACACAATGGAATATTATGCAGCCATCAAAAATGAAATCTTACCATTTACAACGATGTGGATGGAACTAGAAGGTATTATGCTAAGCAAAATAAGTCAATCAGAGAAAGACATGTATCATATGATCTCACTGATAGGAGGAATTCTTAATCTCAGGAAACAAACTGAGGGTTGCTGGAGTGGTGGGGGTGGGAGGGATGGGGTGGCTGGGTGATAGACATTGGGGAGGGTATGTACTACGGTGAGTGCTGTGAATTGTGTAAGACTGTTGAATCACAGACCTGTACCTCTGAAA
>NW_027397079.1:35846084-35860088 GCF_003265705.2 Callorhinus ursinus | reverse complement strand
GGTGACTAACAACATAATAACATAAAATTTAAAAAAAAAAAGAGTATTAGGAGGTCAAAGCCTACTAGTATATGACTCATATGCTGTGCCACAACAAATACATGGTAATACTGCACTCTGGCAACACATACACCCCTGTGGATGGATGGATATTTATTACCCAAAGGAATGGTATTTCAATGATCTCATAACATGTACTATACCTGGCATGAATTGGAAATCAATGCTAATCTTTTTCCTTTAACAAGAACATCCATTGAAAAGTTATTTTTGAACATGGGACACTTTAATTGGATAATTTGTGCTAATGGTTATTCAGAGGTTAAATTCTTCAATCATACTAAAATGAAGGATACTACTATCACCATAAACAATGAATGTATTAAAATATTCTATGCTATTAATGTAACATGTAATCATGTTGCCAAAATGGGTACCTACATCTCAGAATATTCATACAAAAATCTTCCAACATCTTACCATATAAAATAACAGAAATACCTTGGGTTAAAACTGACAAAATTGATAAACTTTTGGATGAAAACATGGAAGGACTCAAAGCAGCCCATAAAATCTTAACCAACAAGCTAACCCACTTTAAAAATGCTACGCAGGCCATTCATGCAGCTTGAGCCTTCACTAATACTAACTTAGCTGCATTAAACAAAGACATAGAAAACTTACATAACAAATGTTCCTTTCTAGAATTGTTAGCAAAACCCTTCAAACAGGTGATTTGTTTTGGCTTCTGGTCTGACTATAACCCTTTAAAATACCTCAAGATGGGATAGAATTATCTCTACACATGTTTGGGAATCCATTAAGGAAGTTCTTTTAGTTATCATTTTTGCTATATATCTTATTAAATATGCTCTTAGAATGTTATGCACTCTTAAACTTAAAAAGAAAAAAATCACAGAAAGACTATGATTAACCATACCCTTGCCGTTCTTTTCTGGATACACCAAGAGCCTATGTTGAAGATTCCATATGTATTTTTTTTATTTTTATCTTCTTTTTGTTTGACTTTATTCAATTAGATGTGACTTTGAGTTGGAGTTTTTGTGTTTGCTTGATTCATTTTAATATATCTATCTTGTTTGGATTTGATGTGCTCCTTTATCTTATATGGTTTGAATTTAACTGATTTTGTTTGATTTCTATTGAAAACTTGATTAAATAACCTAAAAGTGCCTTTTGCTATGTTACCAAACTACTACTGCCATCTTGCTGTAAGACATACTTGATTCCTGCATGGCCCTTACAGAATTTGCCATGAGGAATCATGGGGTGGAATGTAGAGAGCAAAAAGGAGTCTCTCACGTCAAGCAGGAGACTATGTCAAGCAATGACGTGAGCAGTTCAGGTCCTGTAGCTAGGAGGTATCACTGGGACCCATGTCAGCCGACACCCCAGAACTCATCACAAAGAACCAGAGGAGGTCTGCAGAGACCCAAAACCAATTAAATCCCTTTAAAAAGGGAAGGATTTTGGCAGAAAACTGTCAGACTCTTCAGACCTGACCCCTCTGTCTGACCACCTAAAAAAGGCAACTGCCACGGAAGGCTCTGCCCCATTGATCTCGGTGATCTCTGAACAGAACCGGGAGCCTTCACCACTAGAACATCAGAAGCCCAGGGCGGAGAGCTGACCCGGACCAGACCGAGGCCTTAGCTCAACCACACGCCCACAGACTGACTTTGAGTTTGGTTCGTTCACTTCCTGTACCTTCTGTTACCTTGTTCGTTGTGTGGCTTGTCTTCTCTCCTGCTCTGGGTGCTGTGTAAGAAGCCAAGTTTAATCACATGGTGAATTGATTGTCACTGAGTTTGGAATCCTGAAACCTGCTTTCTAATTGTGATTTAACTTTGCTTTAGGATTGAATAAAGCTGACATTGTGGAACGACACAATTCGTGTGTGTGCCTTCATAGTGTGCTCATGACACTTACCCAACAGTCTTTACAACAGTCACCATATGCACATTCGGCAGATGATTTAAGTTTACAAGTACTTCCTTCACAACAAGGGTCGGATTCACACTCCTGTGAAAAGAAAATAACTGTCAATAAGGAAAGGAGTCATTGTCATCAATTTTCATTAATCAAAGTCTTATCTCAGATCTAAAATCTTCTTTCTAACTGGGCTATAGCAGTTACTCTCTGGAAAATCACTTACTATCCTTCTGAAGTTATCAGTGACTCTTCATTTACAACCATTTAAAGTTCAACATCTTTCAAAGGACTGAAATCATACAGAGAATGCCTCTTTGTCTGCTGGAACTGCCAGAACAAGATACCATAGACTGGTGGCTTCAACAACAGAAATTTACTATCTACAGCCTAGCGGTCCAAACAAAGTTCCAGCCAATTCGGGTTTTGGCGAGGACTTTGTTCCTAGCTTGCAGACAGTCGCCTTCTCGCTGTGTGCTCACATGGCCCCTCTTCAGTGTGCATGTTCTGACAGAGAGAGAGCAAGCAAGCTCTTCGGGGTCTCTTCTCTTAAGAACACTAACCCCGTCAGATCATGACCCCATCCTGACAGCATTCACCTTAATTACTTACCTAGAGGCCCCATCTGCAGACACAGCTACCCTGGGGGCTAGGGCTTCAACATATGAATTTGGGGGAGGAGAATACATTCAGTCATAAGTTTAATTATCATGGAGAATTAAGCATCCATCAATGCCTTTCTCCTCATGCTCAAGGTCTGACTTCTCTAATGGGTGTGTCTTCACCTTATGTGGACATTCTTTTTATCTTGCCTGGCTTCTCTCACCTCACTTTAAGCCTCCATGGCTCTCCATCACACCCTCACACACAAATCCCACAACCTCCCACCCACAGAGACACCTCCTCTATGTTCCAGCTAATGTGTTCAGGTCTGAATTGTTTGAGGGAGGAGGAGGGGAAAAGAATAAGACAGGGGACAGAGGAGGAGGGGAAGAGAGGGGGCCGAGGAAATAAGCTTTCTTTCATTTCTGAAGAATATCTGTCCTACTCTGGAATTCTAGGTTGACAGTTTCTTCCACTGAGAACTGTAAATATGTTGTTCTATTGTCTTCTAGCCCTTAGTGTTTCAGGGGGAAAAAATCAGCTGCCATTCATATCTTTGTTCCCCTGTTTTTTATTGGCTTCTTTCATTATTTTCCCTTTATATCAGCATTTTGACTACAGTATACCTAAGTGAATTTTCTTTGTTAATGATTCTGGCGTGGGTTCACTTGGTGTTTTGAAATTGTAAGTCGATGGTTTTCCCTAGATTAGGGGGGTTTTCAGCCATTATTTCTTTTATTTTTTCTTTCATTCTCAGTCTTCTGAAATTTCACTAACAGTTATATTAGACTATTTGATATCTCCTACGTGTCCCTAATTCTCTGTTCATTTTTCTTTTATCTTTTCTATTTGTTCTTTAGATTGGATTATGTCTTTTGATCAGCTTCATGTTCATTGACTCTTCTACCTTATTAGTCTGCTATTAATTCTATCCAGTGAAACTTTCATTTATTGGACTTTTCTATTTGGTTCTTTATTATAATTTACATTCTTTCTAAAATTTTTTATCTCTTTGATCATGAAGACCATATTTTTCTTTAATTCTTTGATGATAAATAGTGGAATACAATTCATAGCAGCTTTATTTCTAATAGCAAAATGTGAGAAAACAACCCAAATGTCCTTTAATGGGTGAATAATTAAGCAAACTCTGCATGGTTAAACAATAGTTAAACAAACTCCAGGCAGGACCTCTGGGCTGGTGGAAATACCAGCATAAACATTATTCCAAGTTCTCTGTAGTAAAATCTATCCAATGGAACAATACTCATAAAAAGGAATGAAATATTAATACATACAACAACTTTAGACTGACCTCAAAGGCATTACATTTAGTGAAAAGTCAGTGTCAAAAGAGTATATATTTTATGACTCCATGTATATAACATTATTGAAATGGCAACACTACAGATAGAGAACAGATCAGAGGTAGCTGGGAGAAGGGGTCAGGGCTGGAGTTGGGGGTGGGTATGAATAGCAACACTACAGATAGAGAACAGATTAGAGGTGGGGGGGAAGGGGTCAGGGCTGGAGTTGGGGGTGGGTATGAATACAAAGAGGTAGCAGCAGGGAGTTTTTTTGTGTGATGATAGAACAGTTCTCTGTGTTAATTGAGGTGGTGTTTACATAAATCAATTAATGGGATAAAATTACACATATATACGCATACACAAATGTGGTTAAAAACGGTGAAAACTGAAAGTCTGTGATCTAGTTAATGCATCAGTGTTAATGTCCTGGTTTTTATATTGCATGAGAGCTACATAAGATGTCACTTTTGGGAGAAACTGGGTGAAAATACATGGGGCTCTTCGCTCTGTTTATGTAACTTCCCATCAGTTTATAATCTTTTCATAATAAAAATGTAAAAATAAATGAACTCTAGGGACACCTGGGTGGTTCAGTCAGTTAAGCATCTGCCTTCAGCTCAGGTCATGATCCCAGGGTCCTGGGATTGAGCCCTGAATTGGGCTCCCTGCTCAGCGGGAGTCTGCCTCTCCCTCTCTCCTTGTTTGTGTGCCACCCCCCTCTCTGTCTGCATCAAATAAATAAATAAAAATATTTTTAAAATAAATAAATAAACTCCAATTTAAACCTTGTACCAGACAAAAGAATTAAGTCAAAATCAATCATAGTCCTAAATGTAAACCCTAAAATTAGAAGGCTTCTAGGAGAAAACCTTTGCAACTTTAGATTAGACAAAGATTCCTGAGATATAACACCAAAAAAGCAAAGCCCATAAAAGCATAAATTGGTAAAATGGGCTTTCATCAAAATATAAAGCTTCTAGTCTTCAAAAAACACTGTTAAGGTAATTAAAGATAAGCCAGAGACTGGGAGAAAATATCTGCAAATCTGGATAAAGCACTTATATCCAGAATATACGAAGTACTCCCAAAACTATCCAATTTTCAAAATGGGGAAAAGAGGTGAACAGACACCTCATCAAAAAAAGATATACAAACGGCAAATAAGCACATGAAAACATACTCAACATCACTAGTCACTAAGAAAATGCAAATTAATACCTCAGTGAGGTACCACTTCACATTCAAGAGAATGGCTAAACTGAATGATTGACTACATGAAGTGTTGCCAAGGATGTAAAAGAACTAGAACTCTCACACGCTGACAGTGGGGATGTAAAGTGGCACAAACACTTTGGAAAACAGTTTGAAAATGTCTTGAAAAGTTATACACCTAACATATGACCCAGTCATTCCACTCCTAGGTATTTACCCAAGAGAAATGAAAACATAAGTCCATATGAAGACTTGTATGCAAGTCTTCCCATATAGCAGCTTTACATGTTAATAGCCAAAAACTGGAAAGAACCCAAATGTACATGAACAGATGAAAAGATAAACCAACGGTACCATATCCATACTATTCAATGATAAACAGCAATAAAAAGGAATGAACTACTGACACAGTAGCAACATGGATGAATCTCAAAATAATTATGCAGAGGGAATGAAGCTAGAGAAAAAAAAATCATTCCACTTACATGAAATTCTAGGAAATGCACACTAATGTATAATGACAGAAAGGAGATATCAGTGATTGCCTGAGGATGGGAGAACAAAAAGGGATGGAAAGGGCGCCTGGGTGGCTCAACTGGTTAGGCGATTGCCTTCAGCTCGGTTCGTGATCCTGGGGGTCCTGGGATTGAGTCCCACATCAGGCTCCCCCTGCTCAGCGGGGAGCCTGCTTCTCCCTTTCCCTCTGCCTGCCACTCCCCCAGCTTGTACTCTCCCTTTGTCAAATGGATAAATAAAATCTTTTTTAAAAGGGGGGGTGGAAAGAAGGGAGTACCAAGAGTCACAAAGAACTTTTTGGGATAATGATGTGGTTATTACCTTGATCATGACGATGGTTTCACACAAGTATACATGTGTCAAAAATGTATCAACTTGTATACTTTAAGTATATGCAGTTAATTGTTGACCAAGTTTTCACAATTGCACATTTCTTACTCTTTGCTCTGTCCTAACATAGTTATTAGTTTTTTAGTAAAGCTTCTCTCTTTCCTACAGGCCCCTGAGCTCTGCTTGTCCCTACAGAAAACATGGAGTGTGCCACCCCCTCCCTCTTATCAGCTATTCGTGGAAATCAGCTGACCACAGCAGAACACTTCCATATCAAACCTCACTGGTCATTTCCCCTTGCTTATCCAGCTTCCTCTTAAAAGATTCTGCTTATCAGCTTGCCCTCACCTTGACCCTTTAAAAGAAAAACTTTTTCTTATTTCATTTTAAGATGCTTTCAGATTTCTGAGATCAGAGCATTCTCCCTATTACAATAGTCTTTATTCTGAATAAAGCCTTTCATTATCTAAGTCCAAATTTGGTTTAACACTGTATTCAATTATACTTTAATAAAGCTGCCAAATTGTATTCAAAAACACTATGTAAGACATATGGCTTCAAAAAAGAGTAAAGAATGAGGCAACAAACTATATACACGGGAATTTTGTTTATAAGTACAATTTTAAATGGTTTTATAACAACTGATCATTAGTGGATAAGTTAATGCCCTAGCTTATTTCACGTGGCCCCCCTCAACTAAAGAGCTAATATAAACCCTTTCAATTACAAAAATGCTAAAAGAAATTATGGAGGGGTTATGATGACAATCTTGAAATAAGAGTACTACAAGCAGAGCCAAAATACAAAATTCATTAAATCTTAAGGAAAAAAACTAATAAATCTTCCTTCATTTAAATTTCAAATTTCAGTATAATAAAATACATCCTATGAAAAGCTAAATGTCAAGAGTGAATCCTAAGGCAAACCAAGAAACAGACTCATAACTATAGAGAACAAACTGATGGTTATCAGAGGGAAGAGCGTCGGGGGGATGGGTGAAATAGGTGATGGGGATTAAGGAGTGTGCTTGGCGTGCTGAGCAGCAGGTGATATATGGAAGTGTTGAATCACTATATGGTACACCTGGAACTAATATTACACTGTATGGTAACTGGAATTTCAATAAAAACTTAAAAAATAAATAAATAAATGAACAGTAAATAAATAAAGGAAATGAAAAGAGAAGAAAAAACGTAAACTAGAAAAAAACTGATAGAACACAAAATGGAAATGAATTAAAAATTATAATTAAAAAGTAAGACTGGGGGAATAAAAGAGAGAACCCTCATGGAAACTCTGGGTGATGATGACTTGTCAATGTAGTCACCGACTGTAACAAATGTCCCACTGTGCTGCAGGATGTGGACAGTATGGGAGGTTGTGTGTGGGGTGGTATATGGGAACTCTTGGTACTTTCCATTCAATCTTTCTGTGACCCTAAAACTTCCCTAAAAGATAAAGTTAACTAATTTTTTAAAAGCTAAATTGTAAGCTACAAAGGAGAAACATTAAAACATATACAAAACAACAGACTTTGCCCACAGTATGTGAGCTCCTAAAAATCAATTTAAAAGAATGAGTAACCCAACAGAAAAATTGATAAGGGATATAAAATGGTCATTCATACAAAAAAATATGCACATAGTCTATAAGCATATGAAAAGATTAAGAACTGAAACAATATCTTCTTAAGAAAATATTTATTATTCTTTCCTGGAAAGACTATACTGTAGGGGGGGCACCAAATGCCACAATAAACTATTGGTAGAAGTGCAAACTGACACAGGCTTTTTGTAGGAAATTTCATAGCCTCTAATAAAATTTAAAAACCCATACTCTTCAATTCAGTAATTTTACCCTTATGTAATTATTTTAAAGAAATACTTGCATACCTGCCTATATATACACGGGATGTGCACAAAGAGGTATTGTTTGCAACAGAAAAATACTAATTACAATAAGTAAATGTCCATTAATGAGAGTATGGTTCAAGATATCATAGTATATCCTTAAATGGGAATACCAGTACATCCTTATATGGGAATACTAATCAGCAGATTAAAAGATCATGTCTACATAAGGTAATGACATGGAAAAATCTCCAAGATATATTAATAGAAAACAAAAACAAAAAAAACCTCTACATACAACATATTAAGTCTGATATGCAAAAAAAATAAAATCCTGGGGCGCCTGGGTGGCCCAGATGGTTAAACATCTGCCTTCGGCTCACGTCATGATCCCAGGGTCCTGGGATCGAGCCCCACATCGGGCTCCTGGCTCAGCAGGGAGCCTGCTTCTCCCTCTCCCTCTGCCTCTCCCCCTCCTCATGCTCTCTCTCTCTCTCTCTGTACCTCTGTGTCTCAAATGAATAAATAAAATCTTTAAAATAAAATAAAATAAAACAAAATCCTAAAACAAACCCAACTATTTACAAATGTACATTTTATATATGTGTGTATAAAGGTACAAAGTCTAAAAAGAAACACACTAAACTTTTAAGAATGATTACCAATGCAGAAGGAAGTTTAAAAATTTATGGAGGAAATAATGGTATGAAAGGGGAACTTTGCTTGTACTTACTATTTGAAACTTTTGTACCCAAAAAAATCTGTGGTATTTGAGACAGAAGTGCTATTCTTTCTTAAAGAGTAATTCTGTAGTGTGAAAGTTCAAAATGCAAATAGAGACCACTTCAGCAAGTTTGGTAGTGAGGTGAACAGTTAGGAGAAAGCAAAAGATTTATAGTATTTAAAGAAGAAAGATCTGAAGAATGCCTGGAAAGGAGAAGAGCCTGGTCACCCGAAGAGTATAAAGTTAATTTAAACCTTGTTAGGGCCTTACTTTCCTCATTTGAAATGAGAATATGAAAAATATCAACCTTTTAGGGTTATTGTGAGGATTTTACCACGCAAAACATTGCGCAGAAGTCCCTGAAAGTCAGCAACGGTGTAATGAAGGCCCGTCACAAGTAAATCATAAAATACATGCTGTCTTTCTAGAGCATGAAGTCATCTGGCAAAAGTCAGATATGGTCAGATATGGAAGAAGAAGTACTTGTGGAAAACATTAAGAATATGGTCAAGCTTAAACACTACTAAACAAATTTCTTCAAAATTTAATGCAAGGCCAGGAAGAAAAGGACTTTTACACAGGCCACTTTGAGAGGAGAATGGCTAAGATATATAATAATAATAATAAAGGTGGGCATGGGCTTATGGCACTAAGTGTGCATAACAGGTCTGACAGAGCCAGAGATCAGTAGGCACAGCACTGAAGGTGAATAAAGGGAGAATGCTAACCTAAGTAGCAAGAATTTTGTTCCTGAAGGACTCTGGAAAATGGATCAGCTTCAATTTATTATTAAAATGAGTCCAACTGAATAAATATTTCTGCAATGGTAGTGCCAGAACAGTGGAAGCTTACAAATAAAGAGCAAACTGAAAAACTGATTAGTTCTTTAAAGTAAATAAATGACCTAATAACCATAACAGAAATGGCAGAAGGTAGCAAAAAATAGAAGAATAAACATAGGGCTTTCCTTGATGTCAAAACAGATGACACCATTAGTTATGTTCTGGGAAGGAAGACATGACCAATCCCAGGCATATATCCCCACAAGCAAAATACCAATCCTCATTTGCCACTAAATTTCACCAACTCCTATGCCAGTTGCCCAAAGCAACCTATTCCATTTTTTTCCAAATCCTGAGGTAACTTCACAAAGCAAAAATCAAAAATTAAACTGACCTTTGGAGTACCACAGTCACACTCTTCCCCGGGATCCACCAATTTATTACCACAGAAGGGAGCACTATAGGCTTCATCAGGCTTTGGAATATTAAGAAGGCAGTTTCCTCCTTTATTTAAAGTTAACTTCTCAAAGTCCTCTGCACTGCAACTGCTAAAGTTTCTGGAACCTCTATAATAAACATTAAGAAAAAGATCTTATGTCATAGCGATTATTCATTTTGAAATTTTAAATCATGTCCTCAACCAACAGAAAGTGAGTATTTACAATGGCAGAAAATAAACTACCAAAAAATAGAAAAAAATAGAGAGAAATGAGAATAAATATAGTACTTTATTTCAGTTACTACATAATAATTCACTATTTTGGTTATATTATACCTCCATGAAATTATCTTCCAAACATATCAATTACATTAATATATAAAATTGCAAGAAGACCTTAGAAATTATCTGGTCCTATCCAAAATTCAGTTTTATTTACCTTCTATAATAAAAGTTCCTCAAATACTTGACACTAGCTGTATGTTTCACCAATATTTTTCACTCTACAGGATAACATTCTTATGTTCCCCTATCACATACAGGGAGCCATGTGAAAATAACGTGAATGGGCGTTCCAGTGAGGATGCACGATAGCCACCAAGAACCAAAATGCACAGTGCAGAATTTTAGCTACAGTCTGAGGCTTAAACCTTATGATAACTCCTGAGAACCATGCTTACTACTCTGAAGGCTAGATGGGCTTCTAGAAATTGTCCACCTTGAGCTATCCATGTGAGATCTATACAAATGCAATTTTGATTTGTTCTACATGTTGTTGGGGTTTTTTTAGTTATGGGTTTACTCAAAAACTCTAAAATACATTCAGACAGTCCCATTGTCTATTTTCACTTTTGAAGATCAGAGAGAAACATACCCACATCTACACCAAGGATCTTCGAGAAATCCAAGTCCCATTAAAATTTTATCAGGGGAATTTGGTGCCCTGAAAGAATCTCTTTCATCAGTTTGAGCAGTGGTGCCAAGAGTAGCAGTGGAAATGAAAACTGTGTTGCATTATTCTTATTAAGGAGGCATCCCTGTCTATGTTGGCTCTTTTGTACATCCAAGGAACCTAAGAAACAGATCCTTTCTGTGAGACTTTGTGTTCTGGATATACATATTACACTCTTCTTTGCTAATTGGCCCAAACTTTCCAGAGAAGTACATAGTCCTGACTCTTGGCTCTTGGAAATGGAAAGAAGTCTGCCTAGACATTTTGGTACCGTTAACTACTATTTGACAAAAAAAGTCTTTGAATGTGGGGTTTTGAAGGATTTTAACAGACTGACCCACAGACAAAGAAAGGTCAATTGTAACAACAACAACAAAAAAAGCGGGGGTGGGGGGCCAAGGCAATATTTTGGTTCACATAGAAAGAAAAGATCTCCCACAAGTCTATTGACAATAACAAAAAGGCTTGTTTTCAGTATTCTTTTTCTCACCAATCTCTATTAATGATGTTGTGAGGAAGAGTCCTCTTGTACAGTACCATTCGTTCAAGTATTTGTTGAACGTTATTATGCACAAGGCACTCTTCTTCTGTGCAAGGGATAAAATGGTGAACGAAGCAGACAAAAATCCTCACCCCTATAAATATGGCATTCTAGTGAGTGAGACAAACTATACACATAGTAAGTAAACTGCAGAGTATACAAAGGTGATTAAGTGCCATGGGGGTAAAAAACGAAGAAGGTGAAGCAGGTGACCAAGGCGGGGCGGCGGGGGGAGCGATAGCAGTCAGGACAGGTACTTCAAACACTGTGACAACCGAATCAGAACTGGATACATGGGAAAAGAACATCACGCCAGGGAAGAACAGCAAGTGTGAAAGCCTAAGGTAAAAGCCTGCCTGGAGTGTGCAGAGAACAATAAGGAAGCCAGTGGGGTTGGAGTGGGGTGAGTCAGGGAAGGAATGAGTAATGAGAGATGCAGTCGACAAAGGTGAGAATAGGCCATTGTAAGGCTTGACTCTCACAGTAAACTGTGAGAGAAATGAGGAATCTGGGGGGATGATACAATGGAAAGTGAACAGGAGTAACATGATTTGACTTGTGCTTTAATAGGATCACCATGGTTGCTATTTTAAGCAGGAAGAACATACAAGGGGTTCTTGCAGAAATCCACTCAACTGATGATGATGTACCAGCATGACAGCAGTGGAAACAGTAAGGAGTGTTTGCGTTATTTATATGTTTTAAAGGAACAGCACTTAAGATGAGGAATGTGAAAAAAAAGAGAGAAGTCAAGGATGACTCCAACATTTTTTGTGCCAAACTACGAGAAGGAAGGAGTTACCATTAACTGACGTGGAGAAGACTGTGGGTAGAGCAGGTTTTAGGAGAGATAACGGAAGTTTGAGTCTAACAGACATCAGGTGACAATGTCGGAGTAGTAGTATCTAGTAATTATCTCATAAACAAAGGAGACTTCAATTTATTTATCTTTTTTTTGGTAGAAGACTTCAATTTAAACAGTCTTGTGACTGCTTTTTATTTGCTACTGTTGATCTATATATGGTAAGTATCTTGCCTGCCATGTAGTACACATACAATAATGTTTCTATAAGAATACATTAATCAGCCAATAGCCACAGAAATTGTGCAGACATATGGTATATTTCTACAATTAAGTCTCTAATTCTAATCTACATAAAGTCTAGCACTTCTTTTTTTTTTTTTAAACAGGCTCTTTTTTTTATTTTTTTATTTATTTATTTGAGAGAGAGAATGAGAGATAGAGAGCACGAGAGGGAAGAGGGTCAGAGGGAGAACCAGACTCCCCGCTGAGCAGGGAGCCCGATGTGGGACTCGATCCCAGGACTCCAGGATCATGACCTGAGCTGAAGGCAGTAGCTTAACCAACTGAGCCACCCAGGTGCCCTAAAGTCTAGCACTTCTATTGGGGACGCCTGGGTAGCTCAGTCAGTTAAGCCTCTGCTTTCAGCTCAGGTCATGATCCCAGGGTTCTGGGACTGAGCTCGCTATCAGGCTCTCTGCTCAGCAGGGAGTCTGCTTCTCACTCTAACTCTGTCTGCTGCTCTGTCTGCTTGTGTGCTCATGTTCTCTCTCTCTCTCTGTCAAATAAATAAAATCTTAAAAAAAGAACTACATAAAGTGTACCGCTTCTAAACAGGTTATTTTAATTTTATTTTTATTATGTTATGTTAGTCACCATACAGTACATCATTAGTTTTTGATGTAGTGTTTCATGATTCATAGTTTGTGCATAACACCCAGTGCTCCATGCAGTACGTGCCCTCCTTAATACCCATCACTGGGCTAACCCATCCCCCCACCCCCCTCCCCTCTAGAACCCTCAGTTTGTTTCTCAGAGTCCATAGTCTCTCGTGGTTCATCTCTCCCTCCGATTCCCGCCCCCGCCTTCATTTTTCCCTTCCTTCTCCTAATGTCCTCCATGGTATTCCTTAGGTGCCACAAATAAGTGAAACCCTATGATAATTGACTTTCTCTGCTTCAGAAAGTTTCACTTAGCATAATCTCCTCCAGTCCCATCCATGTTGATGTAAAAGTAGGGTATTCATCCTTTCTGATGGCTGAGTAATATTCCACTGTATATATGGACCCCATCTTCTTTATCCATTCATCTGTTGAAGGGCATCTCGGCTCTTTCCACGGTTTGGCTATTGTGGACATTGCTGCTATGAACATTGGGTGCATATGGCCCTTCTTTTCACTACCTCTGTGTCTTTGGAGTAAATACCCAGGAGTGCAATTGCTGGGTCATAGGGTAGCTCTATTTTTAAATTTTTGAGGAACCTCTACCCTGTTTTCCAAAGTGCCTGTACCAACTTGCATTCCCACCAACAGTGTAAGAGGGTTCCCCTTTCTCCACAACCTCTGCAATATTTGTTGTTTTTTTCCCTGTCCATTTTTGCCATTCTAACTGGTGTAAGGTGGTATCTCAATGTGGTTTTGATTTGAAGTTCCCTGATGGCTAATGATGATGAACATTTTTTCATGTGTCTGTTAGCCATTTGTATGTCTTCTTCAGAGAAGTGTCTTTTCATATCTTCTGCCCACTTTTTGACTTGATTATTTGTTTTTTGGGTGTTGAGTTTGAGAAGTTCTTTATAGATCTTGGATACCAGCCCTTTATCTGTAGTGTCATTTGCAAATATCTTCTCGCATTCTGTGGGTTGCCTCTTTGTTTTGTGGAGTGCTTCCTTTGCTGTGCAGAAGCTTTTTATCTTGATGAAGTCCCAAAAGTTCATTTTTGCTTTTGTTTCGCTAGCTTTTGGAGATGTATCTTGAAAGAAGTTGCTGTGGCC
>NW_027397079.1:35601248-35845684 GCF_003265705.2 Callorhinus ursinus | reverse complement strand
CTCCCCTCTAGAACCCTCAGTTTGTTTCTCAGAGTCCATAGTCTCTCGTGGTTCATCTCTCCCTCCGATTCCCGCCCCCGCCTTCATTTTTCCCTTCCTTCTCCTAATGTCCTCCATGGTATTCCTTAGGTGCCACAAATAAGTGAAACCCTATGATAATTGACTTTCTCTGCTTCAGAAAGTTTCACTTAGCATAATCTCCTCCAGTCCCATCCATGTTGATGTAAAAGTAGGGTATTCATCCTTTCTGATGGCTGAGTAATATTCCACTGTATATATGGACCCCATCTTCTTTATCCATTCATCTGTTGAAGGGCATCTCGGCTCTTTCCACGGTTTGGCTATTGTGGACATTGCTGCTATGAACATTGGGTGCATATGGCCCTTCTTTTCACTACCTCTGTGTCTTTGGAGTAAATACCCAGGAGTGCAATTGCTGGGTCATAGGGTAGCTCTATTTTTAAATTTTTGAGGAACCTCTACCCTGTTTTCCAAAGTGCCTGTACCAACTTGCATTCCCACCAACAGTGTAAGAGGGTTCCCCTTTCTCCACAACCTCTGCAATATTTGTTGTTTTTTTCCCTGTCCATTTTTGCCATTCTAACTGGTGTAAGGTGGTATCTCAATGTGGTTTTGATTTGAAGTTCCCTGATGGCTAATGATGATGAACATTTTTTCATGTGTCTGTTAGCCATTTGT
Organism: Callorhinus ursinus; assembly: GCF_003265705.2. Lineage (NCBI taxonomy): Eukaryota > Metazoa > Chordata > Mammalia > Carnivora > Otariidae > Callorhinus > Callorhinus ursinus. Next base: position 35,844,985 of record NW_027397079.1, on the reverse strand, counting down.
ATGTCTTCTTCAGAGAAGTGTCTTTTCATATCTTCTGCCCACTTTTTGACTTGATTATTTGTTTTTTGGGTGTTGAGTTTGAGAAGTTCTTTATAGATCTTGGATACCAGCCCTTTATCTGTAGTGTCATTTGCAAATATCTTCTCGCATTCTGTGGGTTGCCTCTTTGTTTTGTGGAGTGCTTCCTTTGCTGTGCAGAAGCTTTTTATCTTGATGAAGTCCCAAAAGTTCATTTTTGCTTTTGTTTCGCTAGCTTTTGGAGATGTATCTTGAAAGAAGTTGCTGTGGCCAATGTCAAAGAGGTTACTGCCTATGTTCTCCTCTAGGATTTTGATGGATTCCTGTCTCACATTGAGGTCTTTCATCCATTTTGAGTTTATCTTGGTGTATGGTGCTAGAGAATGGTCGAGTTTCATTCTTCTGCATGTGGTTGTCCAAGTTTCCCAGCACCATTTATTGAAGAGATTGGCTTTTTTCCATTGCATGTTTTTTCCTGCTTTGTCAAAGATTATTTGACCATAGAGTTGAGGGTCCATATCTGGGTTCTCTATTCTGTTCCATTGGTCTATATGTCTGTTTTTGTGCCAGTACCATGCTGTCTTGGTGATCACGATTTTGTAATATAGCTTGAAATCGGGCAACGTGATGCCCCCAGCTTTGTTTTTCTTTTTCAACATTTCCTTGGTGATTCAGTCTTTTCTGATTCCATACAAATTTTAGGATTGTTTGTTCCAGCACTTTGAAAAATGTCATTGGAATTTTGATCAGGAGGGCGTTGAAGGTATAGATTGCTCTGGGCAGCATAGACATTTTAACAATGTTTACTCTTCTGATCCATGAGCATGGAAAGTTTACTCATCTTTTTGTGTCTTCTTCAATTTCTTTCATGAGTGTTCTGTAGTTCCTAGAGTATAGATCCTTTACCTCTTTGGTTAGGTTTATTCTGAGGTATCTTATGGTTGTTGGTGCCATTGTAAATGGAATTGATTTTCTAATTTCTCTTTCTACAGTTGCATTGTTAGTGTATAAGAAAGCAACTGATTTCTGTGCATTGGTTTTGTATCCTGCCACATTACTGAATTGCTGTATGAGTTCTAGTAATTTGGGAGTGGAGTCTTTTGCATTTTCCACGTAAAGTATCATGTCATCTGTGAAGAGAGAGAGTTTGACTTCTTCTTTGCCAATTTGAATACCTTTTATTTCTTTTTGTTGTCTGATTGCTTTTGCTAGGACTTCTAGTACTATGTTGAACAACAGTGGCAAGAGTGGGCATCCTTGTTGTGTTCCTGATCTTAAGGGAAAGGCTCTCAGCTTTTCCCCATTGAGGATGATATTCACTGTTTATGAAATTAAGGAATGTTCCCTCTATCCCTATACTCTGAAGAGTTTTAATCAGGAAAGGATGCTGTATTTTGTCAAATGCTTTTTCCGCATCAATTGAGAGGACCATATGGTTCTTCTCTCTCCTCTTATTAATGTGTTCTATCACAGTGATTGATTTGCAAATGTTGAACCACCCTTGCATCCCCAGGATAAATCCCACGTGGTCGTGGTGGATGATGCTTTTAATGTATTTGTTGGATCCTATTAGCTAGGATTTTGTTGAGAATTTTGAAATCAATATTTATCAGGGATATCAGTCTGAAATTCTCCTTTTTGATGGGGTCTTTGCCTGGTTTGGGGATTAAGGTAATGCTGGCCTCACAGAATGAGTCTGGAAGCTTTCCTTCTGTTTCTTTTTTTTTTTAAACAGCTTCAGGAGAATAGGTATTATTTCTTCTTTGAATGTTTGGTAGGGAATCCATCAGGTCCTGGACTCTTGTTTTTTGGGAGGTTTTTGATCAGTGCTTCAATCTCGTTAGTGGTTATTGGCCTATTCAGGTTGTCAGTTGTTTCCTGTTTCAGTCTTGGTAGTATACAGTTTCCACTAAGGCATCCATTTCTTCCAGTAAACAGGTTATTTTTTAAAATAAGTTTCTTAGTTAGCAGTTGGAACACGTTTTCTCATAGATACAATGTCTAAAATGTTTGATCCTAAAGCAACCCATTAAAAAAAATTTAAAAAGCTGTTTTACCACAATGGAGTTCACTATAGTACTGAAAAGGATTAAGAAAATCAGAAGCGTTTCTGGTACTTTTTACCTGATGGAGATAGTAACAAACATCCCCATATTTCTCTTCAGTAAGGCTCTAGGGGCCACAATGAAGATATTTTTCCCCTAGTCATCCCTAGATAGCACCTACAGTAATAAGGATGATTTTTCTCCTAATACTTGGCTTGAATAGCAACTAAAGTATTCTTATTCTCTACATATCACCCTGGGTGCTAGGATATTAATTTAAAGCATCTCCTCATCTCTTTTCTCACATCTTAGGTACGTTTTCCGAAACTGCATCAAAAGGAGATAGATGTGACCGACAGTAATGAAAACAGCCTACCAGAATATGACCAAAAAAAAAGACAACTATCATTTAGAACATTCTTTCTATGAGTAATCTGGAAATACAGAACACAGTTCCACCATTACTATCCTAAACCTCACAGCCAGAGTAGGAAGTCCTAACAGAGGGCTCTAAATGATGGCAATTAATTAGATTTTTTTTTTAAAGATTCAATTTATTTATTTCACACAGAAAGAGAAAGTGAGATTTTTTTTTTTTTTAGAGTGCCCTATGGCACCTGGATGGCTCGTCATTTGAGCCACCGACTCTTGGTTTCGGGTCAGGTCAGCATCCTGAGATTGAGACCCATATCAGGCTCCACGCTCAGTGACGAATTTGCCTGAGATTCTCTCTCCCTCTTCCTCATCCCCTCCCCCTGCTCACTCGCACCCTTGTCTGCTCTCTCTAAATTAATTAATTATTTTTTAAAAATGAGTGTCCTGATTATGGAGGCTTTCTGAACTAGTTGGCACTGAAGGGTATGGTTAAGAAAGCCATTTCTCCAGAAAGGTACCTCCCAGGAGGAGCACCTCACACTTCCAGGAATCCAAGAGCAGTATGTGACAAAAATATTACCAGCCCCTACCAAATACCTTAGTAATAACAAAAATCATATTACAAAGTTAGATTATCCACTTTTTAAACAGAACTGGCTCCAAATGACTGAGTTATCTAGGGAAAAATGTCAAATGTCTATATATCACTTGCATCTAAAAAAAGGCCTAATTTATAATGAACATTCAATTAATATTTACTATACAGCATATGAAGTAGAAGGTGGGAAATCTATCCTTGAAAAAAGATTTAATACCACCAAAGATAACATAATCATTCTTCTCAAGTTATTCTTAGCAAAAATTGTTCAAATACACTAACCAACACATTACCAAAATATAACATGAAGACACAAAATACCAAAAACCACTCAAAAAAAAATTAAAAGAAACTATGAGTGGGGGAGAAAAAAACAGGTACAATCCAATAAAGCCTCCAGACACCAGAATTATCAAACAATAACCGAAAACACCCTGCTTACTATGGTCAGGGAGAAAAATGACAAGCTCAGAAAAATTTCAGCAGCGAAATAAAATTCACAATAGTAATATGGCATGTATGAAAAAAACTAGATAGAAATTTGGGAAATGAAACATCATAAGCAAAATTAAGAATTCAATGGATAGGTTTAGCAACAGACTAAATACAAATAAAGATAGGCTCAATGAATTAGAAGATGTAAGAAGAAATTACCCAGAAAGAAACATAAAATGATAGAAAATATCTAAGAAAGATGGGAGACCAGATTTTGTGAGGTCTTACACAAGTTACCTAGAATCACAGAAGGATAGCAAATATGCAGAAATACTATGCACAGACACAATATGTAAAGAAGCAGTATGTGAAAACATAATGGCTGAGAATTTATCACAATTTATGAAAACTATCAAACTTCAAACTTTAAAACTCAAAAAAAAAAAAATCCTAGGCAGGTATATCAGTGTGTGTGCATGCTATTTTTTTATCTTTCCACAACTTCGATAAACTTAAGAAAAAAACTTGAAACTTAAAAAAAATCTAAAAACTATGAAAATAGCCAAAAAGTAGATAAATCCACTTCAATAGAGTAACATTTTAGTGATAGCTGACATCAAGAGCAACATGGAGCCCAAAAGAAAATGGAATAATACCAATATGCTGAGAGAAAATAACTGATAACTAGAATTCTATATTCAACAAAAATGTCCTCAAGAATGAAAGAGAGGAGGGAGGATTTAAGATGGTGGAGTAGTAGGGGGACCCTGAGCATGCCTCCTCCCTCAAACACAGCTAGATTAACATCCAATTATTTTGATCAACTAGGAAAATAATCTGAGGATTAAGGAAACAATCTGCACAGTTGGACAGAATGTGGCAGATGTAAGGTTCTGAGCCATGAATTGGGGGAAGAGAAAAGCCTTGGGGCTACGAAGGAGAGGGAACCCTCTTCACAGAGCAAAGTCAGGGAGAGGGAGAGAGCAAGAAAGAATGCAGCAGGTAGGGAGCACACACTGGGAGAGATTGCTGCCCTCCCCGGAGTACATCTGGAAGAGAAAATTTTGCCTCTCTAAGAACAAAAGGCCAGCTGGGAGCCACTCAATAGCTGTGTGGGCAGAGAGCAGATAACCTTATAGCAGCTTTTCACTATCTGCCACAATAGATTCAAGCCTCTGTGTAACTGCTTTTCTCAGACAGAATGGAATAGGGGACTGATTCTCCCGCAAATGACAGATATCCTGGTTGCAGCTTTTCACTGTGCGTCACGGTAAACTCTAGCCTCGACTGCGCACTGTGCGACTGCTTTTCTAGGACAGGTCAGAGCTCCGTAAGGTTCTCCTGGCGGGGAGCAGGGTGTGGAATGGGTCCCCTTAAAACTTGGGAGTTTTGAGTCCCAGCCAGCGGCCAAAGATAAAATACAAGAGATGTGTGACATGGGGCACGCTGAAGGCCCAGGAACAGCCAGGTTAAGGGCAGGGAACTGAAGAAAACCCAGGACACAGGAGATTATTTGCTCTTCTGAGACAGCCTCTGGAACAGCAGTGGCCAGAAGTTCCCCTCCCTGGGGACGAGAGGATGAGGTGACACGATATTCTTTCCCCTCCACCAGTCCTCCCTCCTCCCACCCACCAACATGGTTGAACTTCATAGAGAAACACAGCACGTCCAGTGAAGGCTGGGGTCCCCTACACTAAGCCTGACACCCCTGTGCTTGGCAGGGGCATCATTACAAGGGCAAGTCATCCTGTGAACCAGCCCAGCAGGCCTCTCAATCAGAAGACCAACAGAGGTACCCAACATGTACCAAGTATACTGCTTAAAGGGTACTCCAAAACACGAGCTTCTGGTGGAAATAGGAACAGGCTTGCTTCTTTCTTTTTTTCTTAGTTTTTAAATTTTTAAATTTTTTATTTTTCTATTTATTTTTTATCTTTTATTTTATATATATTTTTCTTTTTTTTCTCTTTATCTTTTTTTTGGTATCAGCCTTTTAATTCTTTGTTCATTTGTTGGTTTCTGTGTTTCTTTCTCTTATTTTTTGGATCAGGCTTTTTTCTTTTCTTTCTATTCTTTTCTTCTTTCCTTACACTTTTAACTTCCTTCTTTCTTATTCTTTGGAATAAGGCTTATAGTTTTTTGTCTCTTTGTTTGCATTTTTGTTCCTTTTCCATTTCTCTAGTCTTGGATCAGACTTTTTTTTTTCCCTTTCTTTTCTTTTCCAGGTTTATCTTAACAAACAAATCAGGGGCACCTTGGTAGTTCAGTCATTAAGTGTCTGTCTTTGGCTCAGGTCATGATCCCACGGTCCTGGGATCGAGTCCCACATCGGGCTCCCTGCTTGGCAGGAAGCCTACTTCTCCCTCTCCCACTCCCCCTGCTTTATGCTCCCTCTCTCGCTGTGTCTCTCTCTGTCAAATAAATAAATAAAATCTTAAAAAAAATCAAAGCACACCTAGTTAAAGGTCCAAACACTCCCCACTACAAGCAAGGAGGAACTCTGTAAAGAACGGACCACTGGAAAAGAACAGCCAAAACTTAATAGCAGAGTATACACAGCATACACCAGAAATGCTTACTGAAGATTTTTGTTGTTATTGCTGTTTTTGTTTTTGGGTTTTTTTTCCTTTTCTTTCTTCTTTTCTCTTACAGACAAAATGATGAGATGCAGAAAGTTACCCCAAAATAAAGAACAGGAGGTGGTATTCACAGCGAGGCATTTAATCAATAAGGATGTAAATAAGATGTCTGGACTAGAATTAAAAACAAAATTATAAAGATACTACCTGTGCTTGAAGAAAGCAGGGAAGACACTAGAGAATCCCTTACTGTAGAGATAAAATAACTAAAATGTAGTCAGGCCAAAATTAAAAATGCTATACCTGAGATGCAGTCCCAAGGGGAGGTCATAAAAACGAGAATGAATGAAACAGAAGAGCAAATCAGTGATACAGAAGTTAAAATTGTGGAAAACAATGAAGCTGAAAAAAAGAGGGAAGGAAAACTATCAGATCACAAAGGTACACTTAGGGAACTCACCAATTCCATAAAGTGAAATAATATCTGTATTATAGGAGTCCCAGAAGAAGAGCGAGGAAAAAGGGGCAGAAGGTTTATTTGAACAAATTATACCTGAGAACTTCCCCAATCTGGGGAAGAAAACCAGGCATTCAGGTCCAAGAGGCTCAGAGAACTCCCCTCAAAATCAATAAAAATAGGTCAACACCTCAACATATTATACTAAAACTTGCAAATTACAAAGAAAAGAGAAAATCTTGAAAGCTCAGGAAAAGAGTTCCTTAACCTGGAAGAGTAGACACATAAGGCTCACAGTACACCTGTCCACAGAGACCTGGCAGGCCAGAAAGGACTGGAATGATATATTCAATGTACTAAATGAGAAAAATATGCAGCCAAGAATACTTTATCCAGCAAGGCTGTCATTCAGAATAGAAGGAGAGATAAGGAGTTTCCAAGATAAACAAAACTAAAGGAATTCATAAACACTAAACCAGCCCTGCAAGAAATATTAAAAGGGACCCTTTGAGTGGAGAGAGAGATCAAAAGTATCAAAGACTAGAAGGAACAGAGACATTCTACAGGAATAGTGACTCTATAGGTAATACAATGGCACTAAATTCATATCTTTCAATAATTACTGTGAATATAAATGAACTAATGCTCCAAAATAAAAAGATGCAGGGTATCAGAATAGATTAAAAAAAAAAAAACTAAGACCCATCAATAAGCTGCTTACAAGAGACTCATTTTAGACCCAAAGACACCTCCAGATTGAAAGTGAAGGGGTGGGGAACCATTTATCATGCTTATGGACAACAAAAGAAAGCTGGAATAGCCATACTTATAATCAGACAAACTAGATTTTATAAACTAAAGACTGTAATAAGAGATGAAGAAGGACACTATATCATAACAAAGGGTCTATCCAACAAGAAGATCTACAGCTGTAAATATTTATGCCCCTAACTTGGGAGCAGCCAACTATATAAATCAATTAATAACAAACTTAAAGCAATTCATTGATAATAATAAGAGTGGGGGACTTTAAAATGCCACTCACAGCAATGGACAGATCATCTAACCAGAAGATCAACAATTGGAAACAAGGGCTTTAAATGACTCACTGAACCAGATAGACTTAACAGCATATTCAGAGCATTTCATCATAAAGTAGCAGAATATGCGCTTTTTGAGCACACATGGAACATTCTCCAGAACAGATCACATACTAGGTCACAAATCAGGCCTCAACAGGTACAAAAGGACTGAGATCATACCATACATATTTTCAGACCACAAAGCTATGAAACTTAAAAGTCAACCAGGAGAAAAAATTTGGAAGGACCACAAATACATGGAGGTTAAAGAACATGCTACTAAAAAATGAACAGGTCAACCAAGAAATTAAAGAAGAATTTTAAAAATGCATGGAAGCAAATGAAAATGAAAACACAACAGTTCAAAACCTCTGAAATGGAACAAAGGCAGTTCTATGAGGGAAGTAATACAGCAATACAGGGCTTCCTCAAGAAGCAAGAAAAGTCTCAAATACAAAAACTAACTTTACATCGAAAGGAGCTGGAAAAAGAACAGCAAATAAAGCCTAAATCCAGCAGGAGAAGGCAAATAATAAAAGTTAGAATAGAATCAATGATACAGAAATCAAAAAAACCGCAGAACAGATCAAGGAAACTAGGAGTTGTTTCTTTGAAAGAATTAATAAGACTGATAAACCCCTATCGAGTCTTATCAAAAGGAGAAAGGACCCAAATAAATAAAATCATGAATGAAAGAGAAGGGATCACAACCAACACCACAGAAATAAAAATAATTATAAGAGAATATTATGAGCAATTATATGCCAACAAATTAGGCAATCTGGAAGAAATGGATGCATTCCTAGAAACATAGAAACTACCAAAACTAAATCAGAAAGAAATACAAAACCTGAACAGACCCATAACCAGCAGAGATATTGAATCAGTAATCAAAGGCTTCCAATAAACAAGAGTCCAGAGCCACATGGTTTCCCAGAAGAATTCTATCAAACATTTAGAGAAGAATTATTACCTATTCTTCTAAAACTGTTCCAAAAAATAGAAATGGAAGGAAAACTTTCAAACTCATCCTATGAAGCCAGCATTACCTTGATCTCAAAACCAGACAAAAGCCACACTAAAAAGGAGAATTAAAAACTAAAATCTCTGATGAATAGGGATGTAAAAATTCTCACCATGATACTAGCTAATAACAGTACATCAAAAGGATTATTCACCAGGACCAAGTGGGATTTATTCCTGGGCTGCAAGGGTGGTTCAACCTCCACAAATCAATCAATGCAATACACCACATTAATAAAAGAAAGGACAAGGACCAGATGATCTTCTCTATAGATGCAGAAAAAGCATTTGACAAAGTACAGCATCCTTTCTTGATAAAAACCCTCAACAAAGTAGGGATAGAAGAAACATACCTCAAAATTATAAAGGTCATATATGAAAGACACAACTAATGTCATCCTCAATGGGGAAAAAACAGAGCACTTCCCCTAAAGTGAGGAACAAGACAGGGATGTCCACTCTCACCACTGTTGTTCAACATAGTACTAGAAGTCCTAGCCTCAGCAATCAGATAACAAAAAGAAATAAAGGCATCCAAATCAGCAAAGAAGAGTCAAACTTTCAGTCTTAGCAGAAAACATGATACTCTATGTAGAAATCCAAAAGATTCCACCAAAAAAATTGGTAGAACTGATACAGGAATTTAGCAAAGTTGCAGGATATAAAATCATTGCAGAGAAGTCTCTTGCATTTCTATATACCAATAATGAAGCAGCAAAAAGAGAAATCAAGGAATGGATCCCATTTACAATTGCACCAAAAAACATAAGATACCTAGGAATAAACCTAACCAAAGACGTAAAAGATCTGTTCTCTGAAAACTATAGAACGCTTACGAAAGAAATTGAGGAAGACACAAAGAAATGGAAATGCATTCCATGCTCATTTTAAAAATGCATGGAAGCAAATGAAAATGAAAACACAACAGTTCAAAACCTTTGAAATGTAACAAAGGCGGTTCTATGAGGGAAGTATATAGCAATACAGGGCTCTATAAAGAACTTATCAAAATCAACACCCAAAAAACAAACAATCCAGTCAAGAAATGGGCAAAAGACATGAACAGACATTTCTCCAAAGAAGACATACAAGTGGCTAACAGACACATGAAAAAATGCTCAACATCACTCAGCACCAGGGAAATACAAATCAAAACCACAATGAGATACCACCTCACCCCAGTCAGAATGGATAAAATTAACAACTCAGGAAAAACAGATGTTGGCAAGGATGCAGAGATTGGGGAACCCTGTTACACTGTTGGTGGGAATGCAACACCAGAATGCAAACTGGTGCAGCCACTCTTGAAAACAGTGTGGAGGTTTCTCAAAACTAAAAACTGAACTACCCTACAGCCCAGCAACTGCACTACTAGGTATTCATCCAAACGATACAAAAACAGTGATTCAAAGGGGCACATGCACCCCAACGTTTATAGCAGCAATGTCCCCAATAGCCAAAATATAGAAAAAGCACAGATGTCCATCAACTGATGAATGGATAAAGATGTGGGGTGTGTGTGTGACACACACACACACATACACACACACAACAGAATATTATTCAGCCATCAAAAAGAATGAAATATTGCCATTTGCAACAATGTGGAAAGAACTAGAGTATGCTACAATAAGCGAAATAAGTCAATCAGAGAAAGACAGTTACATATGATTTCACTCATATATGGAAATTAATAAACAAAACAGAGGATTATAGGGGAAGGGAGGGAAAATAAAATAAGATGAAATCAGAGAGAGATACAAACCATAAGGGACTCTTAAGTATAGGAAACAAACTGAGGCTTGCTGGAGGGGAGGTGGTGGGGGGATGGGGTAATTGGGTGATGGGCATTAAGGAGGGCACTTGATGTAATGAGCACTGCGTGTTATATGCAACTGATGAACCACTAAATTCTACCCTTGAAACTAATAATATATTACATGTTAATTAAATTGAATTTAAATAAAAAAAATTTTTTGAATGAAGAATGAAAGAGAAATAAAGATGCCATTGTTGGGAAAGGGGGGGCTGACTAAAAGACAAACTACTATCAGACACACACTAAAAAAAATTCCAAAAAAATTCCAAAAGGGTTTTTCAAGATAACTAAAAAATGATACCAAATGGAAGGTCAGAGATGCAAGAGAACCAATGAGTAATGGAAGTGATAACTATGTAGGTAAATCTAAACAAACAGGAATGAACAATATTCATTAAACAGTGAAAATACATTTCTGACAGTTATATAAGTCAGGAAGTGGATAAATGAAGTTAAACAGCTCTAAAGTCCTTGAATTGTGTAAGGAAGGATATGATTTAATATTAAACATGATAAATCAAGGACACATGTTATATTTAGAGTAATTCCCCCCAAAATCAAAGATTACATAACTTCCATTCTAATAGAGGCAAAATAATGAATATTAAAACACACCAATAATCCAAAATAAACAAAATAGAAGATTTTTTAAAAGAACATAAAAGAAGTGGGGCGCCTGGGTGGCTCAGTCGATTAAGTGTCTGCCTTCAGCTCGGGTCATGATCCCAGGGTCCTGGGATCGAGCCCCACATCAGGCTCCCTGCTCAGCAGGGAGTCTGCTTCTCCCTCTCCCTCTGCTCCGGCACTCTCTCTCTCTTTCAAATAAATAAATAAAATCTTTAAAAAATGAAAAAAAAAAACATAAAAGAAGTGAAACAAATAAAAAACACATAAGATGGTGGATTTAAACCCAAATACTGCATCTCATTAATTCTAAAACACATTCTTCACACATTTAAAATACTGTGAAACAGATTCATCTAACAATTAAAGTATTTATTTAATTGGCACCATTTTTTCTTTCTTAGTGGTATGTAAATAATGATGTATCTTACAATCAATCACATCGACCTTTAAATACAGTACATTATTAAATATAAGTAAATTAAATGATATAATTAAGAGACAAATATTGTCAAGCTGGATTAAAAAATAAAACCTAAACGTAAGTTGTTTCAAACCATGTATCTAAAACATAAGGATAAAGAAAAGTTCAAAGTGAAAGGATGGAAAAAAATATACTTCCAACATGAAAAAAAATCTGGGGAAGCTATATTAATATCAGACAAAATTGACAGTCTAATAAAAAAAGGAAATGAAGACACACAGATTAAGAAATAAAACTGTTTACAAATGACACAGTCATCTAGGCAGAAAATCCAAAAGAATCAACCAAAAAGTTTCTGAAACTCATAAGCAGTTAAAGCAAACTAATTAAAGAAATGAAAGGTTATAGAACAGATTAACATACAAGTCAGTTGCTTTCTTATATGCCAGCAACAAACAATTAGAATTTGAAATTAAAAATGCAATACCATTTATGTTAGCAAAACCAAAACAAAACAAAAACACTTAGGTATAAATCTAACAAAATATGTATAAGATCTATAGAGGAAAACTACAAAACTCTGATGGAAAAAAAAAATCAAAAACGACCTAAATAAATGAAGAGATATTCCATGTTCAAGGATAGGAAAACTCAATACCACAAAGATGCCCATTCTTCCCAACTTGATCTATAGACGCAATACAATCCCAATTAAAATCCCAGCCAGTTATTTTTTGGGTATCAACAAAGTAATCTAAAGTTTATATGGAAAGAAAAAGGACCCATAATAACCAACACAATATTGAAAGAGAACAAAATTTTAAAAGTGACAGTATCTGACTTAAGATTTACCATAAAGCTACAGTAAATCAAGACAGCATGGTATTGGCAAAAGAAAAGACAAATGGATCAATGAAAGAGAATCAAGTTCAGACATAAACCCACACAAATACAGTCAAGATATCTTTGACAAAGGAACAAAGACAACTTAATGGAGAAAGGATAGTCCTTAACCCAATAAAGAGTATCTGCTGCAGAGAAAAGGGAACCCTCTTACACTCTTGGTGGGAATGCAAAGTGGTGCAGCCACTCTGGAAAACAGTACGGAGGTTCCTCAAAAAGTTAAAAATAGAACTATCCTAAGATCCAGCAACTGCACTACTCAGGTATTTACCCAAAGGATACAAAAATACTGATTCAAAGGTATACATGCACCCCAATGTTTACAGCAGCATACAACAATAACCAAATTATGGAAAGATCCCAAATGCCCATCAACTGATGAATGGATAAAGAAGATGTAGCATATATACAATGGAATATTACTCAACCATAAAAAAGAATGAAATCATGCCATTTGCAACAACATGGATAGAACTAGAGGGTATTATGCTAAGCAAAATAAGTCAGTCAGAGAAAGACAAATACCATATGATTTCACTCATATGTGGAATTTAAGAAACAAAACAGATGAACATGGAGTGGGGAGAGAGAGGGGCAAAACAGAAAACAGACTCACAACTATAGAGAACAAACTGAGGGTTACTGGAGGGGAGGTCAGCAGGGGATGGGTTAAATGGGTGATGAGTTAAGGAGGGCACTTGTGATGAGCACTGGGTGTTGTAAGTGATGAATCACTAAATTCTACACTTGAAACTAATATTACTTAGTATGCTAACTAACTGGAATTTAAATAAAAACTTGAAAAAGAAAAGAGAAAGAAGAGTATCTGCAAAATATTTAGCAAACATTATATTTAATGTTAAAATGCTGAAAGCTTTCCTTCTGATACCACTCTATGGTGACAGATGGTAACTATACTTGTGGTGAGCATAGAATAATGTATAGAAGTGTTAAATCACTATGTTGTACATCTGAAACTAATATAACATTGCATGTTAACTATTCTTTGTTAAAAAAAAAAAAAAAGAAGAAGACAAAGATGCAAATTACCACCACCTCTACTTGAATGTTGTACAGGAAGTCCTAGCCAGTACAGTCAGGTAATAAAAATAAATAAATAAAAGTTATAAGGATTGATGAGGCAGAAACAAAATTATCATTACTACCAGATGATATGATTATATAAGTAAAAATCCAGAAGAATTTACAGGTGTGTAGCACTACTGTAAAAGTGTAATAGGCTGCTAGATATAAAATAAATATAAGAAATCAATTTTATTTTTATACAAAAAATTAAAAAATTAAAAATTTAAATTTAAATTTTAAATTAATTTTTTAAAGAGAAATCATTTACAATAGCACCCAAAAGTATAAAGTATAGAAATAATACTACCAAAAGAAGTTTATAGAGAACTATAAGAGGAATTAAAGATCATGGACTTGAAGATTCCTTATTGAAAATATGTTAATTCTTCACCAAACTAATCTAGAGATTTAATACAAGATCAATCAAACCCCCATTAAGAACTTTTTTGGAATTGGACAATTCTCAAATTTACATGAGAAAGCCACAAACAGTCAAGACACTCTTAAACAAGTAGGTCAAAGTAGGACAACTTGCTTTCTACAACCAATTATAAAGCTGTGAAAATTAGGAAACTACAGTAGTGATGCAAATATAGAATAATAAACAAATGAAATAGAAGAGCCCAGAAACAGACACATATATCTGCAGACACTTGATTTATGACAAAGGTGACACTGCAAAGAAGCAATGAGAGGGATATCTTTTTAACACATGGTGCCAATTCCACAAAGTACTCATATTGGAAAAAAAAACCTGACCTCTACCTGACACAATGCACAAATAGTAATTCTGGGTGGATTATGGACCTAAATATGAAGGTTAAAACAGATCAAGAGTCTGGTAGACAATACAGAAGCCCATCTCTGTGACATCAAATTTACAATTTCCTAAATAAGATACAAAAAGCAACAGTCATAAAGGAATACATTGATATACATGACTACATTAAAACTAAAATTTTTCACTAAAAGTCACCAAAAAATTTATAAAGGACTTGTATTAATCAATAAAGATAGTCAACCCAATTGAAAAACTGGGGAGGGTGGGATTGAACAGTATCTTCACAAAAAATCAAAATGGCCCATAAACAGGTGATCTAATCTTATTAGTAATCAGGGAAATGCAAAGGAAAAGCACAGTAATATACCACTATATATCCAACTCATTAGCTAAAGTTTAAAGTGGATATTATCAATTATTGGCGAGGTATGTACTTAGCACTCACTGTACCCCACGACAGCCACTTTTGATTTCAGCAGTTATGGTGGACAACTCCCCACAACTCCTATTTCTAAGCTTTTTTTGAGTTGTAACTTGAAAGTGCAGGGAAGTTAAAAATCCCAGGGGGCAACCTTCAAACCAAAAGAAGATGGAAGCAACAAAAATGAAAATGTACTTCAGCTACCTGTATCAGGATGAACAAACCTCACAAACACAGCGCCCACTAAAAAAAACCCAACCAATAGGAAACATACTTGTATAATTCTGTTTATTTATTCTATGAATAGAGCTCAAAACAGGCAAAAACTAAAGTGTTTAGGAATACATATTTTTGTGGCAAAACTGTAAAGAAAAGCAAGGAAATGATTACCATAAAAATCAGGATAAGGGTTAACTTTAGGGAAGAAGGTATGATGGGGACTTCTGAGGATCCTGGTAGTGACCTGACATGGGTGGTTACAACAAATGTTCACTTTATAAAAATGTGTTCATCTGGGGGCACCTGGGTGGCACAATCAGTTAAGTGGCCAACTTGGTTTCAGCTCAGGTCAGGATCTCAGGGTTGTGAGATGGAGCCCTGCATCAGGCTCCGTGCTCAGCGGGGGGTCTGCTTCAGATTCTCTCTCTTTCTGCCCCTCCCACTCGTGCTCTCTCTCTCTCTCAAAGAAATAAATAAAATTTTTTAAAAATGCGTTCAGCTATACATTTGTTTAGCTAGATTTTCTACATGTGCTTCATTTTTCATAATAAAAGTATTTTTTTAAAAAATACATCACAAGTTCTATCAGAATAAGTAGGCCCTGCAAGAGTTATTCTCGGTGCTTCTTTCTGCAGTTAGGCTCAGTAGAGTCCAGTAAACTAGAAGAGTACTCACTCAGGACTGAGAAATCTTTTAGGAAAAAAAGATGAATTTGCTCAACCTGATGGGGGTTGTTAAAGATCAGAAAGCTGACATAGGGTTATAGCTTTTATAGGAAGCAATCATAAAAAAAAAAAAAAAAAACAGAATCCAAGATAAAGACCAGAGTAAGAGGTAAACTTGGAACACAGGGCAAGTTTTCTCTAAAAAACAAAACAAAAATACCTAAGAAGATGTAAGAGAAAACACCACCATTAATAAATGTAGACTTATCGCTAGCTGTTGGAGGAAGTGCATTTCAACTGGGAATAAGCTAGAGCCATCTGTCTAATGAGGTAATGCCCACCAGATCTAAAGAGTTAATCCAACACCATCTCCATTCTGTCAATTCTGCCCTCTGCCCAGAGTACTCCTCTGTTCAAAGTGGAAGTGAATGCAACGTCATCTGGGATAGTTTACTTATTCCTCAGAAGAAGCAGGTTGCCCTTCATTCAGTAGTGAACATCTCACTTAATAGTCTTTTGGGGGAGATAGAAAACCTTTTAGTCTCTAAGATCTTGTATTCCTAGATCTAGAAAGCAATGTTCCTTCATTAGAAGTCCTTTTCCATTACAAATGTTGCCTCAAGACATCTCTGCTACAGACTCAATTTCATCCTAATATTAACCTTTCTTTTTTAAGTAGGCTCCTCGCTCAGTGTGGAGCCCAATGCAGGGCTTAAACTCACAACCCTGAGATCAAGACCTGAGCTGAGATCAAGAGTCAGATGCATAACCAACTGAGCCACCCAGGCACCCCTATCCTAATATTCCTAAAGTCCTTCTACACTAATCCCTGTAAGCAATGACGTCCCAAAAATTTCATTCCTTGCACGGTCTCAGCCAGTCTCAGTCTGTCTCTTTAACGTTTTGTTTTGCCGTAAGACCATGCTTAAGCCATGCTCCATTTCAACACTGCACGCATAATACATTTCTGCTTCATATACAAAAGGTCCATAGTGAAAACAGCTCAAGAGGTGAACATCTGTAAGCAGTGGAATATTTATATTTATCCAACACTTATCTACCAGCTATATCTCTGTCATAGAACATAAGTAAAATACAAACAGGACTTTTTTTCTTTTTGTCCTGGGTAATTTTAACTTAACTACAGTAACAAAATTACTAATACAAGCTCAATAAAATGTGTATAAACTCACATAATGACTCACTATACAATCATGCAACCTCCCCAAAAGGCAAGGGCAACAACTAACAAATATTCTATATATCCTAATATCTCTGTTAGAGGGGCACCTGGGTGGTTCAGTCAGCTAAGCATCTATCTGCCTTCAGCTCAGGTCCTAACCCCAGGGTGCTGGGATCGAGCCCCACGTCGGGCTCTCTGCTCAGCAAGGAGTCTGCTTCTCCCTTTCTCTCCCACTGCCCCTCCTAAAGCTCATGTTCTCTCTCGCTCTCTCTCTCAAATAAATAAAATCTTTTAAAAAAAAAAATCTCTATTAGAATGCTAAACAAAAGTGTGAACTAATATAGCACCAGAAATAGTGGGAAAATGCAATCCACTCAGATCTATTTGAAATATGATCATTCAGTGAAAAGTTTTTAAAAATAAATAACTCCACAATAAAATTAACAACATAAACTATTTCAATCATATATTATCAGTTCTCAAGAGTAAAGTCCAGGGGAACACTGATAAATAACAATCTCCTACATGTTCAATGCTATTAATATCTGTAATAGACTGGTACCCACACTTTTTCTAGAATACCTCTATTAAATAATATTGCCTTATTTCCTAACTCAAAATAAATAACTGCTCAGAGCAAAATGATTCAAAAGATAAAGAAAAGCCAGAAGAAAAATACAAAAGTGACCTTAAAAACTACCACCAAAACTCAGAGCCAGTTAAACATTTTGGCATACATCCTTCCAATCTTTCTTCACATGTTCATATTTTTAAAACAGGAGTAATTCACACCATGATATCTCACATATTCTTTTTTTCATTTGAATAAACATATATCTTAACCAACATATTATTAACCAGAGTGATTTACAATAATACATTAGATACAGTATGGCACAATGGTGAAGACCCATAATAATTTCAATGGCCCACAAATTTACTTTAAAATCAGAAGAAAAAGAGGGAAATCACAATAATGAATATTTAATAATGAATCCAGCCTGGGTTATATCTGTCTTTATACCAATACAGTCATAAAATATAATTTTTCATATTTTTTTAATGGAAAAGGGGGCTCACAAAAGCGAAAGGCCCGTGAAAATCATAATGCAGCCTAAGGATAGAAACGGTCACGGAGCAGTTAGAGAGGACAGGGTGTTTCTCCTCCTCCCACTTCAACCACAAAAATTCCCCTCATGTATTTTATACACTGGGCTTCTAGGTGAGAATACAGTAGGGGAAAAACAAAGGAGGAGGTTTCCCCAGCTTAAAAAAAAGTTTGAAATCCGCTGTTTAAAAACATGAGTTCTAATACTATACAGTGTTACACTAAATAGGTATTTCGTGGTCAGTTTAAACAATCTATTTTTTTGGACATGTGTAAGTTGTGCCCATTTTTATTGCTGAACAATGCATATACATATTGTTTGCTCACCCTCTGATTATTCCCGTAGAACAAATTTCCAAAAATAAAATTGCTGGCTTAAAAATGTATCTTGTAAGGTTTTGGACACAAATAACCAATCTGTTCCACAGAAAACCTGTACCAATTCTCTTCATACCAGAAGTATAGGAGAGTGGCCTGGTAACTTACAAACCCTGGTTTCATAGGTTAAAAACATGCTATTTCATTGTTTTGATTTACACTTCTTTGTTTAGTGATGTGGAGAAAAGTTTCACAAATTTACTGATCTTTTATATTTATTTCTTGTATTATGAGCTACCTGATCATAACCTTTGCTCATCTGTAAATTTATGATATTTTTATTAAAAAAAAAAACTGTCTCAGACGTTTCAAATAGTATTCTTTGCTATTTGCCCTTTCACTGTTTGAACTGCGTTTTTATATACACAACTCGTCAAATCTATAGACTGTTTTGTCCTTTACAGTTCAGCGGGGGGCGGGGGGCAATGGAAAGGTTTATGTTTAGAAAAACCTTTCTCTATCCAAGATTATATCTATTAAGTCATGTTTTCTTCTATTTCATTACATATTTGGAATTTATTTTAATGTATGATGTATGGTAATGTTTTTCCAAATTCTTAAAAAATTATCTCAGCCTCATTTACTGGATAACCCCATCTTTAAAAAAAAGTCACTTTTACTATTTCTGAGGTTTCTACTATGAGACTGTTGACATGTTTATTGCGCATTTAAGTTAATGTTATACAATTTCGAAACATAATAGTTTATACCAAAAGCCTTCTTTAAAGGTCTTCTTTTTCAATATTTTTTCACTACTATTGCAAAATTACTCTTCCAAATTGACTTTAAATTTATTTTTGTCAAGTTCTAAAATGAAAGCAATATATACATATCGGAACTTGATTGGAATTATTTTAAATTTATGAGTTAATTTGATAAAGACAGATACATTTCCAATATTTAGTCTCTCCATAAAAGAACACTGCCTTTACTCAAATTACATATTCCGACTTTCAATAAACTGTGTGTTCTTTAAACAAGTGCTACATATTTCCTATTAAGTTGATCCCAAGCTATTCAGAATTTTTGGCAAATACAGTTTTTTTCCTCACATTTTTTCCAAAATAGTTATAACTGGTCTATTGGAAATCTTATTTTATAACTGTATTTCTAATACTATTGAATTGATTCTCTTGCTTTTCAAAACTAGACAATCATATTAACATCATTATTACCCCTTCTTTTCCACTATTTATTCCTAAATCTTTTTCTTATTCATTGCACTAGCTAGAAAATCCAAGCCAGAATAAACTAAAAGTAGTGATAGTATCATGTATGACCAATATTTTATGGTTTCCCCTCCAGTCTTATCCCCATCCTTCTCCACCATGTTCTCTGCACAGGAGATTGACCTATATAGACTGCATCCAGTGAAACACGGCCAATCAGAGACACTGGCAAAGATAAGAAGTTGGCTGGAGAATAAGACTGATTATTCCTCTGGGTCCCACTCTAACAAGTCACCTGATGTTGCAGTTTCCCTCTCCAACTCCTATTTAGCTCTCCCACAGCCATGGTTATTTCTCTCCACAATCCCCTATTAGTTCTCTCCCTTTACATCTTCTACATCCCTACTGGGTTACATACTTAAGCCAGTCCCCAAAACTTCTTGCCTGTTCTCATGGGGAAAATGGTAGGTCACCTTATATCTGAGATCATCTTGTATTCATGTTGCAGTTTTAATATGCAGCAAGTTTTAAATGTAATATTCATAATACCATTTTATTCAAATTATTTCATAATTACTTTAGCCTTTAGGTCTCTGATATAAGATTTACTTAGGAGAGTTTTTAAATTACCAACTCATTTAGGGTTTTTATTATTAATATCTAGTTTTACCACATTGTGGCCAAAGAATGAGACCTGTTCTGTTTCTGCTTCTTTTCTAAATTATGTAAGTCTTTGAGCAAAATATATGGTCAATTTTTGTGGAGATTCCTGAACACCTGAAATGAAGATCTATGTTCTGTTTGTACACAGAGTTACATTTTTATCTATTAAATCAACCATACCAATATTTATTTAAACCTCTATAATCTTATGTGCTTTGTTTATATAATCTGTTAATGATTAAGAAAGAGGTTTTAAAATTTTCTCTAAATATGTGCTCATTTTCCCTTGACATGCTTTTTACATTACATATTTTAATAACATAATATTCAACAATTATGATAGATGTTCATTAATGATTGTACATCTCACAAATGAAAAGTGATCATTTTTGCCTTATTTAGAGTCTGTCTCGGGTATGTTTCCTAGACAAAACATTTAATTACAATAGTTTTTTGAGACCTAGTCTGAGAAGCATTCCATATATATTTGTCAAAACTTTTATTTGGCCTTAAATTATTATATCTTATACTTTGTATTTTGTAACACCTTAACAAATGTTCTTTTGGGCTTTTTTTTTCTATGTTGCATACTTTCTCTAAAAATTTTTTGGCTTGGGGAGCCTGCCTGGCTCAGTCAGTAGAGCATGTGACACTTAATCTCAGGGTAATGAGTCCAAGCCCCACGTTGGGTGTGGAGCCTACTTAAAAAAAAAAAAAAAATCGTCCTTGTGAATTAGAAATATGCATCCTGTTTTCAATTCTACCTTGAGGTCATTATTATGACAATTTAAAATGCAGTTAGACATCTATTTCTCCAATTTTCTGTGACTTTATACCTCCCCCGCTCAGTTGTTTTTACTTTTTTTAATATTATATATTTTCTTTCAAGTTCCATTTGTTCTAGTTGCCCCTCCACTAAATCCAATGGCCCAAAAACCATTCTTTCCACTGTGTTCTCAACATCTATTCCATCTTTCTAACTTTTAATCTCTGTCCTTTCCCCCTGCAATCTGGGAAAGCTTATCAAGATTGACTTGCAGATTTTTTTTGAACAGGCATTAAGGAGGAGTTACCCAACCAGGGCCAAAATGAGTTCCCATGCTAGGACTGAGATAAATTTAGACCTCCTGGATCCACTGTTCAAGAGGAAATCCCAAACACTTCACCCCCTCTCCATTTCCTAACACATGCTGCTGCAGCACCACGCCCTGCCTCGAGTTTCCCAGGACAAATCTCCTTCTGTCCTTTAACCCTGCTTACATTTATCACCATAGGAAGCTGTAGCTCTCTGTGTAGGCCCTTATCTCCCTCCTGTTCCCTTACTATGCATCCTGGAATTCACAGCCCATCATCCGCAAAAACTCCCATAACCTCAAACTCTTCTCTGAAAGTCTCACTGTCAAGCTCTATTTGAAATTCAGCTATTCCCGGATTTCACAGCTCCCACTAGAACCTTCTCAAGGGGCAGCAGCTTTCTCCCAGAACCCTCATACAACTAGAGATAGAGTCAGTGTTCTTTCTCCATATTGCTGCTTCTAGGCCATTCTTTCTCATTCCTTCCTAAAATCTCCCAGCTCTGAATCTCATAAAATTAAACTACCCACTACCCTTTATTACTAACACACCAACCCCTGAGTTACTCCCTCTCATGTCCTTCTCACCAACATTGTCACGCTAACACTATTCTTGTCTTAATTTTTGCTGATTTCAATATACAGGTAGATAACCATATTAATCCCCTGGGCTCTCCATGGCTTGAACTCTTCTCCTCCAAAGACCTAACCCTCCACCGTTCAACCACTCATTGCCATGCTTTTAAAGGATGTTTTACCATTACTATAATTTATAATCTCAACTTTACCCATCTTACTCTCCCCAGGTACACCTTTATACTCCAGTATAACTTTAATCCCACCAGGACATCTGCTTTTTTCCCTTTCCACTTCCCTTATCCCCTTGATGTCCTCCCTTTCCTAAGCCTTATCCAGCTTAAATGTCATGGTTCATCATGATAATTACTCCTATGCAAACAGATCTGACTTCCTTGCACCTCTCTTACTTCACTGTATTTGGCCTAACTACAACCTGGTTAATAACATCAACTCTCTTATGTACCTATGCAGTTGAATGTGGCTGCACAAAAACACACAACCACAAACTAATCTCACTTAAAATTCATGACTATGAATCTCAAGTGACCCTTTAAAACGGCCCAGGAAACATACTCTACTCCATTTATCCTCCCATTCTACCACACAACTATTTCATGCCTTCTTTTATCTCCTGAAATCCCCAACCGCTCCCCGCTCAAAATCTTCATCTTTCAGCTGATGAACCTACTTCCTATTTCACTGACAAAACTGAACCACAGACTCCCACCACTACATCTATCCATTTCCAGCAGCTACATCCATTTATTCCTATTACTATAGATACCCTGAGCTCCATTAGAACAAACCCCTCCACTTGTGCTCCAGATCCCATGCCCTCTCACCCACTCAAGGTCAACTACAGCAATGTTTCTCTCTTTGTCCTAGATCACCAATTTTACCCCTCTACTAAATTAGTCCTATTAGCATACAAACCTGCTGTAATTTCTTCCATCTTGAAAAAAACTCTATCCTAACCATACTTCTTCCTTCATACTTGGCTCTTTCCGCAGATATCCACACAGCTTTCTACTCATCTCCTTCAAGTAGTTAGTCTCACATCACCTCAAAGGAACTTACCCTGACAATACGAATTTAAAATTGCAACCTAACCTCTACCACCACCACCACCACCACCACTTGGCCCTCCCAATCTTCCAATCCTGCTCTATTTTATTTTCCATAGCACTTACCACCTTCTAATGTTCTATATTATTGATATATTTATTACATTACTAGTTTGTCTTCCCCCATTAAAATGTAAACTCCATTAAGGGCAAGTCTTTATCTTTATTTAGGCAAGTGCCTAAAACAAAGTCTAGCACGAAGTCAGCACTCAGTAAATACTTTGTAAGAGGCACCCAGGTGGCACAGCTGGTTAAGCGTCTGACTCTTGGTTTTAGCTCAGGTCATGATCTCAGGGTCTTGAGATGGAGCCCTGAGTCAGGCTCTGTGTTCAGCGCAGTCTGCTTAAGTTTCTCTCTCCATCTCCCTCTGCTCCTGCCCCCCACTTGCACATGTGCAAGCTCTCTCTCCCTCAAATAAAAAAACTTAAAAAAATAAAATTAAAACAATGAATGAATAAATAAATACTTGATAAATGAATGAATAAAGTATGGGTCCATTCTTCACTGCCTCTTACACCACTTTAAATTCTACCATAGCACTGTTTAAGGACATTCCTTTCCTAACTCTGCATGCCACTGTTTTCATCTTAGTCTCCTGTCTTATCTCATGGTTGATTATTCATTTCTTATTCCCTCAATTCATGTCTTCCTCAACTTCACTCCCAGCCAAACCAAATGCTAAATTTACTTCCCCCTCCTACAGGAACTCTTTTGAAACATAAGACTTTTCTTGTGAACATAATTACTTTTTTCATTAAGTATAGTTTTTTTTTAATGAATACTATTCTAATTCTTCCATATCTATTTTTCAGCCTAGTAATTGCTCAGAAACAGGTAAATCCTGCAGCAAATTCTGCTGGAGTGCTTTCCTTTACACCACGATTTAATTAGAATTGTACTTTCAGATCTGAAGATAAAGAGCTGGCTAAGAGCAGTTTTTATTATTCTTTCCTTGCTCCGGGAACTTGAGGGAGGTAGGAAAGGAAATGAACACTTGGGGCTGTGGATATTCCCCGTATGAAATCTTCATCTGTGTTTGGAAAAGATGAACATCTTCCACATCTAATTCTTTCTCTAGCTCAGTTTCTACTCACATATACATTGCGTATATCTAGCTCTCTACTTAGCATTACTGCCTACTAAATTAGGAAGGAACCTTGTTCCCTTACGACAAATCCTCACTAAAAAGAAGCCCAACGACTCAGTGGTGTTGTTTACCTGTATACCCTCTATTGTAATTCCTTTTGAACCCTGGCAAAGGAAGGGGTTCTAAGATCGCAGGCTCTTGACCCAGACTTCTTGACTTCAAATCCCAACCTCACCACTTACTTTGATGTGTAACCTCACTTTCTTTATCCTTAACTAGAGATACCCACATCTCATCAGGTTGCTGAGCATTAAAGATTAATGCACTTTAAGTGCTTAGAACAGTGCCTAATACATAAATAACATTCAATAAATGTTAACTCTTCCTCCTCCTCTTTGTCTTGCCTCTCACCTTTATCTATAAAAGTAGAGATGTTAGTAGGACTATGTCAAGATTTCTTCTATTTACAGTGACAATGAAGCACTTTCTCAAGAAAGGATTTATGAGTAAATGCTTCATATCGTCTTTCAATCTAAACCAACCTCCATTACATCTAATAGAAACCCTTTCCTACTTCCTAATTCAGATGTAAATTCTTCCATGTTCTTATTCTGTTTTGGTGTGTCAATTTGCACAAGAGTGTAACTCCATACCTGTGCCTACACAAATATTTTTCTTAAAGCTCTCTAGAATCATTTATTTAATTAAAAAACCAACTTCTCATTGCTGTATCATGTAATTCATTTCAGAGAAGCCAGGAATAATTTTTCAACATAGACATGAGAATATCACAGAGTTTAAGAAACACTGATCTAGGATATCACGTTAGGAAGAACGAAAAGAGGGGCGCCTGGGTGGCTCAGTCATTAAGTGTCGGCCTTCGGCTCAGGTCATGATCCCAGGGTCCTGGGATCGAGCCCCGCATCGGGCTCCCTGCTCTGCAGGAGGCCTGCTTCTCCCTTTCTCACACCCCCTGCTTGTGTTCCCTCTCTCACTGTGTCTCTCTCTGTCAAATAAATAAATAAAATCTTTAAAAAAAAAAAAAGAACAAGAACAAGAAGAAAGAATTCAGTTACTCACGATGCTCCTGAATTCATGATGCAGCTCTTCGCTCCACAAAAACAATCTCTGCCATCATCATGATTCATTCCAAGGTTATGACCCAACTCATGAGCAACAATGGACGCAAACGTCTCCACTGTGATTTGCCCAAACTGCCCAAACACAGGAAAGTATTAATTAGGTTTCTGAACAAAAAGGATATGTTTATTATTTTTTCCACAAAAGGAAATTAATCACTATAATGGTGACAGTCTTCATGACAAATCAAGCATCCAACATCAGTTTTCATACATTTCACTAGGAAACTGATATGACATGGAGATAGATCCTTTAAGCAACAGACCAATTACTTTAGCACTAATAAGTTATTTGCAATGATTTATGGGAAAACAGATTCATGGTTCCAATTTAATTTTCTTAAATGGGGTTTCAACTTCCTTGTCCATAAAAAGTGAGGAGCTAATAAACACATAATATTAGAAAACTTAATCCAGTCTCTAAAGAAAAAACACATCTACCACTTCTACCTAAAATACTGTTTTAAGGACTAGAGGAGGAAGTATGCGGTCAAATGCTTGACACTGTCCTGACACAAACGTCCAAAGTTAAATATCAAGAACAAAAACATACCACGTTAATCCCGCCTGCGTGGCTCCTTGAACATACTGTTCCCACAAATGCCATTCCTGCAGTCCCACCAAAACCTTTCTTCCTAAATGAAAATACAAGGTCAAAGTTAGTAAATGTACTTGGGGGGGTGAAAGGAACACACTGCTCTTATTTCTTTGGGTAAGCTTAAACTGGGCTGGTAGAACCTACAAAAACTGGGAAAAAATGGCAAAGATAAATGACATCTTAAAATCGAATACAATTAAGTCATTTCTTTTTTATTCTCAGAGAATGAAATTAATAACACAAATTCATTTTTCAGACAAATGAAGGTATGTTCTAGATACCAAGCCAAGTTTTTTTTCCTACTCTCTAGATAAAAAATCTTCCTAAAATGCATTACATTTACTTATTCAAAAATTCTAACGAGGAGAGACAGGTAACACATTCAATGAACATAACACACATAGGAGGCTGCAAAGCAGGGAGCACAGAGGACATAAGAACCACAATGGCCTCCATATGGTTCCCAATCATCCCTGACACACTTGTATCTCAAGACCTATTTTCTCCACCTGGAACTCTTTTGCCCAGTAAATACTCCTAACTGATTCCCTCACCTCCTTCAAGTCTTTACCCACAGGTCTTCTCTTTGAGAGGCCCTCCCTCACCATGCCAACCTGACTCCTCCAATACTTTTTTTTCTTGGCAGGTGCCCCACTATTTATTGAAAAGAAAAATATAATAATAACAACACAGTGTACTTAAAATGTTCTATAAGCCTTCACAAGTGCCTTACAAAAATAATCTCATTTGATCCTAAAACCCTACTAGAGAAAAATTATTGGGCCCACTGAACAGATTAAGAAACTGAGACCCCGGGAAGTTGTATCTTCAGCTGTTAGGTCACCAAGCTGTGGTCTGACATAATGCTATCTGATTCCACATTTACCACCCTCAATGGCTATACCATCCTGGCCCTTTCTCCCCTGTAGCCAGGTAACCACATTCTAATTAGGGAGAAATGCAAGAAAAGAAATCTCTCTTCATGTCACCAGAAGCTGAGCCTACAGTGCAACAAAAACTGTACTACTAAGTTTCTTTTTTTTTTTTAAGATTTTATTTATTTATTTGACACAGTGATAGAGAGCATAAGTAGGCAGAGCAGCAGACAGAGGGAGAAGCAGACCCCCCGCTGAGCAGGGAGCCCGATGCGGGGCTTGATCCCAGGACCCTGGGACCACAACCCGAGCTGAAGGCAGACTTTAACTGACCGAGCCACCCAGGCGCCCTGGCTACTAAGTTTCTTCAAACATTTCCTGGACTCTGAGTCAGAATATGAGCTTCACTGGTTGTAACCTTAACCTTCCTGAGAAACATGCACCTACAGGAAAATGAGGTACTTATTCCTTCACATGATGATAGAAAATTAGAACCCAAGACACTGTGTTGTATATCTAGTTCCATTATCACAAATTTATAGATGACAGAGGCCACGTGACATGCCCAAGCTCATGATGGTTCTTTCTGTACCAGTCTCCACTAGCAAGCCAAGGCAGGCGACTCCTTCAGATGAGAAAGGCAGATGCCCGCCCTTGGCCTTACATGGCTAAACCAAAGGCAAGGAAATAGTGAATTTAGCCTTATGCATCATCTCAGGCAGTGCTTTTCAAACTATCTAGAGGGAAGGGCCAGTAATTTTTTCTTTAATTTCCAATTCATTGCAGACCAATACGTCTTCATTTTCCCATTTTTTTAATTGAAATCATTGATATATTAATTTCAGATATACAATACAGTAATCGGATAATTATATACATTATGAAATGCTCACCACCATAAGTATAGTTACACTCTTCCTAAACTTTTACTTCTACCCTCCCTGCTCTATTTTTCCTCCTTACCACTTATTAGTATTTAGTGTATTATACACATTCATTTACCTCATTTATGGCTAATCTCCTCTACCAGAATATGGACTCCATGAAGGCAAGAATTTTCATCTGGACAAACACAGTACGATTGTATGAGTTCCCTTACAGAAAATTCTAGAAAATGGAAATTAACCCACATTAACAGAAAAAAAGATTAGTGGTTGCTTGGAGAAGGAATTTTTTTTTGGAGCGAAGAGGAGATCGGATTACAAAAGGGCCTAGAGGGAATGGGTATGTTTGTTATCTTGATCATGATGATCGTTTCATGGCTATATATGTATGTCAAAACTCTTCCAAATGTACACTTTAAATATGTGCAGCTTAGGGGCGCCTGGGTGGCTCAGCCCTCAGCTCAGGTCATGATCCCAGGGTCCTGGGATCGAGCCCCACATCATCGGGCTCCCTGCTCAGTGGGAAGCCTGCTTCTCCCTCTCACACTCTCCTTGCTTGTGTTCCCTCTCTTGCTGTCAAATAAATAAATAAAATCTTTATAAATAAATAAATATATGCAGTTTAATCTTCATCCGTCACATCTCAATAAACCTGCTTAAAAATTTAAAACATTTTAAAATTAGAGAATTTTTGTCTTCTTTATTCATTGCTATCCCCAGTGCCTAGGATATACACCTAATAAATATATTATAAATGAATGAATAAATCTTTCTCTGGGGCATCTGACCAGCAAGGAGAAGAGGACCAGAGATACTGACATAAGGGGATTGCCAAAGAAACACTTTAGCCAGATCACCCTCTACTTAATGCCATAGTCCCCAGGCCCTACTCATGTACTCAATGCTTTGAAAAGGCTCTTTAGTACCCCATTCTTAACCAAAAACACAACCAGGGGTCATTAGACAGACATTTGGGAAATGCCTCTACATGACAAGTGGATACAGACAGAAAAGACAAAGACAGCTTGGTAGGTTTGGTTGGGCAAGGCATGAGAAACAGGCATCTGCCTGTCCCTTCTGGCCCTTTGTGAACTAGAAGGCAACGTGCTCACTGGCAGGAGGATACCTGCAGGTATAATTTTACTAAAAATTCATAAAAAGGGCTATAAAAATCCACTTTGCCATTTTCACCGCCTTGCTTTAAATTAACTCACATACCAAAAGAAAACAAGAGAAAATCAAGGGTGAGAGGAATGGCCAGCATTCCCTGTGTGGATGGATGAAAGATGACTCCAAACTTTGCTGTGAAAGAGAGGAGAAAGCAAGGGGGTCAACGCTCAGAGACAAGACCCTTTGCTAGAGAGGAGAAAGCAAGGGAGTCAACGCTCAGAGACAAGACCCTTTGCTCTTCTTTGCTCCTGCCTTTATTGGTCCTTCAGGAGAATCATAAATCTTTATCACTCTTTCTCAAGCATGTGATGTGTGACAAGGGGTTTTGCTGGAACTAGGAGGATCTGTTTACGGGAAAGATATGATATGCTAATCTGCCTGTTTTACGAGTTCTGCTAAACATAGCCTAAGGGACAGTGCATACATCTCTTAGATCCCAGGGTGGCTGTTAGGGCTAAAAAGCTTCGGGGAACTCCCAGAGGCATTCCTATAGCAGAGTGGTCATGCAGGTCCCAGCAGTCCAAAGGCCAAGGCCCTTCTCTGAAACCTTCTTTGCCTCCAGCGGCCTCCGTGTTACATTTTAGCAAGCCAGGTATTATGGATGATTTCATGCTCTACATTAACCTCAACACAAGGGAAATTTTTCCTCAGAAAAAAATTAAGAGTTTTAGGGGCGCATGGGTGGCTCAGTCGTTAAGCGTCTGCCTTCAGCCCAGGTCATGATCCCAGGGTCCTGGGATCGAGCCCCGCATCGGGCTCCCTGCTCGGCGGGAAGCCTGCTTCTCCCTCTCTCACTCCCCCTGCTTGTGTTCCCTCTCTCACTGTGTCTCTCTCTGTCAAATAAAGAAATAAAATCTTTAAAAAAAAAATTGTGAGTTTTAGGTACCATCAACACTGAGGGAGGCAAAAATATATAAATTAGAACATTTTTCTGCAAAAAGCCAGCCTATCAAGTTAGAAGACTTTGGTGGGGGGGGGCGGATAAAGAAGAGCAATAGCTTTACTGCTTTGCCAAGCAAAGGAGGCTGCAACAGGCTAAGGCCTTCAAAACTGCAATCCCTCAAGCCAGAAAACTTTTAAGAAGGATGAAATGTTTCAAATAGTTTTAAATGAGGATTTTGCCGTAAGTTTTGAACTGTATTCGTATTAAGAGATTTATATAAGTTTAGGTTTTATTATAGTACCATGGAAATGCTATGTAAAATTTTAAAAACATCTATCAGCAAGTTCCCAAAGAGAATAAAAAAATTATTATATCCATGAAATCAGAACATGATTATATAAATTAAAGGGGACAAAAAGATCTACAGAACATTAAAATAAGATTGCAGAAATAGAAAACTCAATAGAAAGCTTAGAAGAGAAATTTAAGGAAATAATATTCCAGAAAGTAGAACAAAAAGACAAAAAGAAAGGAGATGAAAGATAACAAAATTAGAGGAAAAGCACAAGAAAACTCAACGGCCAACCAAATAAAAGGAACCCCAGAAGGAATGGCGGATGGCGGCGAACAAAAATAAAGAGGATCAAGTCATCTACAAAATAAATAGAAAAAAATTCCTAAAACTGCAGGACATCAGTTTCAAGACTGAAGTTACCCACGAAGAACACAACACAATGAGTGATAAAAGACCTACACTGAAGCATATCATCAGGACAATTCAGAAGCCTGGGGACCAAGAGAAGATCCTAGAAGTTTCCAGAGAAGGAGGAAAACAAACAAACAAACCCACAAAGGATCGGGAATCAGAAAGGCTTAAGGCTTCTCAACAGTAATACTGGAAGTCAAAAGAAAGAGACATGCCTTCAAAATTCTGAAGGAAAAAAGACTTCATGCCTCGAATTTTACACACAGCCAAATAATCAAAAAAGTTACAGAACAAATTGTAAAGCACACCTCTGAAAAACTGAGTCACTTAGGCCCTAGGATAATCAGAGGTCACATGGATGTAATTTTTAAATTCTATTCTGAGACGGTGAAGCACATTTTCTGACATGCAAGGGTCAAAATTTTTTTCTTTCCATATATTCTTTCACAAGAAGAAACTAGAAAACATGCCATACCAAGGTGAGGGAGTAAAACCCAAGAAAGAGGAAGGACATTGAATAAAGGTGACAGGGAATCCAACACAGAAGAGAGGTCTCATTATCATACTGTGACTTGTGGGGTATCATACAAAGCTCTCCTTATTCAGACGAATGCTCAAAAACCTTAAGAAAACATGATTCTAATAAAAGAAAATAAGCAAAAGTTACTGTTCTGACCATTTCATTAATAGCACTTTTCTTAAAATCACTTACAAAACTAGCTGTGCACTGTCATGTCTCCGACGTGTTATGAGAAACTTTTCCCGCCACTGTACAAAGTTCCCCAACACATCACCAGCACCTCCAATTATGTTGATCAGGTTTCCATTTGTCCAAATCTCTAGTCCAACTAGCACAATTCGAATATTCAACATAATATACATCTAGGAAGAAAACAAATAAATGTCTATAAAATATATTAAAGAATACGAGAATATCTTTTAACTTATGATGAAGTAACACGACTACTTGAAATAAAAACAGGACTCCTCCCCTCCAAAAAATACATTTTGTTCAATATAATGAGACTCTAACCTCTTAAGAGTCTCAGTGTCCTCATCTACAAAATAAAAGTAATAGAAGTTCAAAATTGTTTTTATCTTCCATTCCAAAATCTGACAAATTGAAAATTTTAAGTTTTTGGTAAATTTGGCTTCCAAATTGCCCTAAACTAATGTAAATCTATTTTTGGTCCGTATGTATCTCACTTAATGTAAATACTCATACATTTCACTATAGGAATATCAGTGAGTTTGATTACAAAGAGCTACCAGAAGATCCTGTTATGCAATACATGGTGAACCATATTACCTTTCTAAACTTTTACCTAAAATTCTAATTACACATACCCCAAAGGTTTCAGATAGTGCACTATGGAACTCATTTTTATTTCATAGAGATACTGTGAAGACTAAATGACAATAAATGTAAAGCACTTGGCTCAGTTTCTAGCATATTATAAAGGCTCAAGAGAACGCTATTGTCCTCATCATTATTATTATGCTTAATATTCACAACAGGGAAATACCTTATAGATGAAATTATCTTATAAGAATATGCATCTAACTCTTCAATATCTCCCACTGGATGAATGAACTACAAAGTCTCAAACCAAATTTCTCTCTCTCTCCCTCCCTCCCTCTTGTTCTCCCTCTGGTGCTCTCTCACTCACACACGCACACATGCGCACACGCGCACACACACACACACTCTGTCATATCATGGTTTCAGAGTAGGAGGCAGCCTTCATCAAAGTAAGACTGAGTAAAAATTCAAAGATCTTTTCTTAAGTGCCAAAGTTCCTTACCCTTTCTACACTGAGGATAAAATAGATGCTGATATGAAATCTCTTACTTGTCTCAGTCTTTCTACAGTTATATATTCCTTTCAAACATAAAAAATGTTACAAAACAAACTAGAAAACAGACACCTGAAAGACTGAGTCCCTAGGATAATCAGAACTCAAAATGAGACAATTTTTAAATTCTGTTCTGAGACTATGAAAAGACAGGCTAGAATAAGCCCAGTTAATAGAGAATACAACTCACACTATCCAAGTAGTTTGCTAAACGGATCATCTCCTCTCTCACTGCAGTCTGATTTCTTCCCATCATGTCATACTGAAAAGTAAGAAAGGAAAATCATTTTCACCAAAGTCATTTATGAAAAAAATTTCTAAAATCTGTTATAATGAAGATAAGAATCCCAAATATTTCCTCTGAACTAAAAATGGAGGCATTTAGACACTCACCTGCCTTTCAAATTAACAAATCTAAAGGATACATTTCAGTGATAAATAGGAATAAGAAAAACAGGTTCAAGTGTGAAATGGGTAATAAGGAAAACACTGAAGTCTTTATTTGCTCCAAATTAGCATAATTTTAAAATTCTCTTTAATGTTCTTTTTATTCATTTTAATGCAAAAATCTTTTTGAACAGTTTATAAAGGTAGTGTTCAAAACAATCAAAATGCACAGATAAAGGAATAAAAACAATCTAACAGATTTCCTGACCCTTTCATCCCTTAGGCTAAAGACATTACCAATAAACAATTTCTAAACTCTGGGCTAAATTAATGAGAGATTAACCAATGTTCACCAACAGACATTATATGTAGACAAAATAGATATTTAAAAGTTTATATTAAAACAAACAGTTGATATGACTGATTATTTTCTTCAAGACCTGGCTAAATCTAAATGTCCATTTTAACATTATTTTAATACAACCAACTAAATAACTAATGAAAAGAAAATTTTAAAAAGAATGTATGGTTTTGCTCTAAGAGCATTAATATCAGAATATATCAGATCTTTTATTAGTCAGGCATTTTATCATGATACTCCTAACAAACAAAAAAATTTAATGTATCTGATAAGGTTTGATTAAAATGGAATCATTCTTATTTTGAACCATTTTCCACCAGTACATAACGAATCTATCTGGAGAGAGTAATCAATAAAAACATTTCAAATCTCTATTTTTGACTTGTCCAAACATTCTCCAGAAACTTTTTCTCCATTATCAGGGTAAAGTTCATGCTTGGTCATACTCCCTTGCTTTTTCCTTCTACCACTTGAGGGTAATGAACCTATAATAAACAAATCTGAATACGTTTCTATCTGTTAATAAATACAGGTTGTTTATTTCCAACCTATACACAATAAGGGATTTTTTTTTAACCATAAAAATCCTCTAAACGGTCTCTGCTGCTTATAAGAAAGGAAATGCCAATATTGCTAAGTTTCTACAAACAACTTTTTCACACAAACAACAAAGCTGAAGTAAAAGTCAGAAAAAATATTTCAAATAATCTATATGTTAAATTATATAACAGCTGTATCTAAAACTGATAACCCTGTAAATGCTGAAACAGACCCATTACTTTTCTTAGCTAAGTTAAGCACAATTCTTAAATATGAATAAGGAAAATCCCTGGTGTTATCCTGGACACAGAAATTAATAGTAAATGCTAAAATCAACTATTCTCCTCTATTCCCTTCTAAAGCATGCCACGACCCAGAAGTTTCTGCGTCTTATAGTGAAGTATATGTAAGTTAGCTGAAATTCTAAAAAGCAAAGCAATTTCATTAGGCAACAAAGCAGTATCTGATTAGCTGATTTTTCATCACAGTCCTTTAAAGTCATCTGAAAAGGTGACCCTAACTGAAGGGCAATGAAGAAATTCTGCATAAGCAAATCACCCAAAAGAACGGTGGGTGGTGGGGGGAATCACCAGTAAAAAATAGTTAGAGGTATTCTCATTTGCTATGTTCAGCTTCTGGTGGGGTTATGAACATCAAGCATGTTTAAAAGAAAAAAGCCATTTTAGTTTTAAAATTACATTTAAGAAAAATGAATACAAATATATTATATTTTATGTTTCCTTCATGGGATGCTCACTTCTCATCTGCTTTTCATGAAAAAGAAGAAAAACTGTCACCAATCCTACCCTTTCCTTGTCTACGACAATGAACAGCTCCACATATCGGGTCTGTGGCAGGACAGCTCTTCTTCTCTGTCAAAAAAACAAACATCATAAAGGGGAAAAAAAAGTTATAAGACTACATGTTTAAAAAAAAACAAAAACTACATGTGTTCCATAGGTAGCGACCTTACCCTCATCTCTAATCTCTTATTTCAGGTCTGCTAAAAACATGATAAAATTATTTTTCACACAGATCAATAAAGCCAAAAACATTTTATTTTCTAAAAAAGTGCTATCTGCTCTCTGTACTAGTCTGAGAAAAATTCTAGTTAATGATAATATGAGGTATTCCAAATTTCCAAAGCAGAATTACTGATTTTCTAATATCAAAACTACACATACTCACACACACTCTAATGGGAAACCCCACTACTACATTAAAAGTGGAAAAACGAAGGTAATAATTATAATATTACAAGAATATAATAACCCAGAGCAGAAGTGAGGACAAGGTTGCTGCTTCAAAAAATGACTAGTTCTGTGGTTTTCAGAAAATCATATAAAGTACAGAATTCGACAAAAATTTAAAAGTTTTCCAATGATTAAAGTTAAAAAAGAACAGTCCAACAGGGGCACCTGGGTGGCTCAGTCGTTAAGTGTTTGCCTTTAGCTCAGGTCACGATCCCAGTGTCCTGGGATCGAGCCCCGCATCGGGCTCCCTGCTTGGCGGGAAGCCTGTTTCTCCCTCTCCCACTCCCCCTACTTGTGTTCCCTCTCTCGCTCTGTCAAATAAATAAATAAAATTTTAAAAAAATTAAAAAAGAACAGTCCAACAGTCAAAAGAGTGCACAGCGAGAGGCAATGAAAATAATGCCATAAACTCGTATGAAAATATACTAGAAGAGGCACATGCTTCTTCCAACACAACAGTATCTTGTAGAAAGGCACAGAGCCCACAACTAAAGTAGACCTGTTCCTAGAAACATTTCAGTCTAAGAGCCCCATGTCATGAGTAAGCCCGGAATCCTAATGAAGACTCAAAATAGGGATACAAGTGTTGCTGGAAGACATCTGAAATAATTAAAGTCTTAACTCTCAATTGCTCTCTCTTTCTCTGATCTAGTGCTCAAAAATCCTATTCTTGTTTGTGTAAAAGGTATCTAAATAAAAAAATTGTACTGCTCTCTGAAAGATAATATAATGGACTATTATGCAACAGTAATAAAAAGAAATATAAGTTTTTAAGATTTAAGCCCTGATTCTAAAACATACAGAAGCTTGACTGCATTCAACTTGGTGGCAGGAACTGCATCTTTTTATCCCCTAGTACCTATCAAAATGTCTGGCACATAGTTAGCAAAACCATAACAATAATAAGTATTGGTTTAATGCATAAATACATGATTTTTAACACTTTAGTCCGAGCCATGAAGAAATATATTTCCTTACTCGAAGTAGCTGAGTGATGCTAGGAGGCTCTTCCTCTTCATAGTTTATGGTTTCTTTCTCTATATCCTTGCTGGAAACCCCACATTTCAGAGGCTCTTTGTGGACATCTTCCATTCGATAAAAGATGTGCTCAAAACGAGAGCTGTTTTGCAGGGGTTCAATCCCGTAACTCACATTCTCTATATGCAGCAATCCTCTTAAGTATCGCATTACACATAAACAATTTTTAAGAATGAAGAAAATAATACACAGGAAAAGGAATCAGAAAACCTGAATTCAAATCCTAGTTCTTAACATGTATAAGAAGGGGTAGTATGGTATAGAGAAAAATACTAGGTTTTAGAGTCATGCAGACGTAAATTTAAAACTCAAGACTGCTACTTACTAACATCACTCCCTAAAAGTCAGTTAACCTCTCCAA
Organism: Callorhinus ursinus; assembly: GCF_003265705.2. Lineage (NCBI taxonomy): Eukaryota > Metazoa > Chordata > Mammalia > Carnivora > Otariidae > Callorhinus > Callorhinus ursinus. Next base: position 35,809,016 of record NW_027397079.1, on the reverse strand, counting down.
GTGACTGCTGTATGTATAATGGAAGGCCATTCAGAACAGTGGCTAAAAGTATGGAGTCTAGAGCCAGAGAACCAGCACTGGAATCCCAAATGTTTCCTCCTAGCTGTGGGATTCTCAGCAATGACTTAACCTCTACCTTACTTTATTCTACATGGGGTTGTTCTGAAAACTAAATTATTATATAAATGCGAAATACTCAGTACATGCCCTGGCACACAGTAACTGCTCCGTGTTACTACTTAAATGGAGATAATTATAGCCATCTTATACAGCTGGTTTGAGAATTAAAATAATATTTATTAGTTCAATCAGTCACGTAACCAACGAGCCAGCACACAGCCATATTGCCAGGCCTTCAGTAAATATAATTTTAATATTACTATCACTTTACTTGATACGTGGTACAATTTCTCTGAACCTCAGTTTGCTCATCACCTAAATATGGAGAGAGAGCGAGCCCCTTTTCACAGGTATTATGAGACTTAGATGAAAGAAGATAGGTGAAAATTTTATAGAGTGCTACAGAAATTAAAAGTATGCTTTTTTAAATAGCAAAAATTACTTAGCAGTCTCAAATCAACAAAATTTTCTCTTTAGATATTGAAACTCACCAACTGTAATATTTTCTTAAATAAATATGTCAAGAATGATACCCGATACATAGCTCTAAAGATCTTCAGCAATTACCAAAGTAAAATCTAATTTGGTTAAGTCCCTCAAAATGACTTGATTTAGAAACAAAGATAGGTAAAAGGGTAAGAAATAGAAGAAAGAAAAAAAAAGGTGACACAGAAAATTCCTTACCTGAGTCCAAAACAGTCGCTAAGAGCAATGGATGAATTATAAACTCCCTCCACATAGCCCCGATAATGACAATGATTCTAAACGATAAAAACTGTATTATCTTCAAATACTGTTACATGGCTATAATTCATCACAGAAATTACAGAGCTAACAAAATTATTTAAGGTCAGTAAACTAATAATTCTGTTTATATCACTGACATCTCAATGGCATTCTTTGGACTATCTTTTACGACCCTACAAGTACAACTGTTTAGGCAGAATTCCAGAGGATACTAAGTACAAACAGCTCTACCCCAATAACCTTTAAGCCTAGAAGCAGAACAAGACAGCATTATGTCATGTTTAACATCTTAGATCACAGTCATCCAAGAAGCAACAGCAACCAACTGACATTTAACACAGCAGGGGATCCTGTGACAAGCTAATGATGCCAAGAGGGAAGAAAAAAAGAGTATGTGGCAAAAAGTAATTTTGATCCCATGATTTTCTTTTCTTCATATATTTATATTAATTTTATTATTATTAGTTTTACATTTAGCCATCTTAAAAAATAAAAGAGGCTTTATCCTTAATTTTGAACAACAAATTGTCCATTGGAAATACAAGCATATTATCACTAATATCAAATTTTTTTTTTTTACTATACAATGAGATTTTCTCCTTTTAAAACCATTTCAAAGCACTAAAAAAAAGCCAAGGTCATGGGGAGGGGGCTGTTGGGGAGTCTAGCCCTACCAGACATTAAGACATATCACAAGGCCTTAATAATTAAAATAGTATGGTACCAGTGGTGAATTGAGAGAACCACCAGTGGAACAGAATTTGGGGACTTGAAATAGACCAAAGTACACACAGAACTGGGACAAGGATTTTTGAAATAAATGGTGCTCAGTCTACTGGTTAGACATTTGGAAAAGGATAAAATTAGATCCATACCTCACACCATACATCAGAATAAAATCTAAATGAATCAACAATCTAAACATAAAAAATAAAAACCATACAAGAACTAAAAGAAAATATGGGTGAATTCCTCTTTAACCTGGGTGTAGAGAAAGGCTAACTATCACTCAAAATATATATGCCATAAAAGAAAAAAATGATAATTTTTACTATATAAAAAGTTTTTCAAATTTCTACATGGAAAGAAACACCAAAAAACAAAATCAAACACAATATACAGATTGGGAAAAAAAATACGTGTCACTTGTATCACAGCTAGAAGACTAACATCCCTAACTATAAAGAACTCTTAAACATCAAAGGGGAAAGCTTAAAAACTCAACAGAGGAGAGGAAGAAGTAAAACTGTCACTATCTGCATATGACATAATATTATATATAGAAAACCCTAAAGACTCCACCAAAAAACTGTTAGAACTAATAAATGAATTCAATAAAGTTGCAGGAAACAAAATCAATACACAGAAATCTGTTGTTATATCCACTCATAATGAACTAGCAAAAAGAAAAATTAAGAAAACAATCTCATTTACAATTGCATCAAAAAGAATAAAGTACCCAGATATAAATTTAACAAAGGAGGAAAGATCTACAGAATCTACAGATACAGAAAATGATAAGACATTAATGAAAGAAACTGAAGAAGATACAAATAAGCAGAAAGATAATCCATGATCATAGATTGGAAGAACAAATATTGTTAAAATGTCTAGACTAGGGGCGCCTGGTTGGCTCAGTCATTAAGCGTCTGCCTTCAACTCAGGTCATGATCCCAGGGTCCTGGCCCCGCATTGGGCTCCCTGCTCAGCGGGAAGCCTGCTTCTCCCTCTCCCACTCCCCTTGCTTGTGTTCCCTCTCTCACTCTCTCTCTCTGTCAAATAAATAAAATCTTTTAAAAAAAAATGTCTAGACTAACCAAAGCAATCTACAGATTCAACGCAATCCTATCAAAATTCCAAGGGCGTTTTTTACAGAAATGGAACAAAAATTCTAAAATTTGTCCAGAATCACAAAAAGCACTACCGGGAATAAAGATACTTCTTTTTCTTCTTGAGAAAGAAAAACAAAGCTAGAGGCATCATGCTCCCTAATCTCAAACTATACTACAAAGCTATGGCAATCAAAACAGTATGGTGTTGGCATAAAAACAGACACACAGATCAATGGAACAGAACAGAGAGCCCAGAAGTAAACCCACACCTACATGGTCAGTTAATTTCTGACAAACGAGCCAAGAATATACCAGTCTCTTCAATGAATGGTACTGAGACAACTGGATAGAAAAGAATGAAACTGGACCACCATCTTATACCATACATAAAAATTAACACAAAATTAGATTAAAGACAGCATAGCAACTATAGTTAATAATACTGTACTGCATATATGGAAGTTGCTAAGAGATTAATCTTAAAAGTTCTCATCACATGCACAAAAAAAATATTTTAACTATGTATAACAGATATTAATGACACTTACTGTGGCGATCATTTCACAATATATACAAATATCAAATCATTATGATGTACACCTGAAGCTAATGCAGTATAATGCATGTCAATTATACCTCAATTAAAAAAAAAACTCTTAGAGGAACAGCAACAAAAAAACCCAGTGGAAAATAGGGCAAAAGACACAAACAGGCAATTCACAAAAGAACATAAAAATGCCCTCACATATATGAAGATTTTCAATCTCACTCATGAAAAAGTAAGAATCATGAGTCTACACTGACATAAATAATTAAAATTAAGAAAGGAAAACTTTTCCTTGCAGAAGGCACTAATGCATAGAGAAGCACTAATGAAATTCGGAAATCACCATTTTAACCACCATCATAATACCCATTAATTCAGGAAACTAGTAAATACTAACACTAGTGGGTAAAAATGTGAGAAGTAACAGGATATTTATATTAGTCTCAAAATGTCTAACCATAATATTCGTTACAAAGGCAAAAAAAACATTAACTGAACAGAGGAGAAACAGGGCAAACAATTCCTTAACTAAATGATCAAAGTTAACACTATCAGCAACAACACTTAACCACAGCACATGCTTCTTAGTATATGTGCTGCCGAAGCGAGCACCACAGCACATGCTTCTTGATAGGATACACTGAGAACCACTCGGGATCACTTTGGTGGTATTCCTGCCAAAACTACATAACCTGAATCTGATCACGGGTAAACATCAATCTCAAATTGCAGGACATTCTACAAAAGTTGGCCCGTACTTCCTAAAAATGCCAGTGTCATGAAATACAAGGGAAGACAAAGGATTTCCAGACTAAAGGAAACTACAGAGACATAACCACTGAATGCAGCACATGAACTTGGATTTTCTTTTGCTATAAAGTACATTACTGGGATGATGGACCAAAAAAATCTATATCAATAAGATCTGTAAATTAGATAATAGTATTGCTTCAACGTTACCTTCCTAATTTTGAAAACTGTACTTGATTACATACAAGAATTCCTTGTTTGGGGGGGAAATTTACACTGAAGTGTTTAAGGGTAAAGGGATACCATATCTGCAATATACTCTGAAAGGTTCAGAAAAAAAAATAGAGAAGAAAGAATAAAGGAAATGAAGTAAAATGTTAACATTTGGAGAATCTAGGTGAAGGGGATGCATGAATATTTTATATTATTCATGCAATGTTTCCTATACGTCTAAAGTGGTGAAAATTTAAATAAATAAATAAATAAGCAAGTAGGCACTTCTATGCTAAAAATACAGGCTCAATTTCAACATTTACAACTTTTTCTAGTGTGGGGCAGTTCACAACCACTTATGTTTTTCTTTCTAGTGCTTTGTGTTAAAGTCTAGCTTTGATATGGCCTTCTTCTCACTAGAGGAAAATAAATACCTTCTACTATGACCAATGAAGTAGCACTTATGAGATAATAATACTTATAATTCCTGGCCCTCCAAAATTAAATGTTTCTAGTTTCAATTATAGTAGAAAGCTGTCTTATTTGACATGACTAAAATCCAGCACTTGGTCACTGAATCTATCAACTTGATGGTATTTTTTTAAATGACTTGGTTTTATTAAATCTTTCCAAAGCCTTCGATGCACTTTAAAAAAACAACAAATCATATTTCATAAGTTCATAAAACATCTAATTAAACTGTGTGATTACAGTAAAGGCACAAATGCCACAGTTTTGGAAACATGCAAACTATGAGCAAGAAACTCAACTAGGGAGAGAAATATACACAGAACTCTGAGAGGGAAATGCCTAGGGCAGCCAATATAGTTTTCGGATGAAACAAAGAGTATTAATTAATTAGGGAACTTAGTGAAGACACTGGCTGATGCATTTGCAAGGTACTCCAAAGTTCTGACACAAGGTAATTTGGGGTTTTACTTCACACAGTAACTTGTATAAAGTGGTTATTAAAGCTTAGTTTTTTTTGTGAAAAATGGCCTTTGTGAAAGACACTGATGATAAAAACCAAGTAAGAGCTTTACAAATTACTTTAATCTTAAATAATAGCTCGTAAGGGAAAGCGTTTAAATTTTCTCAGTGTAATTTCATTGTATTTTATAAACAAAAGTAATGTCATTATGATATCTGGCAATCTAGCCATATGCCAAAAATTCCCAGTACCAAAGTTTTAATTGGTATCTCAAATTTACAGACATACTTTCTTCTATCTGAACAATATTCAATAACCAAGAAACAAGTAAAAGACTTCATCTGTCTTAGTTTATATTTTTCAATCACCCAGGAAAGCATAATTCCATAATACTACTTGAAAATAACAGCTGCATAAATTTCTATGACCAAAATCTATTTTTAACAGTTTTAAGCATATATATATTCAATAATAACAAATAATAATATTTATTGAGTTAAAAATGGTTAGGCTATCTGTTCTAAGTATCTTACAAGTATTAACTCATTTAATGGAGATACAATGTACAGCATAAGGAACATAGTAACATGTAACAACTTCGTATGGTGACAGATGGGAACTAGATTTGTCATGGTGATCACATCACAACATATATAAATGCTGAATCACTATGTTGTACACCTAAAACAAATACAATATTGTATGTCAATTACACTTCAATTTAAAAAAAAAAGCATTAACTCCTTTAAGCCTTCCAGTAACTCCTCGAAGCTGTAATTATTGACATTTTAAGGTGAAGATAGTAAGGTGCAGACAAGTTAAAGTAACGTGACCAGCAAATAAATGACAGAGCCAGGATTAAGTCCAAACAATGTGTATCTCCAAAACCTACACCATGAAACTTCTCCCAAGAGGGGAAAAAAAAAACAACCCTTTACGATCACTGCTTTTGTCAAGTGGCTTAAATTATGTGGTCTTTGGCTTCATGGCACAGTAATTTCTGGATAAATAATTGAATGGTTAGATGAAGAGAGAAGATGGGTTATTTGTGATCTGGTTTATGCTGTCATATATGTTTAAGCTGCTCTACTAGTTTGCTATTAAACAATGGACATTATAATAAGACACTAAAATAAAGGAATCAGAAAGTGAATCAGAAAAGAATAAGACTAAGTCAGTGTATCCTTATTTTTTTTAAGTACTAGTAATTAATCTAAAATAAAGGTTTGCCTTCTATTTATTGGAAGAGTGCTGCAGAAGTACCTAACTAACATAAACAATTCAACCTAGCCAAAGATTACAAAGCTTAGGAGAAAAATAACACATGTTTAATTGGAACAAAGACTTCTCATGGACACTAATGCAAAAGAAAAAAATACAGAATACCTAACTGCCAAAAGGGACTATAAAAACACTCTTCCCAAATGACACTGGAAATGTTTATGCTCTAATTTATTAACACATAAAGCCAAATTCAGCAACTGCCAATTATTTCAAGTATTCCCGGCCATCTGTCCTCAGGAATACTGTTCTCTGATGCACAGAGGGCCACATTTCTTCAGAAAAGAACTGTTTTTAGTAAAAACTTAGGACATACAAGTGTTTTTTCTTTACTAAGAACTAATGGCAAGTTAAATGGTTTAATAAGGAAGATGTGCTTTCAGAGATACTAACTTTCAGCAAAAAAAAAATTTTAAACCTATGTTAAAATATATCAAACATTCCCCCTTCATAAGCAGTAAGGATTACCATTAAATAGAAGATTCTTTTCCTGGACTTAAAAAAAAAAAAAAAAACCACTTGACTACCGAGTACCTGGAGAACTATAAAATACAGTCTAGTCCATGTAAAGGCACCCACCACCCACCACCCACCACCCACCCCCTTCCTGGGACAACTCCAGGTATCAAAATGTCAAGAGTGGCCCTTGGTGACGGTGCAATATACAGTCTTGTGTATGGGAAATAGAACTCATTTTAAAATTATAATTATTTTAAATTTGCTATAAGATCAAGAGGAAAATATATTACCTGTACATCAGGATGGTCAGAGATCAGAGCCCCGTCCTTGTTGTAGGTATAAACTACAAAATCTCGGGGCAAAAGGTCACTGGAAGAGGAATAAAACACATCATTTAAAATTATTCTAATCTATATACAACTAAGAACACAACTCACAAGGCAGTACTCCTAGAAGAGATAAGCAGGAATAAAAACTTTTACCTGACAAATCATTATTTAAAGAGGGAACTACTATAAAACAAAAAGCTCATGAATTGACTTAAATCTGAAATCGTGTGCACTGCTTCCTCATAAAAAATGCGGAGCTGCATATTTATTTTAATGGTCATAAAACGCTGGTTGCAAAAAACATAAGTAATGTCTTTAAATTTTTCTAATACATCTCATAGGAAAGGTACAAATAAGGTTATACAGTACATCATATTTCCAGAAAAAAAAGTAAGTGCTTTTACTCTTTCCTAAAAGTCCTATATAAACAAGAAGCACTCACTGCTTTAACCTGGTAAGTACAGAGGCAAAATCTGTGTCAGTTGGAGGAGACAATTACTGCTGATTCCTGAAGCTCCCTTGCGCGTTAAGGGAGCTCAGTACTGTAAACCTTATGTGGAAAGACAGGGTTATCTTCATTAAAGGAAAAAAAACTATTCAGTGACACTTGTTAAAGATGATGGGGGCGGGAGGGGGAGGACGCCTGGGTGGCTCAGTCATTAAGCGTATGCCTTTGGCTCAGGTCATGATCCCGGGGTCCTGGGATCGAGCCCCGCATCAGGCTCCCTCCTCTGCGGGAAGCCTGCTTCTCCCTCTCCCACTCCCCCTGCTTGTGTTCCCTCTCTTGCTGTGTCTCTCTCTGTCAAATAAATAAATAAAATCTTAAAAAAAAAAAAAAGATGGTCAGGGGGACTTTACTCAGCTCCACTGTGATAGGTATAGGAACCACAGCAATGGCATTTTACAGTGAGGGAGTGCTAAGGATCAACTCCAAATACAGCATGGGCAAGTGGGAATTTATAGCCAAAGGGCAAGGTATCCGGGATCAGCGGATAGAAAATTACTAATTGGAAATATCAGCATTGAGGGGCAGTGTGGCTAAACTAACCTAACAGATTCTCACTGAAGACAGGCCAGGGTGATCAGAAATCACCTGGAGGGTGGTAAAGGATGAGGAACATGATCACATGTCCAGAGGGATCAGAAATGGGGTAGGCGGGGAGGAGTTCTTACTAAAACCAGATTTTACAGGAAGTACACCAATGCACCTAGAAGGTTCAACAGCCTGACTAAAGTGTGGTCTGTTTGTCAGTCTCCCCTCTTGTTTAAGAAAAGAAGAGACATCCTTCTTTCCTCTGAACAACATAAATCCGTTTTTCTGTCTGGATGCCTTTAGTTCATTAAGATCAGCTGAATCATTTATTGGAACTTGGTAGTAAAGGACATTTGCTGGATGCAGCTAGCAGTCAGGCATTTAATGAGGACAGCTGCTATGAAAATAAAAGAAAAACAAAGATTAATAGTTAGAAACCCAGATGCTGAGTCCAGTGGGTAGCACTCAAAGTTTTAGATCTGAAGTTCTTGAAGCATGGTAGAGGATGGTGTTGGCCATCTGACAGATCTTCCTGGTTGGCAGTTTGAATGTCTCTGGTGATGGCATCAGGCATTTCTGGTAAACTTTCTGAATGGGCCATACAGCAGAAGGCAGGAAGGTTGCCCATACATGATCTGTTGTGGTAAAAAAAAATTTTTTTTCTTTGGAATTTATATCAATTTTCCAGCTTCCGCTTGCAGAACTTCAGGAAAAGGGTGGACTTAATTCTCAATAATTCCAAGTCAGAAGGAAGAAAAATTGGAAATGTTACTTTGGAGAATTGTAACCAGCTAATGGAAGAAACTAGACGATTTCAGGATTTGGGAAAAACTGGCAAAATGAGGAGCGCCTGGGTGGCTCAGTCGGTTGAGTCTATGACTCTTGGTTTTGGTTCTGGTCGTGATCTCAGGGTCGAGAGATCGAGCCCCATGTCAGGCTCCGCACTCAGTGCAGAGGCTGCTTGAGACTCTCTCTTTCCCTCTGCCCCTCCCCTGCTCACACATGCTCACTCTACCTCTCTCTAAAATAAATAAAAAAATCTTTTAAAAAAAACCAAAAACCAGGCAAAATGTACAAGATGAGCCAGCAAGGGTACACTGTAGTTTTCTACTGCAACAAAAAAAATTTCTCTCTACAGTCACCCTCATTTCTGTCAAAGATAATCAAAGCAAGACTAATCTGTTTGCAAAGTAAGTCTAGTCTCATTAAACCTGGTCTGATTATTTACATAAGGGCAGCAAAAATAATGACTGACTGCACAGGCCCTGGTTTGAGTTTGATTTGCTGGAACATTTCATAAGTAATCTCAGATTGGACTTTTAAAAGCCTCTCAGGGCTGGGAAAGCCACATGAAGAACTCACCACTAGATTTTTTTTGCTTGTGGTGCTTACAGATATAGGAGAATTCCACTCTTCTCAAGGTTCTCAAAATACCCTGAGGTGCCTGGACCTGCCAGAAATGACCTTCCTTACTCACCTATAAGGCAGGAAACCCTGTAAGCGAGATACAGGCTAGTTTTTTCCAAGGGGTGTGGTTTATGAACATTGGCTCCTCAAAGTCAACCTTAGTTCCTTAAAGCCCTCTGGTCATATCTGATCTGACGCATATCATTCTCAAATATGACATTCCAGACAAAAACCCTGGTGATATAACTAAGGTTCCATTGCATCCTGTTACAGGAGAACAGATTTTCACTGAACTTACATAAATAACTATACTGCCATGAAAATAAGAACACTAAGAGCTTCCAGTTTCTAGAGGGCTCAGGTAGGAAGGAAAGATCAGTGCTTCAGCTGTTTACAAAGGAATAAATTACAAATTGCTGTAAGTTGCATTTAGCTTAAGAAAAAAGGTTTTCCTTAAATTTGGAGAAAAAAATTAAAGAACTAGCAACATTTCAAACAAAAACTTATAAAAAATTTTAATCCTCTTCATCAGTTCATTCAGGTCCACATAATTAAGTCTTGTTTTACTTAATCCTGGGTTAACAGTTCTTAGGAATCCATCAGTTTCTTCATTAGTTCTGGAAATTCTTACACAATCAAATGGCAAGGTCTCAAAGTTTTCAAGTGATGCCATCAAGGAGCATTCTAACCTGTAGCTAGTTATAAACACTTCTAGAAAAGAATCACAGTAAAATTTTAACTGTCTGTGAGTGACAAAATACTTGAAAATTGTCGAGGTTAAAGATCTGATAAGAGTTCATCATAATGCTATTGACAAGGACATTTTGTTATTTCTGTGACATACAATAATTTAAGATAATAGCTCAACAATAAAGGTATTGACAAATTTCTATGAATATCATACAATTTCATGAACACATATAACACATAACCTGTATTGTATGTACAATCATCACTTTTTTGACAATGCTTCCCACGTAACTTAACATATTAAATAAGCCTAATTAGTTAAACATGTCTCTTTTTATAAGGAGAGAACAAAACCTATGAGATTTTCCAAAGGTCATCTAGGAAATCTCAACGTTAATCTGAGGTCAAAAAGACTCCTCTTAGACCTGATGTGGGGAAGCCGTCACAAAGGTCAGAAGGTTTGATCATCTGACTAAACAGGATCACAGGTCACTGGGAAACAATCCTTAGTTATCCATTTAACCAAAGTCACCATGAAAAAATCTCAAAGGCAAATACAGAAAGCTACCTAGTTACAAAAATTCTTAGCTCTTACTATTGAGAACACCTGGTTTTCAAAGAACTGATTGACATAATACGAAGCACAGGAAATTATTTTAAAACACAAAATCTTGTTTTCCCAGGCATATTACTTAAAAGGTAAAGAAAATCAACCTTTTTTACAATTTCTTATTAAGAGCAAACAAATAATCTAAGAAAACTTTGTTGTTTTAACAGAAAGAGAAAACCAAATAATGGTTTGACATCAGTGTGCCATTAATACTAAGGCAAATTTTTTTAAATTAAAATTAATTAATTAATTAAAAACCCTACAAATAAATCCATCCAATCTTGGCCAGCTTTGACCAGAAAAGGAAAGACTCCTTTTCCAAGCTTCCTTTTCCACAAATCTTGTAAGGAATTTTTCTTATTATCCATTCAGTTTTCATCCCACTCTTTTCTTCTTTCTCAGAGAATTCTAAAACAACCAGTCCTTCTATTTTATAAAAATTACTCTTCCCCTTAACAAAAACATGTCCTTCATACCTTTCCTTATCAAAAATACATCTTACTTTCCTCTTATACAGTTTTTCTTTACCCTTATTATTCCTAGTAGTTTCATTTACATATATTGACTATATTTTTAACCATCAGAAACCCAAATTTTCAATGAAAAGTAGGAAGCAGGCAACTGTAAACTCACGTACTACTATAGCAAGTTTAAGATTATCATTTCATAATTCCTAGAGACATGTCTTTTTCATAGCACAACTTTATCATGTTTATTCACAGATTCAAGTATACTTAGCTTTTTTATACCATATTAAAAATGAAATGCCAAAAGTAAATAAATTAATGTTTCAATATTTTCTCTAATTTGGAAATGAGATCTAGATAGTCAAAAAATATCCATGATTAACTTAACTTTGTGTAGCTTGAACATTTAAAGTTATGAAAAGGTTTTTGAAACTATTTTTAAGGAGACCTAGTATAAAACAGAATGATGATTGAGAAGTTCATTTATAAACTTTTATCCCATTTATATCTATTTAATTTTGATCTTAACAATTACGTTTGAATTACTCATGAAAATTTCATAAGACATTAACTAAACAAAGCTAGCCATCCATCATCTTAACTTATTTTTTCCTTTTGACAAGTCAAGCAAGTATCAGAAAAAAAAAAATCACAGATGCAAACAACCTAAGGAACTTACAAAGTTATTCATATGATTCTTCCTTCCTTGTCTTTTTTAACTCCTGTGCTTGATACACATTAAGCAATTCCTTTTTATTACACATTTTGTTTTTAGGTTAGATTTATAGTTTATAATCTTAAACATCTAGCAGAAATAACGTAAGTTTGTTTGACTAGTAAACACAGGTAGAAAAAAACTTTGTACCTGCATTACATATTTAATGCTGAAAACCCTGAAGTTGTCAGAGTTTAACAATAATTTTATCAATAATTTTAAAGCTAGCTTTATTTACCAAAGATTATCCCAAATCATGTGAATTTTAAAAAGAAAAAAAAAAAAAGACGGGTTAGTTTATCTCTGACTTTTAAGAAAATTTATGTAAGTGTTCATTAGTTTCTAAGCCAATTTGAATAGAACCCCTTTAAGGGATTTTTTTTTAAGATTTATTTATTTATTTGAGAGAGAGAGACCATGGGCACAAGCAAAAGTGGAGGGTGGGACAGAGGGAGAGAATCTCAAGCAGACTCCCTACTGAGTGCAGAGCCCCACACAGCACTCGATCTCACCACCCACAAGATGAGTCAAAATCACCAGTCGGACACTTAACTGACTGAGCCACCCAGGCACCTCTCCTTTAAGGGATTTTATAAATTAATTTATAAATTAATTTGGTAATACCATCCAGAGGCAGGAAACTACAACACATCTATAACACACATATATATAAACATACAGACACATACAAATAGAGATCTTATAGCTTCCATTCCAAAATTTTAGCCACGAGTCAGTAAAACAGTAATGCAGTCTCACCAGTTTATCTCCACTTTGTATTTTCATCCGAATTGTGTTTGTGACAAATGGACCAAGTTAAGGTGACCTGCTTACCAGTAACTGTGGAAACTTTTAAGATTTTTTTTTTGCTGTGATATGTAATCTTATGAAGGCAATGGACTAAATTTTAGGTGAGTGACTGAAAAGACATCTAAGTGCTGTCTGGACATTTCCAAAGTCCCTGAGTGGACAAACTGTCTAACTTTATTTCCAAATGGCCTTTCTTTTTCCTCTTCTGAGCCTCAGGGAGTTGCTTTCAGGGGTACCTGACTCCCTTGAGAGGACCCAGTGGAGACTAGGGGCAACTACAGTTCCAGGGGCTGTAGAAAGCTGAGGGCTGAAGTGGGGAGGGAAAAGTCAACAGGGGTGGACAGAGGGATGGAGGTGGCAGGGGCTTGAAGAGGTATATCTCAAAGGATTCAAGGAAACTAGAGGGAAGGCTGAAGGTGGTAGGAGGAGGAAGGAGGAGTAGAAGCAGCAGGAAGGGAGAGATACAGGGAGTCAAGTTGGAGAGATCTCAAGTTTCCTGAAGAGGACAATGAAGTTCCAAATTACCCTCAGCAAAATCATGCCAATAAGAAAGGAAGCAGACCCAGCAGAAAGTCAGCAGGAGTTTGAGAAAAGGGGTTTCAGTTGACTGAGAAGTTCCCCTGGGAGAAGCGGGATGCAACAGAAAGAAGAGAGAGACCTCACAGAGAGCCAGGAGGAAGAAGCTTCCAGCCCAGGGAGTCAGGGAATAATCCCCCCTCAGAACAAGGAGCCAGGAAGACCTTCCAGGCCAGCAGGTACCTTGCAAAAAAGCGTGGGACTCTAACCCAGCTTCAGAGAGTATAATCAAAATCTTAAACATCAAAATCTGTCCTTACCAGCTTCAACGGACGTTTGTCAGGAGCAATAGTTCAGGAGTCGGACTCACCAATGGATCCCCAATCAGTCAGTCAGGAATGAAGACAAAGCCTTCAAAGGTGCATACTTAGGGCCCTGGGTGAGAGATCTGGGGGTCCAATGATGAATCTGATCCTATCTGAGTCCTGGCACCATGACTACAAAAGAAAAAAAAAACATCCAATGACACTTTTAAAGATGGTAAGGCAGACTTTATTCAGGACCATTGCATTAAGTGTAGGGACCACTTCAATGGGATTTCACAGTTGCGGAGAGAGAGAAGGATCAACTGCAAATACAGCATGGGGAAAGTGGGAATTTATAGCCAAGGAGCAGGGTAGCAATGGACAGAAAACTACTAACAGGAAACTTCAGGGGTGAGGGGGGTTCTAGCTAAAGAAACCTAACAGATACTTGCTGAAAACAGGACAGTGTGATCGGACATCACCTGGGGAGTGCTAAAAGGTTGACGAACCTGATCACACGACCAGAATGATCAGACATCAAGGGCAAGGCGGGTAGTGGTTCTTGCTAAACTGACTTAGTCGGGGTCTTGCCAAAACCGGATTTTACAAGGAAGTGCACTGATACACTGATACACTGATACACCTAGAATAAGGTCCAGCAGCCTGACTGAAGTTTGGTCAAGCAAAGAATCTGTCATTTGCAGCAGAACCGGAGCAGCTCTATACTTATCTCCAGGGCTTACGGACAAGTCAGGGAGGCAATGTGCTAGCTAGTGATTTATAATGTGCCATTTAAAGTTCCAAACTCCCCCTGGAGGTAGCCGGGCCCAGCTTGCCTATACTGTTTAAAGATGGAGAGATTGATGGTTTGCATTCCATTTAATCAGTTCCACAGCCTAACTTTGGCTACATGACCAGAGTAGTATAAAAGATCCCTTGTATAAACTTGTGCCTGGGCTCCCCTGAAAGTAAGAGGCCACACCCTTATCTCACAGGTTTGTAATCTGAAGACAAAGCACATCTGGGATTTGTGTTAAGTTTTCAATCCCCTTTCTTCATCCTGAAGCACTGAAACATTCACCTTTATTAAAGCCTACTTGAGTGAGCCTGAGAGCTGCCTGCGGAGTCTTCAGTCCTTTCAATTATTCAACCCTGTTCATCACTGCACTGCCTCCTCCCCTCTCTCTCTCTCTCTCTCTCTCTCTCTCTCTCTCTCACACACACACACACACACACACACACACACACACACACACACACCCTCCCTCCCTCCCTCCCTCCCTCCCTCTAGTGGTGAATCTGAAAAGAATAAACGAGATAGTTTGCTTTGCTCTGCCTTTCTCCCTCTTTGGAAGTCACTGCCTACCCAGTGAGAGGAAATTCCACTATGCTTCCCCAGAAGCAGACTTGCCACTAGGGAGCACTGACATGAACGGCTAACTCTGCCTGATGCTGGCGTTCAGAACTAGTAGGTCCATCAGGCTTTCCTTCTAAGCTAAATCCTCCACCCCAGCCCTTATCAATAATAAAAGTGATATGTGACCTCTTATTTAACTTACCCTTCCATTTCATTTTTAAATCTGTCCACACAGGCAGAGAAAGATGTGATCTCTTCTTTCCCATAACCCTCCTCCACAAGAGGGGTTCATGGCTTTAATCAAATTCTTAGGGGATTCGAGACCCAAAAAGAGTTAAGACCACTATTATAGAGGCAATGGAAGGAAAAAATAAGCATTTACTAGAATACGGTCACTCCTTTATTGAATTTCATAATTTCCTTATTACTACAAAGAATGCATCTGAGCCATTTTATTACAGACCATCTACCCTGTTTTCATTAGTGATCACTAGTTTTGATGACCACCTTTCAAAGACATTCAAAGGTCTAACAACTCTTACAAATGCCTGGAAAAGTACCATTTGCCACCAAATCAAGAAGCATTGTAATATACAGCAGACATAACACACATATATAGATCACTAGACTTCTGGTCAAATGACTTGGGTTTGTGCCCCAGCTTGAACCCCTAGAAACTATGTGACGCTGGGCAAGTCAAGGAACTTTCTTGAACTTTAATATTCTTATGCATAAAATGAGGACCACAGACACTGCTCAACAATTTGGTTGTTATAACAGTATGATAAATGAGATGAAGGATATGAAAATGTTTTATAAGATGAAAACTATATAAACATAAGGAACTACAGTTGACCCTTGAACAACACAGGACTTAGGGGCACTGACACGCCATGCAGTCAAAAACCCACATATAATTTTTGACTCCCCAAAAACTTAACTACTAACAGCCCACTGTTGACCAGAAGCCTTACCAATAACATAAGTGGTCAGTTAACATGTACTTTACACATTATATGTATTGTATACTATATTCTTATAATAAAGTAAGCCAAAGATAATGTTGTCGGGGTGCCTGGGTGGCTCAGTTGGTTAAGCAACTGCCTTCGACTCAGGTCATGATCCTGGAGTCCTGGGATTGAGTCCCACATCCGGCTCCCTGCTCAGCAGGGAGTCTGCTTCTCCCTCTGACCCTCTTCCCTCTCGTGCTCTCTATCTCTCATTCTCTCTCTCTCAAATAAATAAATAAAAAATCTTTAAAAAAAAAAAGATAATGTTGTCAAGGAAATCATAAGGGGGTGCCTGGGTGGCTCAGTCAGTTAAAAGTCGGACTCTTGATTTCGGCTCAGGTCATGATCTCAGGGTTGTGAGATTGAGCCCCGAGTCAGACTCCGTGCTGGGCATGGAGCCTGCTTAAGATTCTCTCTCCCTCTGCCCCTCCCCTCCTCTCTCTCTCTCTTAAAAAAAAAAAAAAAAAAAGCGGCGCCTGGGTGGCTCAGTTGGTTAAGAGTCCAATTCTGGATTTTGGCTCAGGTCATGATCTCAAGGTTGTGAGATCAGCCTCACAGTGGGCTCCATACTGGTCGTGGAATCTGCTTAAGACTATCTCTCTCCTCTGCCCCTCTCCCTACCCCATGCTAGCACTCTCTCTCTCTCTCTTGCTCTCTCAAAAAAAAAAAAAGTCATAAGGAAGAGAAAATTCATCTACAGTACTGTACATATACTTATTGAAAAGAATCCACATATAAGTTGCCCCATTGGTTCAAACCCATGTTGTTCAAAGGTCAACTGTATTATTTTGACATAATTTTAATTAATTTACATCTCCTACAAAAAGGAAGAGAAGAAAACATTTAGACCTATTAGTTTTTTTTTACATATTGACATCATTACATTAGAGTCAAGCAAGATCCTTCAAGTTTTGTGAGAATTAAATAAATAATATACCTAAAAGTACCTAATACAGTGCCTAGAACATAGAAAATGTTTAATAAATGCTAATATCCATCAAATACAGTAGAAGGCTTCAGAAAGTCTGTCTGACGATATCTGTTGCACTGCCTGAAACTCTGCTAGGAGGACTCAAACCCTTTGGATTAATATCCTCTTCTAGATTAAAAGTCTTACTCAAACTTGAGGATGCATAAAACTCATCTAGAAAGCTCGTTAAAACACAAATTGCTATGACACCTCCCAAAATTCTGGTTCATTCTAGGGTTAGTCCGGTGAATTTGCATTTGACAAACTCGCGGGGGCTACTGAGAGGTTCCAGGACTATGCTTTGAGCAGCACTTCCTTAGACAGAAATACTTTACATCCCCCCATTCACACCTCATTGTAGATGGGCTTATTAGGTGACTTTTTTTTCTAGGATCTCTCACTAAAGATACTGGAAGTTTGCTATATAAGAAAAGGGAAAGGGGGGGTGCCTGGGTGCACAGTCAGTTAAGCATCTGACTCGGTTTCAGCTCTGGTTGTGATCTCAGAGTCATAAGATCGAGACTCACATGGGGCTCCATGCTCAGTGGGGAGTCTGCTTGAGATTCTCTCTCCTTCTCCCTCTGCCCCCTCACACTTGTGCACTCTCTCTCTCTCTCACAAATAAATAAATCTTTTTTAAAAAAAAAGAAAAGGGAAAAGGGAGAGACAGGCCACAGGAAATTGGGTGACTCAGCATGGTTAAAAACTTGGCATTTCGGGGCACCTGGGCGGCTCAGTCGTTGAGCATCTACCTTCGGCTCAGGTCATGATCCCAGGGTCCTGGGATGGAGCCCCACATCGGGCTCCCTGCTCCGCGGGAAGCCTGCTTCTCCCTCTCCCACTCCCCCTGCTTGTGTTCCCTCTCTCGTTGTGTCTCTCTCTGTCAAATAAATAAATAAAATCTAAATAATAATAATAATAATAATATTAAAAAAAAAAAAACTTGGCATTTCAAAAAGGCAGTCAAAGAACACAGATTACCGAAGTGGGATCAGGTGAAAACATGTGAAGAGATTAAAAGGGAGAGGTGAGAGACTACTCTTGTGTCCTGAATATCTGTGTCCCTCCCCTCTCCCCACTCTCAACCCCTGAAGAAAAATTCCTATGTGAAAGCCTCACAGCCAGTGTGGCTATTTTTGGAAATGGAGATACTAAGAAAGTAATTACGGTTAAATAAGGTCATAAGGGTGAGGTCCTGAACTGACAGGATTGGTGTCCCTATTAGAAGAGACACCAGAGAGCTTGCTCTTTCCCCCAACCCCCACCTGCCCCATACCAAGGAGGCCATGGGAGCACAGCATGAGAAGATGGCCATCTGCAACTCAAGGGGAGAGCCCTCTCCAGACACCAGCCCAACTGGCCCCTTGATCTTGGACTTCTGGTCTCCAGAACTGTGAGAAAATAAACTTCCTTTTTTTTTTTTTTTTTAAAGTCTATGGTATTTTGTTACGACAGCACTAGCAGACTGATATAACTATTAAAGACTTTTTTACCCCTGCTCAGTTGTTCCTTGGGCTGATCACAACTAAAAAGTTTTCTCCTGAAATACAACTTTCTTTAGCTTTAATTTAATTTTCCCTTGCTCTAATGTCAATGGAAACCAAAAATAGTAAGACTTTTTCCACACTGCTACTCTTGCTATTCTCACCTTTTTATCAATCCACTAAACAACATCTAACTAAATAGACTATTTAAATATACTATTTAAAATATACTATCTTTAGGGGCACCTGGGTGGCTCAGTTGTTAAACGTCTGCCTTCAGCTCAGGTCATGATCCCAGGGTCCTGGGATCAAGCCCCGCATTGGGCTCCCTGCTCTGCAGGAAGCTTGCTACTCCCTCTCCCACTCCCCCTGCTTGTGTTCCTGCTCTCGCTGTATCTCTCTCTGTCAAATAAATAAATAAAATGTTTAAAAAAAATATATATATATACTATCTTTAAAAACATACTATTTTGGGGGCGCCTGGGTGGCTCAGTTGGTTGAGCGACTGCCTTCGGCTCAGGTCATGATCTCAGGGTCCTGGGACCGAGTCCTGCATCGGGCTCCCTGCTCAGCAGAGAGTCTGCTTCTCCCTCTGACCTCTGACCCTCCTCCCTCTCATGTGCTCTCTCTACCATTGTCTCTCTCTCAATAAATAAATAAAAATCCTTAAAAAAAATTCTTAAAAAAATACTATTTTTTAAACCAAAAGCCAAAATAAAATTTCTTACTTGTTCCTTTCCAAGTGAATAATATGCTCTTTTCCTTCAGCCTGAATGATATAAGACACCTAAATGCACAGAGAAAAAAAAAAAGAAAACAATAAAACACCATCTTATAAATTACTTTTCAACAGGTATTTATAAGACGCTGGAAATTCCATCCTGAATTAAAATAATTTGGCACCGACTGAAATTGTTTTACAGAACCTTATAACTGCTCCTAAATAATAAAAAGATACCCTAATCATCCCTACCTTCCTTTAATAACCTATTGTGGGAAATCACCTGCACATCCATCTAAACTCTCTTTAAATTCATTTATAATTCAGCTGTAACTTTGGGAATTATTTCTATTAAGTCTGGCCATGTATTACCTACAGTGTAAAGTAGTTCTTCCTTTTGTTTAACTGAAATGAATTTGTTAGTTTCAAGAGATTATCTCTAGTTCTAGTTACCCAAAAGTTGAAACTCATACACTCATGATTTTATATTGTCACACAGTTTACCACATTTCATCACTTCTGAAACACATTTTTTCCCCTCAAATGAACACCTCTGAAATCAGGATGCATCAAAGGCACAGCAGTCTAACTGGTAGTACTCTTTCTTTCCTAATTAGTGGTCTATTAAACAATAGTGTGCCTTACAATTGACAGCATCTGAGTCAATGAACTGAGATAAGGTAACCTGCACTTACACATCCTCAAGTTCATGGGACTCTCTTCTCTACCTCAAATAACTTCCCCAGCAACTCACCAGTTCATCCGTTAAAAAAAGAGAAGTGCTTAATGGGATCGCTAGAGCCATGAGATTCCACTTTGCCTTAACTCTTTGACCAAAGAGAAAAGTCACAGAGGGACTCAACAAATAATATTATCAGAAGTGTCCTCTTATTTTCCTTACTGTTTCTGGATGCTAACATTTTGCCAAGAAATAGCATGATCCCCTCTTCTAGGGCTCATCAATAGCCCATTTCTAGGGCCTAGACCAAGTTACAGCTCTTGGCACTCTACTTCCACAACGTGAGTGCGAACCTGTGATCTACCTCAATCTCAACTTAGTCATCAAAAATGCCAAGCTCCTAGGTACAAACTTCCAGCAACAAAAAAAATAAGACAATGGAGATGAAAAGTACAGCATAGAGAATACAGTCAGTAAGACGGTAGTAACACTGTTTGGTGACAGATGGTGAATTCACTTATCATGGTGAGCACTGAATCATGTATAGAATTGTTGAGTCATTAAACTGTACACCTGACACTAATATAACACTGTATGTTAATTACACGTCAATAAGAAAAGAATCAAAACTAAAAATAAAAGAAAGTAAGAAACAACAACAAAAATTCCAAGCTCCTTCCATCATCACAGTTTGGGCATGTGCTGTTCTGTCATTTCTGCTCTTGGCAGATATAAAAACACCACTGTCCTATCATCTGAGAAAAATTCTGAAGAGTCTGAGAATTGTTTCATAATACTATATTGCTTCCCCAAATATCTGCCTGGATTGCTCATTCCCCTGCTTCTGGTCTTTACTCAAGGGCTGACTTCTCAGGAGGGCTTTCCCAGGCTGCCCTATTAAAAAATACAAACCCTCTTACCCCACCCCTACCCTCACTTCTGGCACTCGCTATCCACCTTCCTGGTATAATTTCTCAAGAGCACATATTACCACCTTAAGTAATCTACATTATTAATCTATATTATTTCTTTGTTTACTATCTCCTCCCCCTCATCCCGCTAGAATGGAAGCTCCATAAGAACATGAATTTTGTCTGTTTTGTTCACTGCTATATCTCCAGTGACCAAACAGTGCTTCTACTTCTCCAAATATTTATCAGGGCATACGAATGACATTTATTATGATCACAAGTACCTATGTGTGCAGTACTGATGTAGAAATCAGAGACACAATAAAGTGGAAAGCATAGTCCCTGTGCTAAATGAAGAAACAGAGAAAAATAATGAAGCAAGTACACAATTCTATCCTAAGGCAAAACATAAACAAATGGTAGAAGGTCCAGTTCAAAACAAAAGGAAGGAAGAATTGTAAATTGTAGGGCCATTTATTCCTTACTTAATAGAGAAGAACTACAGTTGAATGACCTACCCAGCTAGAGGTAGTACTCAGAGGGCAGGCTAAAACTAAAAGCTCCTGACTCTAAACTCCAGTGTTTTATTTATAAGGCCCAGTCCCTGCACAATGTACAAGGTGCCTTCTACTTATGAATACACCAGCGATTCAGACATAATAAGCTAAACTCTATCCTTCATTATCTGTTACTGTTAAATTATAGTAAAGTTAGATTATACTACAGTAAAATTGAAGAGTTTGCAAAATCAATTGAATTCCAAACTTATTACTTCTGAACTTTACAGTAGGAGAAAATAGTATAAAAGATAATTTTTGTGCATTGGTTACCCCGTTAACAGCATAACATTTCTTCTGATATGGAGATAAAACTCACTTTTGAGTAAACATCCCATATATGAAATATATACACGTAACATACTACTATTCTCCAGAATCTGTGAAGATACAGTATGAAGTATTCTACCTACCACGAACTAAGAGATTAATTCTTATTATTATGAAAAGAACACTGTAACCATCACCAGTGAGAAAAGGGTTAGAAATCTGTATCAGCATCCTACCCTGGTCATAGAATTTTATTTGTTTCATTCTGTTATGTTTCAAGTTGACCCTTTGTCTTTCAAAAAAAAAAAAAAAGGTAAAATTTAAATACATACATACTTCTCAAGAGATAACTTGCCTGTTTTGAATAGGGCCTAGGGGCTTCTCTTCGTTCTCTAGTTAATCTCCAAGGAGTTATAATTTCATAAGAAGAGAGATGTGAGGTCTGTTGAAAACCTACAGAAAAAGGAATCATAAATATTAGATAACAAGTGAACATGCAAAACTAAATAGTACCAAAACGTAATGGAAATCAAAAGCTGAATGTTCAAGTCACAGAAAAATCACGTGACATTCACATATATGTGTGTATTTACCTATATATTATATATATTATATATATACATAATTTTACACAAAAACTAGCAATATACTTGGTAAGTATGAAAGGGAAAAATATATTTCCTTAAAAAGGATGTAAGTCTTCACAGTGTATACACAGCAATCATTTTCAAACAATTTTTTGCTGTAAACCTTATTAACCCTTTTTCTTAAAAGAAATCTGAAGGTATACACACAAGGAAAAAAAATAGAAGTGCTTTGGTGGGGAAATGGAGGGAAGGCATCTGGAGCCTAGCATCATTCACTCATCTACCATTTTTCACCCTGACCCAACATGAATGATATCCCCTGATATGGTATTGGAATACTTATGAAACAGATAAGGACAATTAGAGGGAAAAGTTAGTTTCAATGCCTGATGGGTTAACTCTAATAAATACACACTTAAAAATGTAGCAGTTATCTCAAATTATATTACTGCCATCAATGTGTCCTAAAAACAAAAACTCACTTCTGATAAAATGTATTAACAGTGAAGAACTCAAAACAATCATGCAGACTTACTCCCAATTACAATCCTGTTCAGTTTACTGTACAGTGGAATCATACCTAAGTGGAGCTTGGGTTCCAAAGTCATCACCAGAGCAAAATCTGAGTATAATCAAAACTGCCCAAGGAAATCCCTTAGGAAGACACCCCTTATTGGAGTCTGATACAAAGTCTCTCAATACACCCAACACACTATCTTCCAGCATCATTAGTCAGGGCATCTCAATTTTTTCAGTGAATTTGATGAAGTAGATGGTCACCACCAAAGGACCATGGATGAAAATTCCGTATCTCTATACGTCTGTATATATCTAAACCACATTCAGTATGAGGAGGCTTAAGACTAGCAAACACAGAAAGACTGAGGGAAGAACAGACATTTTTCATTCAGTGGATCTATTCCATTGTGATAACTCCTTCAAACAAGTTTGGTACATTTACTTATGATATTTACATGTTTACTTATGATACTTTATAGTCTCATATATATGTGATATGATATTTCATAAATGCTATATTGCAGAGTTGATTAAAGTGAAAATTAAGTCTCTCCCTTCATCCCACTCCCTTTAGGTGACTACTTTAAAAAATAATTATTTCATTATAGAAAATTTTAAACATACGTAACAGCAGAGAGAATAATGAACTCACAGGCACCCATTACCCAACTTCAATATAATTTCACATGTATCTCCGCCCTCAAACATACACTATTTTGATACAAATCCTAGATATCATATAATTTTGTTCATGAATATTCTGAATGAATCTCTAAGACATAAGGACTTTAAAAAAGAAACCTTATCCACCATATGGTTATTACACATAAAAAATTAACAATAATTTTACAGGATCATCAAAATTTTCCCTGATTGTTTCAGAATGTTTTTTTCCATTGATTTGTTGAATTAGGATCCAAACAGGTCCACACATTTATAAGGCTCTTTAACTTATGGAAGTCCTTTCTTCCCCCACCCTCTTTTGGGCATTTATTTGTGAAAGAAATTCCACTTAATGAAATTATTTCATACATTGATCCACTGAGTGAAAAATGTGTCTGTTCTTCCCTCAGTCTTTCTGTTTGTGTATTCTAGTCTTAAGCTTTCTCATACTGAACGTGTTTAGATATATATAGACATACAGAGATACGGAGCCTTGAGATAAGGACTTGCAACTTACTTCCTGCACCCCTCGATGTCTGTATTGTTTGAATTTGTTTTTACAATGAGTAATTCATAATCCCTGTATTACTTTTGAAATTATAAGGGGGAAAAGAGTATTTGTTCAATAAAAAGGCGTAATCTATTTAAAGTACTGAGTATCTAACATCTCCCAAAGCTCCTGCCTTTTCATCAGCCTTACTAACCTCACACCTACAAGACTCCATTGTTTCTTATCTGGTCTCTCTACTCCCACTCTCTCCTTTGGATCCAACCTGGGTGCTCATTCACTCATTAAGTTTTATGCCCCTCAGATTTCTCAAATACAGATTAAAATGAAGCATTTACAGCGAACTTTCTCCAAGATATCACTGTATATAAAAATGTCTATAATCTTGTCTAGTTTGGGACTTTAAAAGATACAACAGGAAAACAAATTGTATCCTATCCAATACAATACATATCATACTAACAGTTTTCAAACTCTTTACCCACCTTTAAACCCCTTATGTCTTTATAATATGGTATATAATGCTATCTAAAGATGGCTTCAAGTCACTACATAAAAACACCAGAAATGGACTCCAATACTCACAGTAAAGTGACCATGGGCTAATCCAAAGCATATTTATGACCTACTATAATAAAATATCACTCAGATATTTGGAGTTGTTAATTGGGAAACCATGTCAAAAGAAATCCATGGCCCACAGATGCAGGCTTCACTAGAGAGAAATATCCTTAATCCTACATTAACTGAGGTACAGGACTACTTCCTCACCCAGAATAAATCTTTCAATGACCTTTGTTGTTTTCAAATTCCTAAAAATACAAGTTTCAATATTACCCTAATTTCACTCTGGATGATGATAATCTGTTCAACTACTAGGACAGGGACCCGGGAAGTGAGGTTATGGAACCAGACTCGGGCTCTCTGGGCAATAGAAATTGGTAAGAAGCCAAACAGGAATTTTTTTTTTTTTAAGATTTTATGTATTTATTTGACAGAGAGAGACAGCAAGAGAGGGAACACAAGCAGGGGGAGTGGGAGAGGGAGAAGCAGGCTCCCCAAGGAGCAGGGAGCCCGATGCGGGGCTCGATCCCAGGACCCTGGGACCATGACCTGAGCCGAAGGCAGACGCTTAACGACTGAGCCACCCAGGCGCCCCCAAACAGGAATTTTCAAGCAAGGCTTTTATCAGGGGCTTCTGCGGGAGCAAAAGGCAGACTGCACAAAGCAAAGTGTCCTTGGGCTGGCTCCCTGAACAATGGCCAGGCAAAGTTTTTAAAGCAGCTGAGGTGGATAAGGAGTGACATATAAGCATGTAGGGGTGGGGAAATACAGGAAATTGGGCCCACAGACACAGTTGACAAACCATGCTTCATATACAGTATGTTTCATTTGCATGTTAAGTTTCCACCTCTGGGCATAATTTTTAGCATTACATTGAGGAGAAACGTCAGCGGAAAGTCAGAGCTGCGGTCCATTTGGCTCTGACTGGTCTGGTCTGGTTTTTGTAGAAGCACACCTGTTGTAAATTGGGTCCTGGAGCTTGTTTCCAGCTTGTGGCTTCTGGCTTCCTGATCACATACAGCCACCTACAAGCTGACTAGAGAAATGGGTTATTACCATTGGTGCTCTGCGGGGGCCCGATTTTTCTGCAAGTTCCTGTTCTGTCTCAGTGGTGCAAATAGTTGGCAGGAATAAAATTCTTTTAGCAGGTAATAGATTAGACACTCTGTGTGACAAAAAGTAAATCATTGTATACATTTATTTGCAACTTCCTGTGACTCGAGAATTATTTCACACTAAAAAGTTTTTTAAGTAAATCATTACAGGCAAGGATATATACGCTAACAGGTTCAGGGAACTGTTAACACTAGAAGCTAAACAATAAAAAAAAAAAACTCAAGTTTTTTTCATTACAACTCAGAAGAAACATCACAAAGAAAAAGAAACGTCTCAGAAAAGAGAACTACAATTGGGCAGGCAGATATTAAAGAGCTTTCAATTTGAAACAGGTTAAATGACTTTATTTTTTTTTTTTTTGTCAGTCTGAAGCTATGGATCTTTCTGTGAGACTGTTAGCAAAGAGTAACAATCTAATATAGGAAAACAAGATACAACATTCTTTCTGTCCTTCTCAATTTAAAGCATAATTCTTGTTAGGAAAAAAACAACACCACAATTAATCATTTATTTTTAACAAGACTTTCAAAATTATAGCACCCAAAAATAACTTCTGTATGTATAGCTGTTATTCCAATAGTGACTTCTTGGTTTTAAAATCCAAGGATCTTTCTGAGTGCCATAAGGAGTTCCAGAACATCATAAGAAATGTATATATTTTTTCCCAAATTCCTTTTTTTATTTTTTAATCCCAAATAGTAGCAACCTTCTCATGGGAACCAAAATAACATGTTTCCCATGTTACTATAAAGGAAGTGCATGCACATTATTTGTATAAAGCTTCAGCCTCAGCACTGCTGACAGAAAATTCTTTGCTGTCGGGGGCTACCTTGTGCAATGTAGGATGTTTAGTAGCATTCATGGCCTCTACCCACTAGATGCCAGAGGAACCATCAGTGTGACAACTAAAAATATCCCCCAGATGCCTTCTGGGGGCAAAACTACCTCCAGTTGAAAACCACTATAAGGATATAGTTCACAACGAAAATAAAAATCTTAACAATCAACTAGCAGAGGATACAAATTTGTTATTTTTGAATTTGACAGAATAAGCACACCATCAAAAATCACATTACTAGGAAACATGGGCTGAAGATAAAAATAAGAGCTGAAACATGAAACTTAAAGAGTCTTCAACTTAGTGAAAGAAAGGGAAGGGTGTTAGTTGTACTTCTTTATTCCTCTAACTCCTTAGATCTTTTTTTATGAACTGTGTTTTGAAGGGAGTCTAAGTATATGTTTCATAATAGTAACTGTAGTAGAGGGAAACAAGTTAAAAGAATTCTACTTAATTGCAAAGCAAACAAATGTGAACAAAAGTCATGGGCTTTTCTCCTTTCCTTCCTGCCTATTATGCAAACAGCAATCTTTAAATACTTTCACTATAGAAGATAAACCCTGGGTTCCACATAGAGCATGAATAAAATAATTTTGTTGCCCGAATTATTTCAAAAGAGAAATTATCATAATTAAATCTATAAAACCCTGTTACTTTGGGCCACGTATTTCCATTCCATTCACAAGGTCAACCCCAAATAAGTATATATCATATATTAATAACTATATTCAAAAATATTTATAATCTCAATTGCTGTCCTACCTTCTTACATTTTTTGAGTGTTATAATTTTTTTTTACAGTTACCCATCTTCACATTTAAAAAGAAACAGAGCTTTTGCTGTTGTTTGTTTTTAAGTGCCCTATGGGAAAACCAACAACCACTTATAAGAGTTAATGCCCTCGAGAACTTAAGTTCCTCTAGCAAGGAATGTCAGTTTCTTGAGACAAAGGACGATACCTTATAAGGACAATATAATTTATGCATCATGTGTTTCCTGCTCTGGTACAGTAAGTATTCGATGACTACGTGTTGAGTAAATGACTTCTTATCTTTACGGCCATTCGTAGTAGATCTCCTAACTGTTAATCACCATGTACAACCTGAATTAAGCTTTATTTTCATCATTAATATCTTTTATGCCAACTCTCCAGAAATCCATGTGGTCCACACATTTGTCATTTTAACGTGAATGCTCTATTTCATTGTATGGCTCTGCTATAGGCTGCTTAGCCACCCCTCTCGGGTAGCTGGGATCCCAGCTTCTACTCACAAAGGATTCTAATGTACCAGTGAAACCAATGGAGCAGCTCTCCAGGGGTCTACTTGCATAAGGGTTCTAAGGAGCTACTATAAAAGGAAGGGGGAATAAACCTCCTAAAACGAGTTAAACCATGAAAAATCTCATTAAAAGAAAAATGTGTCAATGGGAAAAAGGCACTTCGCATATACTGTCCTACAGTATAACATGTCTGGCGGTGGCATCATGTTTACTTCTTATAAACTAAGATACTCGAATTCTTATGTTACGATAAACATAAACAAATACAAAAACATACTGCATACTTAAAAACTGTCCAAATTAAGCGAGCTTCTCAGGTTTCCTAACTCATTCTTAAAAGGTCTGATTCAAGCAGTATCTCACACATGATCACTTCAGAAAAATGATTTGACTAAAATAACAATGTCACAAAATGAGAAATAAACTAGAATAATCTCTCCATATGCAAAAAAGATTGTACAATTCTAAGTGATACCAGGAGGACTAGATCTACTGATGAGGCAGTCCTACAGCACTGACTCAAAGGATAGCATAACTCCAAGACTCTGAGATATACTACATATCAAAACGAAAAAAATATCAGGAGGCTATCTATGTCATTATATCTGAGGTTGTGCATATTCCAGGAAAAAGTTTTCAGTCACTTAGAGGTTGCACCTTCGGAGAAACTCTATAGTAAACCAGGATTTTTAACAAAAACAAATATAAAGTCAACTTTGGTGAGATAAAATTTAAAATGCTTTTTGAAAATTGTCTGGAATCCAGCAACTTATTTTGTATATATTTCAATTATAGATGTTTTCTTTTTTACTTAAAAGTTGGAAAGCAAAACTACCTTTAAATTTAAAAGAGTGCGGGCGCCTGGGTGGCTCAGTTGGTTAAGCGACTGCCTTCGGCTCAGGTCATGATCCTGGAGTCCCTGGATCGAGTCCCGCATCGGGCTCCCTGCTCAGCAGGGAGTCTGCTTCTCCCTCTGACCCTCCCCCCCATCTCATGTGCTTTCTCTCTCATTCTCTCTGTCTCTCAAATAAATAAATAAAATCTTTTAAAAAATAAATAAATAAATAAATAAATAAATAAATTTAAAAGAGTGCTTTCTCCTTTACGGCAAAAACACAAAGATATCAAATTCAAATAATTTGCTGGCACCCAAAACAAAATTAGAATGGACTTTTCTTACTATGTAGTTTGTTTTATAGTGATTCACCATGAGTAAGCTTTAAAACTCAATGTTTTTAGAATGCTAGTCTTTAAAAAAGAAAAAAAAAATTCTAGCTCTGCATCATAATTACTACCTTAAAAAAGAAAACTGGAAAAGGTTTCATACCCAATTCCTTTGTTATGTTTTCACAATGATATAAAGTTACCTTTGTCAGCCTCTGTTTTTTGTTTTTTTTTTTTTAAGTTTACTGTAAGTGTCAGCCCTTTGGAATTTATACTGCATTTCCTCATTGACAGAGCGTTATAAATGGTAGTGAAGATCCTACCAAAACCTATTCAACTTCTAGTGTAACTAATGTGTGGGTGGTACTTACTGAGTCCTCAAATTCCTCCTCATTAACAGAAAATGTTTCACTGAATGTTTTAAACATCCTGTATTGCAAAAATTTAGTCAGCTGATTTTGGAGGAACATTCCCCTAGAGAAACATGAGTTGACTCACTGCTCACTATTATAAAAGCCTCTCAACTGGTCTCTCCCAGCCTCCAGTCTCTCCCTCCTGTATTGTCCTCCACTGCTTTGCCAGTTAACTTAATCACAAATCTAGTTATGTCATATTGTATTTGAAAAATCTTGTTGCCCAAAGAACTTCTTACAGGGTAAAGTACAAACCCCTTAGCATAGAAGGCTCTCCCCAGCGGTATTTCTTCCTTGCCTCCCTTTCATGTAGACCACCTGCAGATATTCTCTTCATTCCCTAACAAGTCATGTTCTTTTATCCCTCCACACTCTTGCAAAAACTTTTTTCTTAGAATGCACTCATATCCTTTGACCTGAACATTCCCTGTTGTAGATGAGTTCAAATAACACTTATAGTATAAACCTCCCCCAAGGTTTTATACATCTCCCAGAAAGACTTTGCACATTTGGTCACCCTATGCCCCTCCATAAGCATTAAGTAAGGTGTTTTACAGGAACTCGATAAATATTGACTAAATTTTGAAAGCATACCCACACTTAAATGAAGGATTGGCCATAAACTGTTAACGCTATGGTTAAAACCCATAAGGATATTCTAGGGCGGCGTGGGTGGCTCAGTCTGTTAAGCATCTGACTTTAGCTCAGGTCATCATCCCAGGGTCCTGGGATCCAGCCCTGATTGGGGCTCCCTGCTCTGCATGTAGTCCGCTTCTCCCTCTCTCTCTGCCCACCCCCCCCCCGTGCTCTCTCATGCTCTCTCTATAACAAAAAAATAAATAAAATCTTAAAATTAAAAAAAAAAAAATCCTAAGGATCTTCCATTCACCTATATGCAAGTATCCAATAATACATACATTAACATTAAAAACAGAGTCTTATTTGTATTTGCAAACAGAGAATCATGGATTACTAAAACTCCAAATGTATACTATACTTCACCTTATAGATTGGTAAATGTTAACCATCTATGAAAAGCACAGCAAAAACAGTGTCAACCAGAAAAGATATGGTGTCCTCCCAGTCAATGAACTTTCAGTATTTAGAGCTTCAAAATTCCGACTATGAGGCAAATTAACTTAATTGCAAAAAAAAAAGATACAAAAAAATGTAATTAGTTTCCTGAAGGTCAGCTGTCCTACATGGAAATCTTCCATCATCACCTATGAGCAACTCTCAAGGCAATCTTTAATAAAAACCCTCATTTTCCATCATACTTCACGGCTAATAAAGAAAATAAGAGCCATGCAAACAATAATTTAATGCAAAAGCCAAAATAAACGAAGCCGTTTCCAGAAAGAAGCTATAGAGTGTTAGCAATTTGTTTCCACTACGTTTGGGCATCTCCAGGATAAAAACCTTACATATTCAAGGCAGTTTCACAATTCAAAAGCAATCTCACATAAACGATTTAATTCTTACCACAATCCCGTGATTTAAACAGAGCAGGGATTATTTTTACGGATTTACGGTATTACGAACCCTGTAAAAATGCAGATAAAAGACTGTTTGGCTATAGAAACATAGCACTTCCCTTCCAAAAATAAGTACTCTTTACTGTAACAACAAAATGGCCCAAGACAAATGAGAAACCCCCTTTATTCCATCACTAAATTTAGTTCGGTGGACATACTAGAGACTCCGCTATTAAAATGAACGTCAAAATTTCAAATTATGATAACCTGGAGCAAAAGTTCCATCTCCCGGTCTCTTTCCAAGTGACATTAACTTCACAAGCAAAACCAAGCTCCATTTCTCAAAGCAGTTTAAACAAGAACACACCCTCGGCGCGCACTCAGACTCCAAGGCTTTCAGCCGACTCCCTAAGGTCTGAGTCGGTCCCAGAGAAGTCCCAAGAGAGTCTGGGGGACCCAGTTTTGAGCGAGATGGGGGTGGGGCGCACTGCAAAAGGCTCTGCCAAGCCGGAGACGGAGGAAAAGGGACCGGGCAGGAGGACACTGCCAAGAAGGGTTTGGGGCGCCAGACCCCGAGCCTCGGGTCCGAGCACTCTCCACACACAGCTGAAGCGGCTCCGCCTCCCGACCCCAGGTCCGGTCGCCAGCCAGGCCCCTCCGCTCCCAGGCACTATAGGGTAACTCGGGGCGTCCCAGCCCTAGGAAACAGAAATCTCAGAGGTCCCTGGGGGGGCGGACACCCACCTGGCCGAGCCCCACCGAGAACTGGGCCCATCAAGCCAAACAACAGCAGCCACTGGAGCCGGACCCCAAAGGGCGAGCCCGCGCCCGATCCCATCGCGGCAGATCCCGCAGGTTCCACTCAACACTCGGTCGCCTCTGCCTCCGCCTGCTCCATCATTTCCCAGCCCTGCCGGGGCCCCAGAGCTGGCCGGGATGCGCGCGCCCGAGACGAACACGCGCTCGGCACTGACGCAACTCGGCTCCTGTCCGAGCTCGCTCCCGACATCGCGCTCCCTACGCTGACGTAGAGAAAAATCCAGTCGCCGGCGGGAGAAGTGGATTTCTGTCCCGGCCGCTAAAACCCTCACTAGCCTGCCCCGCCCCTTCACACTCGCTGCCCCGCCCACTGTCAGTCACGCCCCGCCCCCTCTGCTCCCAGGCCCGCCTACTTTGGGCGTAGAAGGACCTGATTGGAGGAAGCACTGGGAGTAAAAGAAGGTGGAGCGCGAGACCCAGAAGCGGAATTAAGGAGCAGAAATGAAGGGCAGCCCCGCCCCCCTGCGCAGCCTTTCCTGATTGGCTTGCGGGCGTTGGGCGGAGCGTCGAGCTGCGCGCCCATTGGCTGCTTGGTGGCGAGGAGTGAGGCTCGGCGGAGAGGCCTGACCAGGCAGGGCTTCCTTGGGTCGGATGTGCCGGCCCGGCTTTGTGGTTGAGGTCGGGTCTCAGCCACTGGGCCCGGGAAGATGGTGCTAGGTGGTTGCCCGGTGAGTTACCTACTTCTGTGCGGCCAGGCGGCTTTGCTGCTGGGGAATCTACTTCTGCTGCACTGTGTCTCTCGGAGCCACTCGCACAACGCTACCGCCGAACCCGAGCTCACATCCGCTGGCGCCGCCCACCCAGAGGGCTCCGCCGGCGCTCCGAGCTGGGAATATGGCGACCCCCACTCTCCAGTCATCCTTTGCTCTTACCTGTAAGCTATCCAGTCGTCGAGGCGGAGTTGGAGATGGGGCCAGGGATATATGGGTGTTGGGATGGGGGAAGGGAGGCTGCTTTTTTTTTTTTTTTCAGACGCTCT
This sequence comes from Callorhinus ursinus, assembly GCF_003265705.2. Lineage (NCBI taxonomy): Eukaryota > Metazoa > Chordata > Mammalia > Carnivora > Otariidae > Callorhinus > Callorhinus ursinus. The sequence goes on along the minus strand of NW_027397079.1, from coordinate 35,776,369 downwards.
CCACCTGAGGACCTGATAGTCAACACGCGGGAGGTAAATTTCATGACAGGTTTCTCACTCCTCTCACCCATGCAGGGGAAAACCTTGTGTGTCGGTGGTAGATCCTTTGGGATTCCAAAAGAGGAGAACTAGGGCGGAGTGACATCATATAGTCTCCGGAAGAAGGGTACGAGGTTGTGCCTTCTCTATCGTGCTTCCTTTAACGAAGGAGAATCCATCGTAGGTGCTAGTTAATGACGCACAAATAGAGTACATTACTTGTCCTTGCCTACAAGGCACTTTCTTGCAGTATCCTAACCGTTGCAGAACCAACGGTTCTGCATTTTTAACATCTCTTTTTAGTCAATGAGAAAAGGCGTTTGGGAAATGCAAAGAGAACTGGGAATCCTTTAGCTTCAATTTTGCTCCCATAGCCTTGTGGCTCTTTGCCTAGGAAAGGGAGAAAGCCATGGGAGAAGTAGAATCCATGTAGAAATAGAACCAGAAGCACTCCCCTTCCCCAATAAAAGGATCATTTGGATGCCTATTTGACCTGCTGTTCTTCAGTCTAACTGATAGCATCTCTTACCTTGGGGATCCGTCAGAATTAAACCCTAAGAAACTTGAAGAAATCTCTTGCCTGTTTTTATTATATACACGTAAACAGCCATTTGCAAAAACCATATGAGAATGATGGTCATGATCTTACTGGTGATTTACAGACCTGATGAATTTATAGAATGTGACGACCCAGTGGATCATGTTGGAAATGCAACTGCATCCCAGGAACTCGGTTATGGTTGTCTCAAGGTGGGTTTTTATTTTGTTTTATAAGCAAACTCTTCCATAGAGAAATAGTACTGACTAAATGCTGTTACAAAAAAGTATAAGGGGTATGAAGTTACCTATTTGTAGACTTCATTAGAATGACTTACTGGAAATTTCCAGCATGGACAGCATCAGTGATTGAACAAGACATTTCGTTTCCTCAGGAAGAAGCAATGTCTGTCCCAAAACTACCCAGGTGCACAGACCAACCTGTCTTTGGTTCTTTGGGCTGAGACTGACTGATTTAAAGCTATTATGTCACCTCCTCATTATTCTTCAAGCGTGCACTTTCCTAAAAGAACAAAAGAAAGGCTTATGCACTTTCTAAAACCAATATTGGATTGAGCTGTATCTTTGTTACACATGCATCTGGGGCAAAGCTCCTTTTGCCAATGATCTTTCTTTTCACAAGGCAAGCGGTTTCCACCATGTCCTTAGGAAATAGACGGGGTCTATTAATATCTGCCTTTGTAGGAGGTTATAGTAGTCAAGGAGAAGCCTTTGGTAACAATGGCCTCTTGGAATGGAAAAAAGCCATTCAGTTCCATTAATAACATCCCAGTTAGTCTTCCCAAAACCAGTGAAGTTCATGTACCTCCTCCTCATGCTGCATAATGCAATTCAAGATTCAATCAGGTGTAAGAGAGTTATGGGAAAATATGGTTTGTACTAAATCAGAGACAGGAATAAACCTGAAAGTAGTAAGACCAAAAAGGCAACTCTTACTGCAGTCATGTGTAAAGAAATATTTTCGGGGCGCCTGGGTGGCTCAGTCATTAAGCGTCTGCCTTCGGCTTAGGTCATGATCCCAGGATCCTGGGATCAAGCCCCATATCAGGCTCCCTGCTCAGCGGGAAGCCTACTTCTCCCTCTCCCCCTCCCCCTGCTTGTGTTCCCTCTCTCGCTGTGTCTCACTCTGTCAAATAAATAAAATCTTTATAAAAAAGTATATATATATTTTCAATACAATGAGATTTTGTTCTGTTGATAATTATCAAAGAAGCTTTTGAAGGTTTGAGTTAGCATTGTATAGAGATCACTTACTTTTGCCCGTTTTATTTTTTTTTTAAAGATTTATTTATTCATTTGAGAGAGAGAGCAAGGCGGGAGGGGGGGCAGAGGGAGAGAATTTCAAGCAAACTCCCTGCTGAGTGTGGAGCATGGATGAAGGGCTTGATCCCATGACCCCGAGACCACAACCTGAGCCGAAATCAAGAGACAGATGCTCAACCAAATGAGCCGCCAGGTGCCCCTACTTTTGCCCATTATAATTAAAAACTGAGTTGATCCTGTCAGGCCACTCGAACTGCCACTTTCCCCAGAAGTCCTAGAGGACCAGTACTCAGGCACCTGAATCCCAGGGGAGGTATGATTTCCAACTCCCTTTCCTTTGAGGAATGCACCAATGAAAATAATAGTGAAGTACTTAATAAGGTACCAGTGGAGAATGTACAGTTGTGCTTTCTCTGCTAGAATTCAGTTACATAAATGGTAAGAGGTCCTGTTCTGAAATTTTTTTTTTGAAATTTTTTTAATGTTTATTTATTTGACAGAAAGACAGCGAGAGAGAGAACACAAGCAGGGGGAGTGGGAGAGGGAGAAGCAGGCTTCCCGCCAAGCAGGGAGCCCGATGTGGGGCTCAATCCCAGGACCCTGGGATCAGGGCCTGAGCCAAAGGCAGATGCTTAACGACTGAGCCACCCAGGCGCCCCTGTTCTGAAATTTTTTGCTGAAATTTAAACTTATACAGAAATGTACTATAGCTATCTGATAATCACACATTCACAAACTAAGAAAAGTTCTGAGTCAGATGATATTCTGAGGTCTTTTCCTAATTATATTCATTTGTAATATATATAAGACAACCTCTAATACACATTGACGTTTTAAATACCCATTCCCAAATGCTCAATAATGTGCTCTTTCCTGTAAATATAGAATAATTAAAACATTGTGTACATCTATTCTAAGTGGCATTTAATGAAACTGATTATAAATTTTTTCACTATATTAAAGAAGCTAGTCACAAAGAAGAAAAAGTTTATTTAAAACAACATACAATTAGGGTGGAATAATTTAAAATCACTTGAATCACTGAATTCCTTGCTCTTGAACACAGCTTTACCCCAACTTTGTTAGTATAATTATTGTCCTAAGTCACCTCTTATTAATGAATATAAAGATCTATTTTGTGTAACTTGCTTTGGTGAGTTTGGGTTGTTTTGTTTTGGTTGTTACACCACAGTTTGGTGGGCAGGCCTACAGTGACGTGGAACACACTTCTGTCCAGTGCCGGGCCCTCGATGGGATTGAGTGTGCCAGTCCTAGGACCTTCCTACGGGAAAATAAACCTTGTATAAAGTAAGTGTTACTTTGAATGGGGTAGTTGGTACTTGGATAGAGGTAGAACTCTTTTCCTTGTCATCTCATGATGTGACTTTTTCTTTATCTTAAGTGTTAAAGGGGCAACATGATTACTACTGTGCATAATCCATGGACAGGGGCGATGTGGTTATAAACAGAAAGGACACTGGACTTAAGATCCTAGAGGCCATTAGTTCTAAATGTCTCTTTCATCAACTAGCTAAGTGCCTGTGGAAGCCCAGAGACTCTGTCCCTCACCTACAAAATAAAGGAGTTGGACCAGTTGCTCTAGCTCCAAAATTCCTATGATAGACATAAATCCTGTAAAAATAGCCTTAATATTTAAGGAATAAAGGCTTTATTTTATTTTTTTTTAAGATTTTATTTATTTGTCAGAGAGCACAAGTGGGGAGTGGCAGGCAGAGGGAGAAGCAGGCTCCCCGCTGAGCAGGGAGCCCACTGAGGGACTCAATCCCAGGACTCTGGGATCAAGACCTGAGTGGAAGGCAGACACTTAACTGACTGAGCCACACAGGCGTCCCAGAGGAATAAAGGTTTTATGAAAAGTGTGGCTCTCTCTTCTGGAAAATAAGTTTATCTTAAAGAATTAGGGTCATTTCTGTAAATTTTGCTGGAAGGCACCGAATGTATTTATATCAGTTGCTAATGGAGAATCTGTGGTGTTTAGTGACGATATTGGAGCCGTTGCAATGCAGTGTTATCGCAGTATGTAAGACCTAAGTCCTTATTGAAGAAACCTCATTTTTAGTTGCCACAAAACAGAGGGTATATGGAGATCAGTGTTCATCTGAGGAAAGACGACGACATTTCCTTAGAGAACTGCATTCAGATGTGCAGCCTCAGGAAAGGAGCCTGAGTCGGGGAGGGATGTGGGCCCAGACTCTACTCCGCCCAGGATGCCTACAGAGCATATGTGCTTGATTATTTCTTGTCCAATCCAACTATTTTTTTCCTTTCTTTATGTCCTAGGTAGTACTCTTTTGAGAGCCCAGGCCAATTCTAGATTTTCTTTTTGGGGAGGATAAGAGGCCACAGAAGGACTGCTGCACCATCTTTTCGCTTATGTTTAATTCATTAGTCACTAAGTGTTTTAATTTTCATGGGGTAAACATCTTCCTTCTCATTCCTTCTGTCTAGATATACGGGACACTACTTCATAACCACTTTACTCTACTCCTTCTTCCTGGGATGTTTCGGAGTGGACCGTTTCTGTCTGGGACACACTGGCACAGCAGTAGGGAAGCTGTTGACACTTGGAGGACTTGGGATTTGGTGGTTTGTTGACCTTATTTTGCTTATTACTGGAGGGCTGATGCCAAGTGATGGCAGCAATTGGTGCACTGTTTACTAAAAAGAGCTGTTGTCATGGCCCAGAGAGGCATATCTTCCTACAGGCTCAATACTCTTCCTTGATAGCAGACCTGGTTATTACTTTCCATCCCTGGAGGGAATCAGTTTGGTTAGGAAGTTTCTTCGGACTCTGGGTTTTCAACCCAAATTTTACCTTGCAGACTAGAAATGACAAGCAAACAGTGTTTGGGAATCAAGTGTGTACCTTTCCTCACATACAAAATATAAAGGCTAGTGACTAACTTAGTAAGTTGCAGAGGGGTTTCCATACTGTATTTCTGTACATTGCTGTATCGTCAATACTTTGGAGCAAGTGGACCCAACAAGATGAGCAAAGTGAATATTTTTAGCCTTGTGCCTTTTGTGACCCTGAATCTTCATGCAGAGGAGATCTGAAGCTGAACCAGTGAAAATCTTCAGCAGAAGTGAAATGGCCGTGGATTTTAATACACACTGAAATTCTGACTTTCTGAATTTAAATTGTCGAATAAATTTTGCCAACCTGGAATGCTGTTTGTTATTTAAAATAAGTAAAGTGAGACTCAAAATTCTGTGTTTTGCTAAAAGCTAGGCATTTGAAATGAACCATTCTACTAATAAACCCTATTGTTACATCATTATTATGCTCCAGAGGCAGTATATGCAGTACAATAATTTCTTCATTTCAATTATATTTTGAAAGCCCAACAATAATCAGATATGTCTGGGTTAAGCTATCCTCTTGGTTATCCTATCTAAAAATTAATTATTTACTAGTTCAGAGAGCCTATGTTGTAGGCTGGTAAAAAAGATCTACAACTGACTATAAAACTATTCACAATTATGTTAGATAAGTTGTAAAGCCTCGTACCTTTGGGGGGGGGAAAAAAAACAGATCCTTACTTAAAGGACAGAATTACTGAGTATTGGGTGGAGTCAGGATGTGATTTATGGGGGCAAAAAGAAAACATTCGTTCAAAATAAACATGGTACCAGAAGCTCTCGCTGTGGACTACCAGAGTCCAGTGTCAGGAAAAAGAGACAGCCAAGCTTTTGCATTCCCAAATCACTGGGAATAAAAGGAAATGTTCTGAATTATAAGTTCGGAGAAACTTAGTTCCCATCCTTTGTAATTTAAGTAAAAGGAGGACTTTACAGACAAGTCGAACTAAGAGCCCGATATTCGGGATAAATTCTAGAAACAATCAAGGTAGAACTACTCAAATGTTAGTCTCCTAATAGTTGACCTAAAGAACCAAGAATCACAGTTAAATTAACACTGGATATGCTCTATCATTATGAAGCAGCTTTTCTAAAAGTTTCAGCTTTATTATCCCTGATTATTATGATTACTGTTCTTATATTATTAAATGGCTGGTGAATGTGTAAAAATTAAAACAGATTATTCTGTCTTGAAAATTCTGTATCACATTGAACTTAACCTTGTTTGTAACAGTAATAATTGGTAGATTCTTATTCATAATGTCTGTACTATAAGTATATAGTATTTTTTAAATTGTTGGCGGTCGTAAAGAAACCGGACCCCCTCCCCAGGAAAAAATGCACATAAAGTTTTGCATAGAATTTAAGGAGATGCCATATTTAAAAAAAAAAAAATCCTAACTTGTAAGAAAAATCTGGAAAACAAATTAAAATCTTAGCGAAGAAAATAAGATACTACTCTAAGCCACAAATCCTGCCTCATCTCATACTTGCCAAAAAAAATCTCCTTCAGGATATTCACAAACCCCATCAAAAGCATTTTCTTTAAAAATACCAACACTTTGGCAGCTTTCAGACTCAAAATCACTAATGTTGGCAAGAGGATGAGCATGGGTAAGAAGGTCAATTCTGTAAGTTACTGAAGGATCTGTCCTATAAAAGAAACCTCCCAGTCAGAAAGCTTTTGGAGACCACTGCCAGGGTGATCATGAGAATCTAGTATTTCTCCGTGACAATCTGCAGTTGTCAGTTTGAATTTGACTTACAAACCATGCTCATCCTCCGCATCTACCAACCCTGGCCAAATGTGGTATAACCTCAAAAACTGATTGAGAAAGGCAGTGTTAATGAAAAATTGGATTTCCTTTGCACTTTGGATTCAGGTTGTTTCTTCATATTTGGTAGGTTTATTCGTGTGTGTGTGTGTGTGTGTGTGTGTGTGTGTGTGTGTGTACACACGTTTGTGTTAAATCCAGTTTGTGGCTATAGAGAAGTTTTAAAATCCACAAGTGTCCTTCTGTCTAGATTAAATTAGAAACTGTGCTTGTTTTTCAGTTGTTTCCTGTGTTGAAATAAAATGTTATCAGCTTCCCAGACTTCCTGGCACCATGTCCTTCACTTGCTTTAGTAAGGCTTCTTAGCAGTAGTAGAGTACCCCAATCTAATGGTCCCTAAGTGTGTGTGTGTGTGTGTGTGTGTGTGTGTGTATCTGTATGTTTTAAAGCATTCATTTTTCTCAGGAAAGAGACCCTAAAACTTGATAACTTTGGCACGTCTTCAGTACAAACCAGGTAATATAGCTTTGGTTTTGTTAGATGATTTCTCTTTAAAGCTGGATACTTAATTATTTCAGGTGTGACTGTCAGGATCAAAGTTTGACTTCCTCGACGAACCATGATGGAAAGGGAATCATTGTCCTTAACAGCTTCAATAACATCAGTTGTGGTGGTAACAGGTTGCCCATTTATGCTGACAATTACATCGTGGTCTCTCAACCCAGAGCTGGGAGAGGGGGCAAAAAAGGACCATGAAACTATAAGTTTTACTTGTCCCCATTTAGAATTTAATGTCTGTCTTTTATGGCACTATTTTGCTGTCTTTTTTTTTAAGATTTTATTTATTTATTATTTATTTGAGAGCACAAGCAGGGGAGGGACAAAGGGAAAAGCAGACCCCGCAATGAGCAGGTAGAGGACTCGATCCCAGGACCCGGGGATCATGACCTGAGCCGAAGGCTGACGCTTAACCAACTGAGCCACCCAGGAGCCCCTATTTTGCTGTCATTAAACGTACAAACCAGGAAACCAGAAACAGCATCAATCCTTCCAGGTATGCGGGCTTTTATAAGATATGCCTGGAAATCACCTGGGGACAGCAATCCTATAACCTTTATAAAATCAGTCTTCTAACAGAATCATGTAAAAAGTTTGCTCCTCCCATATATTGGATTTGGTTTGGAATAGGCAATTTAGCTTTGCATTTTTATCAATCTCTGACCTCTGTAAACCTCAAGCACATTCCTGGTCTTACCAGCAAAGATAAAGAAGAACACAAGCAATATATTTTTTCCCCATACAGTTGTACTCTGATTAGTTTGGTTTTGACAGCCCACTTACTTGCCCCATCTCCACCCACAGCCTGATAGCCCTACTTCCAGTAAGTCAAAACCAGTCATGCTTTCAAGTCTAAATATTTAAGGCTCTGATTCTAGGCTACTTTTCCCCAAAGTTGTGATTATATTCTGTCTCCAATATATTTGCTTCACATAGAATATATATTCTAGAAACAAAAAACACCTCCAAATATGAAACACTTCAATAAATATATAGCCATGCTGATGGCTTCTCTTAAAGTCAATAATGGGCTGGAAGAGGGACATCAAATTAAATGACTCCAGGAGACACCATTTTAAAGAAATGGGAAACCAAAGGAAGGATGCGAGAGGATTACCAAGATATGTGGAATTAATTTTTTTTAAAAATAGAAATTTAAAGCAAGGGATGTGAAGAGAAGTTTGAGGGCAAAGCTAAAAGCATGGAACACCTTTAGAACAAGGACAGCTCAGGAGGATGACTGGGACTGTGCACAAAGAAGAAACTTAATCCATTGTAGTTCTGTGAGTAGAAAAAGAGAAAGAAACCTGCCAGTTATTACTGAAGGTAAACTACGCACCAAAATGAGGGAGTGAGGCTCAACTAGGATAAATAACCTATCCCATGTCCCACAGCTTGGAAGGGACTAAAGAAGGATTTGATCCTGGGTCTTTCAAACGTGAAAACCCACCTTCGGGCTACTCACTGTGCCTCTTAGAAACAAGAGAGCAGCTACAAAACAGGATAATCCACGAGCTAAGCCAGATTCCACATCCCTGCATTCTACTTATATGTACCTCTCAAGTTAATCACCTCTCTGTACCACAGCTGCTGTTTCTGTAAAATAATGCCTGTATCATAAGACTTTGGGGGCTCAAAAACGTATGTAAAATACTTAAGTGATGCCTGACATACAGTAAGTGGTTAATAAGTACCAGCTGTTATTACTGTAATTATTATTAGATTTAAGTGTATAAAGCCAGAAATAATAGATTTCTGGTTTATCAGTGACTTCAAGCAAGCAGTAGTCCCACACTTTAATGTTCATCCAAATCACGTGGAGCTCTTGTTTAAAATGCAGATTCTGATTCAGTGGTGGGGCCTGTCATTCTGCATTTTTTCTTTTTTTTTTTTTAAGATTTATTTATTTGAGAGAGAGCATACGAATTGGGGGAGGGGCTGAGGGGGAGAGAGAAAGAAGCTGACTCCGCACTGAATGCGTACCCCGACTCAGGGCTGGATCTTACAACCCCGAGACCATGACCTGAGCCTAAATCAAGAGTCCGAGGCTCAACCGAGCCACCCAGGTGCCTTTCGTTCTGCATTTCTAAAAAAGCCCCAGGTGATGCCAATGCTGCTGGTCTACAGGCCATATTTTGAGTAGCAAGGACTAGGAGAACTAAAAGAAATAGCTTTGGCCTTGAACCAAAAGATAAAAATAAAGAGGTGGGGGGAGGGCAGGAAGCAAGAAAGTCTAGAAAAGCCTATGACAAGCCAAATTCAGTAGCAGACCTAACATTTAGCTATTAACAGTTAGTACCCTATGGTTTCTTCCCCCTACTAAAAGAGTTGCCATAATATAAAAAGATAATTGAGCTTTGAGAAACAAAAGTAGTGAGAGAGGTATACTAAAGAAGTATAAGAGAGGGACCCAGGAGAATAATTGTAGGATGAGCCGCCTCTTCCCTCAGTAGTTAGTATAACTGTTTAAAAACAAGAGTAAAATCAGCTGGAGCACTTCTTTGATGAGCTGTTCTAGCATTTGCTTTATTAACATTCACTCATTCTTAAACTTTTAGCCCTCTGAATTCTTCCTGTTCTTAATAACTAAGGTATCGAAAGTAAATTCGGGAATTCCTAGCAAAATTAATTTAAACTTACGCTATTAATTCATCATGAATTCTTGAGCTACAAAAAAACCATTCCCTTCCCAAAAAAGTCCTTCCAACACAAGCACACAAGTCCAAATCAGCACTGTCCAATAGAAATGTAAGGCAGGCCACATACGTAATTTTAAATTTCCTGTAGCCACATTTTTAAAAACTTTCTTAATTTTTAGAAATCTTTTTAAAAATAGATGAAGTTCATTTTAATATACCTATTTAAGTCAATATGTGTATTATCATTTTAATATGTAATTTTTAAAATTATTAATGGGTATTTTAGACTGTTTCATATAAGTCTTTGAAATCCACTAGAAACAACCCACACCTATTGTGCTACTATACAACATCTTACACAATACAGTGATTAAAGTTAAAGGCAGTCCTTCCAAAACAAAGAGTATGTTTCATGGAAAAATCTTTTATATTGAGTGCCTCTGTTTTTTTTGGTTTTTTTTTTTTTACTTAAATAAACTAAAATTAAATAAGATTCCATTCCTCAGTCACACCAGCCACATCTCAGTGTTCAACAGCCATGCGAGGGTAGGGCCACTGTACTGAACGGTGCACATCTCGATCCAACACACATTTACCATGGCATGCTAGCTGGGCCAAGGCCTGAACTCTTACCTTTCAGCAACTGTTCCTTGAATCACCTCATACACAAAGACCCCAGAACTCACATCAGGGAAATCTGGATCTTGCCTTTTCATCTCTTGAAGAAGGCTAAGAAAAGTGAGAAGAGTTTGCCCAGAAGGTTAAGAAACAATGAATTCATCACCTGAGCCCTGGTCAAAGCCTCCAACTCAATAGGTACTCTTATGTGTTCTACTCAAGGCTCCGGGGGGCCAGTGAAGATTCCAGCAAGCCAGTCACAGTTATTCTTCCCTGGGGGGCGGGGGGCAGTTCTCTACCAAAGCCCTGAACCACTGGACATTATGAGGTCTATATAGCCACAGTGAAAGAAGCTACTAAAATGTACCGCAAATATTGGTGCAGGCAGAGACAGTTACCTACCCTGTGACAATGGGGCCCTACACTCACAAGAGTAGCCAGCTGTAGCCCACATGCTTTAGATTCCCTGTTAAGACCATCCAGCTATGCCTTTTGCTTCTGAAAAACAACGCAGACATACTGAAACCCATGCTTACTTCATAGTGAGAGGCAGCATTCGCAGACCGATATACTTCTTCTGTGAAAGAGCCTTTCCTGGAAAGGAAAGTTATAGAGTGTTAGTAACAACAAAGCTTCTTTCCTTTGGCAGAGCTTCAAAAAACAGCAAGTCATGGAACATCCTTACTATTATTATAACTGCCCTTTCAGGCTGTCAGCCTGAAAATGTGCTTCAGAGAACCTCTGTCACTAGCATGGACACTCCTCCCATCCATCTCCCATCTCCAGCTCATGGGTTTCCTTTCCTCCATAACACATACTTCTGGGTACAACACAACTAGGCTTTGTGCCTAGTTCCCCCATATTGCCACCCAAACCACCGTGATAAGAGCTGGGTACCAGTGACTTAGTATTCTACAGAATCCTAATGGCAGTCTCCAGAACAGATGGAGGGCTCCTGAAAAACACAAGAAGGGAAGAAAAAGTCCTAACTCCCCTTACCTTTCAACTGGCGCTCATGGAATTCTGCCAAGAACTGTCGAATTCGATCTGAGGGAATTGCAAAGGAGATTCCCGCGGTCACCTTCAATGTATTTATGCCAATCACGTCACCATCCTGGCAAGGGAGGAGACATCATTCAGTCACCAAGTCATGCAAACTGACCAGTGCAAAACCAGTGCCAGAAGAGGAGGAAATGAAGCTAGTCACTGAGGGTCAGAGCACAGAGGGGCTAGAGGAAAGGGGACTTCCACAGAGAGCAGTGGACGTTGCCTTATAGGACACACAGTGTGGTAGGAAAGCAGAAAGCCGGGGGAGGGGGCGGGGGGACCCTACCCATGTGCAGATCCCTGCTGAGGACAATTTTTTTTAATCTTGAGTTCATTTTTTCCTTCATCAAATGATTTTAAAAGTGAATCAGTTTGTATTTTGACACAGGTTAAGAGGACAAGGAGTACTTGCCTTTTCTTCTCAAATGAAACTAAAAATAAACATGGAAAAGGCAAAAAGCCGTTGGATTTTTCAGCAACACTTTAATGAAACTCTTCAGAATTAGCTAATCTCTTCAGAACTAGCTAATTGACCTCGGAGAACAAAGCTCTACAAAGCCAAAGCCATGAAGTGGGAAACACTTTCCTCTTCATGCACTTCATCACCCCTTAGCCTCTGTTGGGTAATGGGAAGGGTAAAAAAGAGACTTCTGATCATATTAAATTACATATCATAATTCAGTAGGTCTGGAGTGTGGCCTGACAATTGCATGTCACCCCTGCTCTAGTAAACTCACTTTTTTTTTTTAAGATTTTATTTATTTGAGAGACAGTGAGAGCTAGAGAGAGAGAGAACATGAGCACACACAGAGGGAGAGGGAAAAGCAGACTCCCCACCGAGCAGGGAGCCCAACTCGGGTTCAATCTCAGGACCCTGGGATCATGACCTGAGCTGAAGGCAGATGCTTAACCGACTGAGCCACTCAGGCGCCCCTAGTAAACTCATTGTCTACTAGAGAAAGCAAGCACAAGAAAATTACATAAGTAACATTACTATAAGTAAAAGAGTACTCAGTGATTTCACATACAGTTAGCTCATCCTCCAAAAAGCAAGTGTAATGTGTAAAGAACCAAAAACAGTCAGCTCAAAGGGACTCAGCATGATCACAGACTGCGTGTCAAACAGCATTGCACTTTCTCATGTTCTCACAGGTATTTGAGCAACTAGAAACTCTTGCATTTCCACTAGAGATGCTGAATAACATCTAAGAATTAAATACATGATAGAGTGATGGATTCTCACTGTGGCTTTTCTCTATCAGGATTAAAAACCCGAACAGACACGTCATGTAGTTAGCATTTAGGGATGAGGGACAGTTCTTCACATGCAGCAGCAGGCGGTCTTCAAGGATAGACATTATGTAGCACAGGTGGTCAGCTGACATATATTTTAGTTTAGTGCCCCGGGCTTTTGTTAACTACACAATGAAAACAGAAGGCATGGTGAAGAGATGTCAGTAAGCGGAAGTAAACCCTGGCACCCTCAGCTGGATGAGCTCACATGCCATGTGATAAATGATGATAAATCCAGCACAGATCTTAAATCTTTGCTAACCATTTACTTAAGATGCAATAATAGAAAAGCATCCTACCACAAATCTCTACACAAGAGTGACATCCTACTTTGCATCATCATTCTTGGAAAGTTGGGACGAGACAGGAAACAGCAAGGCAAGTGGCCACTTACCAAGTTCACCAGAGGGCCCCCAGAGTTGCCGTGCCGAAGACAGAATTTGAAAAAGTCGCCAGTGCTTTTCTCCTTGTCATTTATACGTAGTTCCTAAAGAGGTTTACCAAAAGCAGCCTGCTCTGGTGAGCACGGCAAAGCCGTGCCCCTGTCATCACCAACACTGAAGTCAGTGCAGGTAAAAGACAAGAGCCAAAGGACCACCACCTTCTACAGCAGGGGTGACCTCTATGAAAGACCCAAAGAGACTGCCCATTATCACGGATGCTGACGATCACATCAAACAGGCTGAACGACATGGCATTCATCCCTCCAGTGAGGGTCTAACTGAACTCTGGACAGCCCAACAGGCCAAAAGGAAAAGAGGGCCTTCGGACATGTTCTTCTCACTGTCCTGCCAGTGCCTTATGGGCTGAGAACCCTCCCGAGTGACTTACATTAATTATGGCATCCGTCTGGATATAGTTCATGTCTCAATTCTTCAGCCCCAGCACTCTGCCCCCTCGCTGTGTAGTGCTGACAATCCCTGCAGTCACTGTGTTCTACAGAGAAAACGGGCTGCCCAAGGCCACCACGAACTCTCCAGCCCGCAGGTCAGAGGACCTTCCCAGCAGCAATACAGGAAGGTCAGTCTGCACACAGCCAGGAGGGACCGGAAGGACAGAGAGGTGACGAAGAAATCAAGAATAGAATCAACCAGTATTTGTGTACAACACACATATGGCATGGTCTCTATCATTTGGGCACTCAAAATCCAAGAACCTCCCACCTACTCATATAGGTTCTACAAGTGCCTGATGTTTCTTCCTCAAATTCCAGCAACCACCGACCTCTCATCTGGTCAGACGATCAGGATTATCTCTAAAATCCAAAATTACTGCTTTGTAGAAATTACTGTAACTAAATGACCAGTGAAGTCGCTGATGAACATACACTGACATTAGCAACTTACTTAGCACTATACCAGCTCAAAATTTTATTTTTTTAAAGATTTTTTTACTTATTTACTTGAGAGAGTGAGAGAGAGCAAGCAAGCACAAGGGAGGTAGGGGCAGAGAGAGAAGCAGACTCCCCACTGAGCAGGAAGCCCAACCCTGAGATCCTGACCTGAGCCAAAGGCAGACGCCTAAAGACTGAGCCACCCGGGCACACCCCAGCTCAAAGTTTTATAGTCAAAATTAAACCACAAACAGAAAGGAGAGTGCCCAGAACAGTGCTTCTCAAATTTTAATGTGCACACGAATCACCTAGGGATCTTATTAAAATGCAGATTCTGACTCAGTAGACGTGGGTGGGATCTGAGATCCTGCATTTTTAAAAAAAATTCTTTCTCAGATAATGTCAATGCTGCTGATATGCAGACTAGACTTCGCGTAGCAAGGACCTCAGAGTATTCCTAGGCAGCTCTGAATCCACTGCAATCATTCCTAGTATTCTAAGGCAAGCAGAGAAATAAGTTTCCCAGAAGCAGCATCTGTTGAAGAAGGAGGCTAGACAGTTAATAGAAATTGTTAGGGATATACAGACAGGCATAGAAGAAAATAAAACAGTGAAAAACAGAAAAAAAAGGAAACTAGAGAAGACCATATACCAGGTAGAATAGATGTGGAGCAGGAATGGGGTGGAGAGGAAAATATCAGCAAACTGATGGAAATCCCCAGATGTACAGACTGATTTGGCCCTTGCATACTCACATTTGGCTCGATCTTAATCAGTGCAAGGTCCAATTTATGGTCAATGTCCTGGACAGTGGCTTCATACTGGACGCCACTCTGGAGCTCCACCTGGATCCGCTGCTGGTTGGTGAGGACATGGGCATTGGTAACAATGAGCCCATCCTCAGACACTATGAACCCAGAGCCACTGGATGCAGGAATATCCTTGTTGCTAAGAGGTGACCTGTCCCAGCAAGACAACAGCATAAGCAGAGGGCAGGAAAACCAGGGGATCCATCAGAGTCTGGGGACATGGAACCTCTAATTTATCAAACATACCTCCACCACAGTTTTCTCAGACATCTTACTATCCCCTGTCTGTTTTCATTCTCTCCATGTGTAACTGGACTCTGAATGTTCAGCACCCTGGCCATCTCTTAGGAACATGACAGAGAGCTGATCCCAACTCTCCTTTTCCAGGGATGACCCCCTCCCCTCCTTCTTCAGAGCTGATCAGAGCAGCAACCCTCTGCTTCAGAGAGGCCTCACCTAGTCCTACTACTGCGCGCAAACGTGGACCTAGTGCCACATTCTTGAGGACGCTGGCAGGGAGGGAGTCAAAGAAGTCTGGTTCCAGCTTAGGTTCCACTACTAACCGGCCTTGTGACATAGGATTTCCTTCCAGGCAAACGAGGGGCCTGAGCAAGATCACCATCAGGATGCCTTCTAGCTCTTACATCTGACCTTCCATTTTGTCCGTGGGAGATGAGGGAGAGAGAAACGCCAGACCCCGAAGTGCAGAGGAGTAGCCCAGATTTGGAAGTCACAATCCCTACGCTTCCGCTCCTTGGCTAAACCAACCCCGAACAGATTATTCAACCTGTTTGAGCCGCGATTTCCTCACAGCGGGTTTTACGACTAAGCCTAAGCGATGCCTGCAAAGCCGTAGCGCGGGGCCCGGAGCCTGCAGGCGCTCAGAAACAGTCCCGCGGGGTAGCGGGCGGCCTCCTCCTGCCTCCTTTACCTGCAAGTGAACCACAGATGGCGCCACCTTCTCCACCAACTCCGCGATGAAGTTGTTCTCGCTCCGGAGCCGGCCTACACTCCTGGTCCCTGTGAAGAAATGCTCCACTCTTGGGGGCGATGGGCGCCCCGCTGCTTGGCCGGATCAGGTGTCATATCCCAAATCTCCCGGTCTCTCTCCTCCTCCTCTCTCCTTTCCCTCCCCTTCCTCTCTTCGGCCTCCCCTCTGTATTCACTCCCACCCCGCAAGGATACGCCTTGAGGGACCAGACCTGTCATCCCGGGTGGGAAAAAAAAGAGAAGAAAAAGGGAAGACGGCATTCAACAGGCCCGGGGAGGCAAGTGGGGAGAAACCACATGGGGACTGGTAAGAGACACCTAAGAAGGAAAGAAAACTGGGAACAAGGAGTTGAATCGGAGGCAAAGGCGGAAAGAGCCCGCGGCGCACCGCGCGACAGGCGCGCGCGGCTTGGGGACGTTGCGAGCCTCCCGAGCGCGCGGGCCAGCGCTCACCTCCACCCGAGCAGCCGCCCTTCAGCACCGGCACGGCCGGGAGCGCGCCTCGGAGGCGCGCAACGCGCACAGGCTGGGATAGGTGCGCCCGTCGCGGCCGCACACCGCCGCCCGCGCCGCGGGGCAGCCGCACGTGCCGACCCAGGCGCCGCCGAGGCGCGGGGCGCTGAGCGGCGCGCGACACTGCAGCCCCGGGGCGCACCACCCGCCCAGCGCCCCGCCGCAGGCCTCGCCCTCGGCAGCCGCGCAGACGCGGCAGCGATCGAGCGCCGGCGTCGACCCCGCCGAGCCAGGTGGGCAGCGGGGGGCAGCGCGTGGGCTCGCAGGCTGCGGGACAGGGCAGCAAGGCCCTGGACCTCCTAGCCTCGCCTCTGGGCACAGGCGGCGGGAGCAGCAGCCACAGCAGGAGGAGCTGTCCCAGCAGAGCTGGCCGCCGCAGAGGTCTAGTCATCCTGCCCCCTTCCTTCTTCACGCTCCAGTTTACTTTGGACGAGCAACTGCTCTAAAATGAGCAACACTTCTTCCCCGCTAGGGTGCCGCCTCCCTCAACCCCCGGGCTTTAAGGGGCAGAGCCTGGCAGACCTCTACACACACACACACACCCCCACATGCATCCCCCACCACCCGTCCCCGTCCCTGCCCCAGGGCCAGGGCCACCCCCATGCAACCAAGAGAGGTCCCCAGCCCCGCCCTGTGCAGGGACCTACCTCGGGAAGGCCAGAAAACCAATAATGGGGCAGACTGACAAGAGAGATCACCCATCCACAGGCAGAGGGTCAGCATTAGGAAAACACACACCATATTTCAGTATTTCACATGGTTTTATTACAAAACAAGCAACAAAACAGGTTTAGAAAATTATTTTTTTGCTACATACCAATTAGGAGATCACATAAAATGAGAAGCGTAACAGTTTCCATGCACTCAGCTCAGTGCTTACAGTGAGTGCATTTCACAGCTGAAACGTACTGGTTCAAAACACAAAATCATGCCACACTTCAATAAGCAGTGGGGGAGAGGTCAAACAGTCTATTTTTGCTAACATTAGCTTTATTCAAATTCTACTTAGCATGAGTGACTGTAACTGACTGCTGCAGGCAATAACAGAAAAAAAGGAGTAAGAAAAGAAAAGTGATGTTGGTTGAAAAGATTTACTAAACTATCCATTTTTGACATGTTCAAAGTTTATAAACAAAGCTCACTTGGGAAACTCGATTTCCAAAATGCTGTTACTGGTCAACAGTGAAAACAAACATCAAATCCCACTGCTCAACTACTGAATCTATTTAGGTCCTTTTAGCCCATATGAGCACAGTTATATTCAGCAAGGGAAAAAAAAACCTTTTGCTTCAAGTGAACTACAGAGCTGGGCCTTACCTCTGCTCTTTCTCATATGAGTGAGCAGCTCAGCATTCTACTCAGAAATAAACATATACCTTTCAATATTTTGACCTGAGTCTACTCTACACCTTAGTAGGTTTATGATGTCTCACAGGATGCAAAAAGTCAAACCATGTTTACCAACCACCAACTGAGCTTGAGTAAGCAAATCCTTAAGCTCTCAAGAATAGTGGATGGCAAATAGTTCAATTATAGGGAAGACCACCTGTAATACTGTTACACAAACTGGATCAAGATCACTTCAATAGTCTTATGAAAACAGCACAACCCAAGAAGGTTTTTATTCCACAAAGAAAATGGCAGTACCTTTTTTGGTTCCTTTTTTTTAACTCAGATTTATTCCAGAGCCTGTGCATTTAACCACTAACCTATACTGCATCCCTGCCCTATTTTTTCCATCTGGTTCCACAGACATTTAAAGCCAAATGCTTTGACTATATATGCACTATCTTTGGCTCACATGTGTAGTGACGTTAAAAAGTTGTGATGTGAAATTGGCCAGAAGGTAAGAAATATGGACACAAAAGGAATTCTGAAATAAGGTTTGGGAATGAGAATGCTTACAGACTTCACTGAAGATAATTCTATTTATCTGGTGTTGGAACTACATTAGCAATGTTCTCACTTGGTATTCCCAAGTATTTGCCAACTAAAGTCCTTGTTTTCCTTCTATCATAATAATATAATCTAGATTTATAAGTATGTTTAACACATTCATAAAATAGACCCTACTGAAATAAGAAACATATCAGCTTAATATAATGGCCAATTAATTCAGCAGGCGTATTCTAGCAGAGAGTTTATTTAACAAAAGAGAAATGGGTACATTTTCACAGCTTAAACACCAAAAGATGACAGCTTTCATGAGTTAGGGAATGTTTAAAGGGATCTCAAAATTTCCTAACTTATTTTTGTTAGTGCAAATATCACTTTTTGTGTATTTTCTTTGACCTAGCCAAAGAAGTTTCTTGAGGAAAATCTGAAGATGAAATCAGAGACAAGGAGCTTTAAGAATCTGAAATGACTACTTATCAGACTACTTGAAGCTGTAACCTCGGTCACTCATAAATAACTAACTCCCAAACCACAGATTTCTGAGGACAACCGTCTACAAGAGTCTGCAAAAAAGAGGAGAGAGAGAGAGAGAGAGAGATCCAGTACTAGATGTCTTTTTTCTACCAGGACCACTAGGCCAAACAATTTAAGTGAAGAATAGCTCCAGTGCAGTGCGGTCAATAAAAGTTCTCAACATGACATAGACTTCAAGGGAGTTACACTGCCTGCAAGGAACACAAGATTTCCCTCAAGCCCCTAAGGATTTCTGATGACATGTTTTTGCCTCTGTATTAGATCTGGACATAAGGAAGCGGAAGGGACTGACTTAGGTAAAAACACATCTCTCGGTATCTTCCTCTAGTGATTGATTTTTAATTTAAAGGTAATTAGCTGATCTAGCTGATAAAAGGCATAGACAGAAATGAGTCAGTTTTTCTCTCCCTTTAGGGCACCCCGATAAGTTAGCAGTTCACCACATAAGTTGGACAAATTCTCCCAGGGACACTGGAAATAGTATCTTCTTGTCAAATGAAAGAAGGTACACCTAAAAATCTGGGTGGGAAATGCAACCTACGCTCTTCTACCTGGGAAATCTCTAGTCAGCAATGCAGAGCCTCTAAATCAATGTCACTTTGCATAGTTTCTATTTTATTAAAAATATAAATATCTCTCAACATTATCCTCGTATCTCTTCACTATTAAGTACTGGGAACCTGATCTGGTCACAAGGTTTGATCATGCAAGTACACAAGGCTTCATTCAAAGGGCAACAGAAAGAGTAGAAAGAAAGCAAATCTGCCAGGTTATATAATATACAGCACTTAAAATTAGACTAATATCAGCCCACTGAAGAGCTATGAAGTAAGGATTCAAGAAATCTGTCTGTGCTAAAACAGACCTTTTCTTCTGTCTGGAAAACACGGATCAGAAAAGTCTATCTGGATGAAGTTTATCTGGATGCCCGTCTTTTCCCAGGACCTGCTCTAAAGCAATTCTAACACCCTAAAATAGAGATCTGATCTCTCACGCAAGGGAATTATCCTACACTTATCAACCCTCCAAACTTCCAAATAATGCCATAGCAATGGAAATGTCTGCTCTAGTCTCAACAGTCGTAACTTTCAACACTGATAAACCCATCCCCAGGGCCTGACACAGAAACTGCGTGGGCAGGTCTATCACTCACATTGACAATATTTGGGGTCATAGACAAGAACAGAATAATTCCCAAAATTGGCTGATATGCTGAGATTGACTCTTACCCCATACCTTACACGAGATTCCCTATTTCTTCCCCTACAGAAGTCCCCTGAGAGGATCTACCCTCGTAGACATTCTGAGAGCTCCCTGCCAGCCCCCAGATTTTAACACCTCCCCTCAGAATGTATCCCAGGCAAGCCAGCTGGGTTAGTTACGACCTTCCTACTTCACAGTCAGACCTCAGCCAATAAATAAGAATTGGACAAACCAGATGACTGGCCCAAGATTCTGTGCCTGGCCTGGAAAGTAAAGGAAGGAACTACAACTAGGACAAGGAAACAAAACTTGGTTAGGGATGAAATTGCACTCCCAACCTTCTCTCACCAGGAAGACCTTAGAACAGTCAAAGTAGAGGCAACCTGTTGTCTACTGAGCGTGCCTACAGGTCCAACCTAGTGATTTTTCCAAGTTAAATATACTGTATTGATATTTAAAAAAAAAAAAAAAAAACAGGCCAGCTGGATGGGCCCCTCCCACATAGCATCCACAGGAATATGAGTGCCAAAGGGTCTCTGACTGTCCTCCAAAATGTAGGGAAACTGAGTCATGGCCTCCTTTTCTTGAGTCCTCCCCCCTCCCAGGGCACTGTGCCCTATCACACATCAGAAGTCCGTATGCTCTCATCATCAAGGCTGAACAGAAATGGTTTCTCCTTGGGGTGCTGGGGCTCCGACCTGTGCCTTATCCGGGAGCTGGGCAACACCCCAGAAGTACTGCTCTCCCCAAGCCGGGGCATGAACAAAGAGTCCCCAGGAGTCTCTTCAGCTGGAAGCAGCTTGTCCCCGGCCTGTGGGACGGGGGTCCAGGGTTGCCAGGAGGAAGCCACAGAGGGGGCTTTGCAGAGAGCTTTTTTCTCTTCCATAGGTGGCCGCCCCCTACACAGGACAGAGTTGGGCCCCCCTGAGAGGCCAGAGCTTCCAGAGCGAGTCAAAGAGATGGATCTAGAAAAGGACATATCCTACAAAAATAAAAGGGAAGAAAAAAACAAAGGAAAATAAGGCCTTTCCTGACAATGTTTATCCCAAAGCCCCAGGAAGAACACCCACCCATGATCACCCCCTCATAGGTCCAGAGGCACTGGTCTACAGAAATCAAGTCTGACCAACAGAATTCACCCCAGATGTGTCAAGGTCGGCCGACACAGGGAGATGTGTAGAACACATCACAGGCTCTGTCTCTTTACCCAACCCTACACCTCACCTCTTTCCAACAACAAAAAAACAAAAACAAAAAATAAAATTTTGTACCTAAACCAGCAGAAAGAGGAAACAAACAAGACAGCCTGAGGCTTCGGCTGCTTCCAGGGACAGAGTGCTTGGCTGCATCACCAAATAAAACCTGCCCACTCAGAGAGAATTCATCTCTAAGTTGACAGTGACCATGTACCAGAAAGGAAATGACTTACTCTGGGGTGGCACTTGAGGGCCTGAACAGCTGCCCCGATCTCCTTAATCCAGCTGTGCATGTCTTCTGGACTGTCCGCCTGCAAAACAGCCTTAGCACTTAGGGAGAAATGTTTGGCATTATGATTTCAGCTCACAAGTCTGTGGTTCAATTCTAAGTTTATAAAACCACACCATTAGAGCTGGAAGGAGCCCAGAAATCATGTCATCCAGTGGCTCTCAGACTTTTGAGGACATTTGTTTCCAGCAAACTCATATTTGACACTCCATAAATAAAACAGCTCCACGTGGGGCAAAGGCCATTCCTGCTGAAGCCCCTCACCCTCTCTGGAACACAACCGGCCTTTACAGAAAAGGAAAATGGGGTTTTTTTGTTGTTGTTGTTTCTTTTTTTAAGATTCCATTTATTCATTTGACACAGAAAGACACAGCGAGAACAGGAACACAAGCAGGGCGAGTGGGAGAGGGAGAAGCAGGCTTCCGGCCGAGCAGAGAGCCCAATGCGGGGCTCAATCCCAGGACCCTGGGATCATGACCTGAGCTGAAGGCAGACGCTTAACGACTGAGCCACCCAGGCGCCCCAGAAAAGGAAAATGTTGAGCCAAAGCTCAACACTTACGGTTGATCTAGATTCCAGTTCTCCTAACTCCCAATGCAGGCATCTTTCTACCACAGCTATCCAAACAGAATAATCCCTTTTTCAACTCCAGTCCCGCCAAAGCCAAATCCTCTGCAAATTCTCCAAGATACATATTATCTCCAGGAACAAGGCTTCCCTCAGAGAACAAGCGACCTGGGTCTGTCCAGACTCCATCCAGGCCTGGAGAGTTGGTAGACTCGGAGCACCAAGCTTACCATCGTGCAGGACACTGCTGAGCCCTTAAAAAGCATATCCCCCAGAAATACCTACCAACCCCAGAAGGGGGCAGCAGCGGCTCTATGAAGAAAGGAAAATCAAATGGCCAAGCGGCAGCAGGTGGAGCCCTCAGAATTCTCAGCGCCTTCCAGCTTTACAGGGGTTGCATTCAAGTGAACCTAGCCAATGTTTGCTGCGGCCCTCCTCGGTCTTACACGTGGCATCAGGTGCCAGGCACAGAGATGAGACCAAGACCAAATCCCTGACCTCCAGAAATTTCCATTTGTTAATCTCTCTCTGCTCCCTGTGCCTTCCCCTAACAGCCCTACCCAAAATCACAAGTGTGTGCCTTTTCCTAAGCAAGGTATATGTAAACGCCACACTCCAGCCTGCAAAATTCCCCACATAGGCCCCTCACTTTCCCCATCCCCCAGATGATTCTTTCATGTTGCACTGTATCAGAATAAAACACGACTAGTTTTTTTTTTAAATCCTCAAACTGGTGCTCCTACCCCTTTCTGTCACCCCAAACAAACCCTCATGAGTTAGGTGTGTGCAGAAGACACTTAGAAAAGAAATGGTTTCAGGGGCGCCTGGGTGGCTCAGTCGGTTAGGTGTCTGCCTTCCGCTCAGGTCATGATCTCAGGGTCCTGGGATGGAGGCCCGTGTGGGGCTCCCAGCTCAGCGGGGAGTCTGCTTGTCCCTCTGCCTCTGCCCTCCCCCCATTCCTGCTCCCTCTCACACTCTCTCTTCTCAAATAAATAAATGGAATCTTTAAAAAAAAAAAAAAAAAGAAAAGAAATAGTTTCACATCCTGACACACTGGGTTAAGCGGGTATAGCAACAAGGTGAACACCTCTCTCACATGCTAGAGCTGCAAATTCCCTGTATTCTCTCTCCCCTGGGCTTTTCCCAGTTGTGTGACAACCTGGTGGTTGGTTTTCCAAGAAAAAGATAAATCCATCCCTAGTCCAAGAAGATAAACAGGATAAGCTGTCCAAGATTCTTCCAGAAGTTATTTTACTAATCTCAGGGCTAGCCTGTTCCACAAGTAGAGCCACTGGGAAAATGCAATGAACTCATTTAGGTAAAGCACTTTGAACACAAAGTATTAGTTATTGCTGTTATTATTATTACATGAGGGACACAAATGAAGCCTTAAATTCCAACACTATGTATAGAACATGTATATGTTAATTGGCCTCTCCCTGAAACTTTTTTTCTGTTTCCTCATACTCAAACTGCAGATAATTCCTGCCTAAGGATCAAATTGTCCAGATCAAATAAGATAACATATTTGGCTACTTTGAGTTGAATGAGATGGAGGTAGTTAAATTGTCCACTAGTAGAAAAGCATTTCTCAGAGATTTTCCTTCTAGGGAGACAGAGGATTCGGTAGGGAGAAATGTCAGAGGATCGGGAGACATGGAGATAGGAGCTGAGGGAGAGACAAACGTTTCCCACATCATGCAGGAGGTCCAGGATTTTCGTGAAACAGACTGCACAATCCACATGACGCCAGTTTCCAGGGCTATTAAGCTACTTGTACCCCTTCCACCACCCAAGCACAACACAGCAACCCCCACGTCAAATGTCCCACAAGCCACAGGCCACCTATCTGTCCTTTGAGACCCCACCAATGCCCTCATATGTCTCTCCAGGAACCCACCACACCATGAGCCTAGTGGTCTTCACCCCAGTCTCCATCTAGCAAGGAGCCACTGAGGAAGAGAAAACTAGGCACCACCTGACTTAACATCTGGGGAGTCAGACACAAGAATCAAAATCCTCTAAAACACATTTAAATTGTTTCCAATTCCCCTCTCATATAAGTAACGCTACTATTCACATCTTTGTGCACAAAGCTTTTTTTCATTCTTACAATTCTTCAGCTCCTGGGAAAATTACTAAAGAATATGCATTCTTTTAAGGCTCTTGTTACATCTGGCCAGAGAGATTTCTGGCCAAAAAGACAGATTTCACTTGCCACCAATATATTATTTTTTATCTGCACCCTTGCTAGAATTAAGTATTACAATTTTTAAAGACTTTGCGAACATGATGGGCAAAATAAATCTCTGTCTTAAAACATTTAGTAATTGGGGCACCTGGGTGGCTCAGTCGTTAAGCATCTGCCTTCGGCTCAGGTCATGATCCCAGGGTCCTGGATTGAGCCCCGCATCGGGCTCCCTGCTCTGCAGGAAGCCTGCTTCTCCCTCTCCCACTCCCCCTGCTTGTGTTCTCTCTCTGGCTGTCTCTCTCTCTGTCAAATAAATAAAATCTTTTTTAAAAAATTTAGTAATTAATAAAGATGGAAACTGTTTGCTAATTATGTTTTTTCCCCAATTCTCTAATCCTGCTTAAGGACATTTTCTGTCAGATAACCTATAGAGTTAATCCAGCCAGAAGGATAGTAATAAACATTAGTAAGCATTATTTTAATGTTTAACAAATGTTATTTTAAATATTATTCAGGGGGTGCCTAGGTGGCTCAGTCAGTTAAGCATCCGACTCTTGATCTCAGCTCAGGTCTCAATCTCACAGTCGTGAGTTCAAGCCCTGTGTTGGGCTCCACACTGGGTGTGCAGTCTACTTAAAAAATAATAATATAAAATAAAATATTATTTAAATAGACAAGCAAATATTGTGATAAGAATGAGAAAAAAGACTATCACTTTATTGAGATCACAACTGTAATCTCTATTAGTAGTTTTAGAACTTGGATTCACTGGCAACAAAAATTCAGTGAAACCTTAAAAACTGTATGCAAACATATGGCGTATGTGTATGTCTACCTTTAATGGAAAGCCTGTGTTTAGCTTTCCTCAAAAACCCAAAAACATCTTAAAACACCATCACAAAGGTGAACCAGAAGTAAAAAATAGAGCTGAAGTCCACGCACCCCATGATGAATTATGAAAAGTCTAAAAGATGCTTAAAACTCAGTAGAACAAAAGGGGAATTGCCACACTCATACCTTCATCTCTTCCTGGCATGCTTAAGTGTGTGCATTTGTTTCTGGCACTTGGTTAGAAAGAAAAAGTAGGGTTTCTGTCCTTGAGAACAGTTTTTGAGGTGAGAGGAATAAAGGATACTAAAAGGAATCATGGCAGCCTGAGGTTTATTGTAGTCCAATGAGCTTTTTTACTGAGCACCTACAATAAACCCAGTACCATAACAGATGCAACGGTTTGAAGCAATGAATTCCAGAGGTCATGAGTAACAGGCCTCCAGTACCTACCGGGGTGGCTTCTGCTGCAGCTGTCCAACATTTGTACGATGCTCCTTCTGCATTCTATTCCCCACCTCTGTGCTGCCCCCCTTCCAAAAGCTAATAATCCCTGCCCTCTTCCCAGGACCCAATCCCGTTTTTAGACACAGCCGGGCCACATCCAACTGTCTAGGCTGTATACTACATAGTTCTGAGTGATGTCATTCACCCTATAGTCTAAATTAAAACAGTATGTATCCAAAGAGTTCTAGCTCAACACTCCACAATCCACATGGGAGCCCTCTTATTACTATTCTTATCCTGACACGGACCCCTAGTTCTGGCAACTGGGCTTATGCCAAGTTACCCAAACCAGCCTGCACTACATTTCTCATCTAGAATAACTAAATCCTCCAACATAATACCCCTGACCTTCTATGACTGGGAAAGAGAGAAATGGTGAACCCTGCATGCCTTGTATTCCAAGGACTGAAATCTCATCTTGAATCTTTGCCCAGAACTGAGAACCGTCTACAGGCTGATAAGTTTGCTGACTCGCCAAGCTTAGATACCTGATTACTGCCAGATCCTGGATCTTGGTCACCATGATCCACCTGCCATGACAGCCAGTCCCCCCAAGCTGGTCTCTCCTGGTTATCTATGGCCACACCCTCTATATCTTGGGCTCTGCACCAAGCTGCTTTTATTTTTTTTATATACTTTTTTTCAATTTAAATTCAATTAATAACATGATGTTATTATTGGTTTCTGGGGTAGAGGTCAGTGACTCATCAGTCTTATATAACACCCAGTGCTCATTCCATCACGTGCCCTCCTTAATGTCCAGCACCCAGGTACCCCATTCCCCCTCCCTTCTCCCCTCCAGCACCCCTCAGTCTATTTCCCATGATTAAGAGTCTCTTATGGTTTGTCTCCCTCTCTGATTTCGTACCAAGCCTCTTTTAAACAACACAAGGGAGTAGATCCTGATCTAGCACCTGATTAGGGGCCTCCTAATCAGTTCCACAATTCAGGTTTATGATCTCAAACAAATAATTTACCTTCAGACACTCCGTTTCCTCATCTGTAAAATGGAGATGGCCTCAGAGATTGCTCAGAAGTTAAGTGATATGCTGCCTGTAAACTCCTTAGCACCATGCCTCTCACAGCTGAGTGTCCAACAAACGGTAGCATCCCAGGGTTCAAATTATACGTAAGCGTGACATAGAAGGCATGTGTGACAGAAGGTAAATGACCAACACCTCAGCAGTTGGAAGCCAGCGCCATGTTGTCGCCCAAGCCTCCGTGCCCTGTCCAAGGAGCCTGTTTGCTCTGCCTCCAGCTGCCCGGCTCTCTGGGCTAGCTTCCCTGGATACCGAGCATACGTGGTTCTTTCAGGCAGATTTACTGAACATACACTAGGAAGCAGGTCAGAATGCCACGGAGGCACGGTGGCAAAAGTTGCTGGCACCACACTGTAGGAGGAATCATTCTATGCTTTTACCTTTTGCATGAGACACAATTTTTCCTTGGAACAAATGACTGACAAACTAGCTGTCAAACTTACTCAGACTTAGGCATATGGTGGACTCTTTCTCAAAAATGAATGAAAGGAGTCCATTTAGTCAAGCAAAATCATGAAAGTATTTGTTTGCAGATGATGAATTTTGAGGTCTCAAACAAAATTAGAATTCCAAAAAGTGGTATCCCCCTCCATAAGCTTGACAGCTTTCTGTATTCAACAACTTTGTTGATGAGGATCCTTGCGGTGATATTAACAAAGGTGATTTTTTGATATTATATAATAAAGTGTGTCAACATTTGGAAGGTCTGCATACCTCAGTGGGACCACTATTTTCCTAATGACCAGCGCACACAGTTACAAAATCATGCACTGGTAAAAAGGATCCATTCAGAGTGCAAAACTGGCCAGATTTTCACGTAAGACTATGAAAGTTTATGGATATTGATACTGGCTTCCAAATACCACATTGCACCTAAACATTAAGAAAATACCACTTGTCAAGTTTTGATATAGAATCAGAGAAAAATATCCACAATTATCTGAAAAAGCTATTAAAATATTCCTTTTTTCCAAATACATATCTGTGTGAGGCCAGATTTTCTTCATATCCTTCAACCAAAACAACATATGGCCACAGATAGAACGCAGGAGCAGAGAGAGAATCCTGCTGTCCTCTAGTAAGCCAGCCATTAAAGAGATTTGCAGAAATGCAAAAAACAATGCTACTCTTGTTGCTTTTTTTGTTTTAGAAATATACCTGTTTTTCATAAGATATTACTTGTGTCAACATAAATGAGTTTTTAGTTGCTACTGACAGTAAATTAATACATATTCTTAAGGATTTTTACTCTATATTCTTCTCAGTCTTCTGTTCTCTTTGAGTTAGGTGCTATTAACAGACTTGTCCATCCGCTCATTTGTTTATTTCAGGGTGATGCTAGTGTTCTGTTATCCCAGAAATGTGGGAGCAGAAGGCAAAGGAGGGTAGAAGTGATGAGAAGCTTCTGGTAAATGTGCACATGCTTTGTTCAAAAGTGTTTTGAACATTGTTTTTGTTGGAGTTCTTGTTTCCCAAATCACTCTCCCTCGTCCAAAGCTCTTTCCCAGCATAATCTTTCACTTGACAAATACTTATTTCATACCACCCATGTGTCAGGCACTGTCTCTCTGAGGACCTTCATAACATGTCAACTCGAATGTCCCACAGACACACTGTCAACTCAGAACCCCCAACACGAAGGCTGCCTTTCCGCTCACCAGTCCCTCCTCCCGTGCTCCGGTCTGAGTGACGGCTCCCATCAGGCACTCTGAGGCCCAGGCCAAACACCCAGCAGTGTCCTTACCTCCCCTGTCTCCCCTCACCCCACATCCAACCCACAACCAAGTCCCAGAAAATACTCTTCAATAGCTTTTAAATTGTCCACTTCTCTCCATCCTTCCTCGTTCAAGCTTCCTTCACCCGTGACCCGAATTACGACGACAGCCCCCAACCTGCTCTCCCTACCTTGTCTTGCCCTCCACCCTCCCTCATCCGTGTTTATACTGCACTGGGCCTGGAAACCCACAGCCAGCACACCAGTAACGCGGTTGGGTTGAGGGATATCACCTCCACTTCACAGATGAGGAAAACAAGGCTTGAAAGTTAGATCATTTGCCCAAGTAGTATTTTTAGAAGGCAGAGCTGATTGGACCACTCCCAGGGCTCCACCTCAAGGGGCCCTAACCTTCAGGATAAAGTACAAGCTCTTTGGCAAGGACTGTAAGGCGTGGGCCCTCCGTGTGGGGGTCCGGTCTTGCATGTGCTCTGTGCTCCTTTATCTGTGTATCCTGTGTTCACACATGCTGTTCCCTCTGCCTGGGCCACTCTTCCCCCAACGGACTCAGTTTAGATGTGCCTTCCTTCAGGAAACCTCCCCTGACTCCCTGAGACAGGGGAAGGTGCCCTTTTTATGAGTTCCATGACAACCACCACTCACTGTAATGATAGCACTAACCACACTGGGTTTTTTGGTTTTTGCTTTTTTGTTTTTTATTCCCTCAGTCCCTTCAGTGAGGTTGTTCCATACTCATAATGCATTTAGGTTCTTTTGTCATCATCCACACGCCGTGCTCGAATCACCTGACCTCCTAAGTGATTTTTTTAATTCACATATATTAAAGTTTTCTACTCTTTACTTTACTTTGTGCTATAAAGTTCTATTTCATGCATCCGCCACTGAAGTGTCATATAGTTTCACTGCCCTAACCCCCCCACAGCGTTCATCTACCCAACACTCCCTTCCCCCACCCCATCACACTGTTGCAATTGCGTTTACTTGACAACATCTCTCTCCCTCTGGTTCAGGATCTGTTCTCTTTAACAGTGTCCCCAGTATGAGGCAAAATGCCTGGCATTCTAAGGATACCCTGCATATGCCTGTTAAATGCAAGGACCAGAAACTGTTTTGAAACTACAGCTTAAACTTTGTCCCCAAATGACAATGGAACCAGCTCTAACAACCCCAGCAAAGCTAGCCACAGCTCCCTTATGCTCTCTCTTCCCCAGTGATACATGCTTGGGTCAATGAGCGGAGCCCACAGACAGTTAAAGCTGCCAGCACGTCTGCTCAGCTCGGGGGGGCAGGAGGACCAGCTCGGAGGAGTCAGGATTATGGAGCTGCTGCCCAAGAAACGGGGTGCGGGGCCCTCTGGAAGGGATGGTACTTAATGGGGATTGACACCTGGAACAAAGAAAGGGCACTGGGAACCCTGAAAAGCCTCAGCTGGGGAGCCCCACATCTAAACCAACGCACTGCATGGCAGCCTGTATGCCAGAAATGAGGCATTATCATGATGCTGTGTGGATCGAGGCATGTTCCGTGGATTGCCAGGCCAGCTTGGGTAAGGACTTGGCACCGAGAGTTTAGGCCCTGCTCGGGGATCTGCTTTTCTAGCTCCTATGATTTGAGGAAGAGCTGGGAGAGCTCCAAAGCTGTGGGTGGAGGGAGAAGCTTCAGAGAGCTGAACTGTCAGAGCCCAAACAATGACTTTCTCTGTGCAGCTGGGCTTTGCACCTGGTGCCGGCACAGGGCCCTCTGGGCTTTTGTCCTTCCGCACACAGAGATGTCCACACAGGCGGGGCTTATAAATACCCTCCAAAGGAGAAGTGAAACCCCTGGCTAGTTCTCCTTTTCTCTGCTTAGCTGGCGCCCACCAGCTGAAAGCAGCTAGTACAAACTCGCATTCCCCAGTTCAGAGGCTCAACCTGCTCTCACTATTTTATGGGTGGGAAGCTTCATGGCAAACATCCTGTTTAGAATAAAATGGGACTCAGACTGACAATTGGGGGCTAAATTTACCACCTAGAAACTTTAAACTAAATAAAAGAGAAAGCAGAGGAAAGGGCGAGACCTTTTAGCACACCATTCACAGAGACAGAACACCAGTCTTCTCAGAGTGAGCTTTTTACCTGTATGTAGAAGGTCCTGGAGCTTGTTATGATTTCAAACAGGTTGTCCCTCATTAAGAGATCACTAGACAAAGAGAAAGAAAGTTACCAGGCATGCCCGCGCACACATTGAGGACTTGATTCATCCTAAGTCAAGGCTCCAGAGCTTTGGGGGCTCCCAGGTCATTCCTCCTCCAGTCTCTGCCTCAAAAAACATGAGGGGGTCTCCTCTAGCTTCACTTCCTACAGACTCCCAGGAGGTTTCGCCATGCCCATGGAAACCCCACACATACACCCCACTGCCAGTTGTAACAAGATAAAGTTCCTTTCCCTCTAAAATCCTGCCTAATACCCACCACATCCCATAACACCTACAGTTGTGGGGAGAGGGGTATTTTTTATTATTTTCTAAAGATTTATGTATTCATTTGAGGGGGGGGCACAGGGGAGGAGCAAAGAGAGAGGGAGGGGAGAGAATCTCAGGTAGACTACCCGCCGAGCTCTGACAGAGCCCGACTCAGGGCTCCATGTGGGGCTCCAGACAGGGCTTGATCTCACGACCCTGAGATCATGACCCCAGCCGAAACCAAGACTCAGACACCTAACGAACTAAGCCACCAGGCGTCCCTGTGGGGTATTTTTTAGTGGCTAAGATGTATAGTTCTTTCTGCAAAGCACCGCTTTAAGTGGTTTTTTTTCAGGGTCAAGCAGATGAACATTTTATTGGTTTTATAAATATGTAAGTATAACTAATCAATTATTTATATATATTACTATGAAGATATTATTTATATATAAATATAGAGAGAGAGTTTGACATATAACATTTTGTTAGTTTCAGGTATGCAACACAATGATCCAACATTTGTATAGATTGTGAACTAATCACCACGAGAGGTCTAGCTGACATCCATCACCACACATAGCTACAAGTTCTTTTTTTCTTGTAATGAGAACTTTTAAGGTCTACTCTCTCAGCAACTTTCATATATACAATACAGCATTATTAATTATAGTTACCATACTGTACATTACATCCCTAGGACTTATCTATTTTATAAATGGAAGTTTGTACCTTTTGACCCCCCTTCACCCTTTTGCCCAACCCCCCCCCCCCCCCGGCAACCACCGATCTGTTCTTTGAGTGCTTTTGTGTGTGTTGTCTCATCCAATCTTTACAACAATCCAATAAAGAACTTAAGATTTTACCTACCTTGCGGATGAGGAAACCCAGGCTCAGAGAGGTTATCTGACTTGGCGCCAAAGTTAGTAAACAGCAGAGCAATGATTTGAACCCAGGTCTGACTTCAGAGTCTATGCTTTTAATTACTCCACTACCACTTGCCTCTCCTAAGGGAACCAACTCTCATTTCCAAAACCTTCAGCCCCACAAGCAGCCACCTTCTCAGAATTTAATGAAATTCCCGCTCTGTGGGGTGCTGGGTGGCTCAGTCGGTTAAGCATCTGACTTCGGTTCAGGTCATGATCCTGGGATCCTGGGATCGAGCCCCATGTTGAGGTCCCCACTCACTGGGGAGTCTGTTTGTCCCTTTTCCTCTGCCACTCCCCCCTGCCCTGCACTCATGCATGCAATCGTGCTCTCTCTCTCCCTCAAATAAATAAAATCTTAAAAAAAAAAAAAAAAAGAAAAGAAAAGAAAGAAATGCCCCCTGTGTGCTACCCTGTCCTGGGCTGAGACAGGAAGCTAATGAGAAGTGGAAGGAGAGATCAGACTACTTTAAGATGCTTCAAACTGGGTGTGAGTTTGGGAAGAAGAATCCTGACTTCTGCAAGGAAGAAGGTGAGAAGTAGCTGGTGCTCAGTGACAAACCTCAAATCAGCCAAAATTATTTGCAGTGTTAAGTGCCTGCTGTGTGTATCCTGGTGCTGTGGGCAATACGTAAGAAGCACAAGGTCTACTTCCTTCCCAATAAAAGAACAAAAAAAAGCAAAACTATACAATTAGATGTCAGACTGTGTGTTGTATGCCAAGAGTGAGAATAATTCCAAAAAAGGACTGATCACAGGCAGAGTTGGCTTCGGGAATGAAGACTTGGAAGGACGTGGCAGGCACTGGGCCCGTGACATGGGCACCGGGCAGAGGAGGAATATGAGACTAAAGACCCACGTGGGAAGGGACAGCAAGACAGGGGTCAGAAGGACGTGGGGCCAAATCCCGACTCCACTTAGAGAAAAGGTATTTTAGGAATATTTTAAAATCTTTGTGAGCCTTTGTACCCCAACTGTAAAATGGAGATGAGAAGACCTCCCTTATCAGGCTGGCCAGCCCAACGATCAAGGTATAAAGTATACAAGGCATCTGCTACAACGTACGGCGTATAGAGGCCACTTGAAACACATTTCACTGACCATCATTACTGTCTGAGTAGAGATGGCTCTTCTTTCTGGCTAAAATGTGTTAGCTTCTTAAATTACTCACACACATACAGCACACTCATGTCATCAACTACTGAGGCTGTGAACGCAAAGCAGGGAGGAAATCCCCGCCCTTATCACATCTACTTTCCAGGCTACGCGTCGCCTTTCAATTCGGTTCAGTTCAATTCGACTGAACTCAATTTAACAAATGTTTGAGGACTACACAGATGCCCTCAAGCTTCCTGACTGGGTCTGGGGAGGCCACACATTCTCAGAAGCCTGGAGTCCGCAGAGCCTTGCAGACTTCCTTCCCTGATGATCTTCAGCTCCTTTAATTCCTTCACTAAGAATTCGGTCTGGTTCTGGCAGCGAGGGACTCCGGCCAAGTGCGGAGCACTCTTGGGACTGAACGTCGTCTGGGCTCGCTAAGCTGCCCCACCATGCCCAGATAGCCAAACAGCTACCTGTCCACATGGGCCCTCTGGAATCAGGGGAGGCAGGAACCGTCTCTGAGGATGAGCCATGTCCAATCTCTCCTCTGCCCACCATCAACGTCTGGAACCACACTTCTGAACTTCCATCTATGGCCACTCGCACAGATAACAAATTGCCACCGGGAACTTCCCTAATCTCTACTCTGCAACTGTCATTTTCAAGAGTCAGTACAGCCCCAGTTCAGTCCCTGCTCCCTTGGGTCATGTGGCATTTGTCGGCATGTGAGACCGTCCCATACCTCCACATGAGAACAGTCTGCCTGTTGCTAATCGCCTCCCTGATGATGCTGGCTTGGCTTTGCACCACCCGTGGGATGGAAAGACACAAACAGTCTCTAAAGACGGCAGATTGGGATGCTGGATGGCTCAGACAGTTAAGCATCTGCCTTTGGCTCAGGTCATGATCCCAGGGGTTCTGGGATCAAGTCCCACATTGGGCTCCCTGCTCGGTGGGGAGGCTGCTTCTCCC
The DNA here is from genome assembly GCF_003265705.2 of Callorhinus ursinus. Classification (NCBI taxonomy): domain Eukaryota; kingdom Metazoa; phylum Chordata; class Mammalia; order Carnivora; family Otariidae; genus Callorhinus; species Callorhinus ursinus. Next base: position 35,742,630 of record NW_027397079.1, on the reverse strand, counting down.
TCTCCCTGCTGCTCCCCCTGCTTGTGCTCTCTCTGACAAATAAATAAATAAAATCTTAAAAAAAAAAAAAAAAGCCTGCAGATTAAGGGGCAAAAAGAGGATTTCTAGATGCCCAGATACCCTTCGGTTTCTAAAGTTTAGTTCTAAGGGCATCTGTATCTGTAGGAGATACGGGAAGGCCCTTGCCTCAGAGCCCCAGATCCCAAACTCATCCCATACACTATGGCACACAGAAGGTAAACCATTTCCTAATGGGAAGTGGAAATGTCCAAAGGGAGTCACACACACAGAGCTGCTGTCAATCACCCTTGTGTTAAGGGGACATCAGGGACTTTGTCAAAAGGAGAAGAAGGCATAAGAAGGTCAGGGAAGAGGCACTGGCATCGCATTGATCTGACCAGAAGTGCTGATAAGTGAGAAACCTAAGGGCACAGTCCCCACTCGGAGTCCTCGGCCTCCTAGGCAATGAGCATCTAACACTTGAGAAGCAACCCAACACCAGTCTCTTCTTTCTTCCCAATATTCTTTCTTTTTCTCCACCAGAAAATTATCATATAGGCTCCACGCATCTCCTCAGGAGCCAGAGTAAGGTAGTGGGAAAAGATGAGCTTGCCCGGTATGGTCTCTTAGCTGCATCAGTTGGGATGTGGTGAGATGTCAGCCCCTGTCATGTGCATGGAAGAACGTTCTCGAATAGAGCCTCAGAAGGGTAGTAAATGAAGATTTAAGCAGGCAAATGGGGGATTTTTATCAGAAAAGAATAAGCACAGATGATTACCCAGATTTGACCAGACACTCATGGGTCTTGAGAACGTCCTTGAGAAATATAGTGCGCAGTGGTTCTCGGTCCTGGCAGAAAAAATAAGTAAAGAAAGATAAATGAGGCTATCCACATAATGCCACAACCCAGATAGACTGACCAACGTACCTCTCTGGTCAGAGTTGGTTGGCTAAAACCAGGCTGCAAACAAGGCAAGGTCTCAAAATAACTATCAAGTGAGGAAAAATTCTAAGAAGGTACTCTGTGGCTCTGACCACAGAGCAGCTTGGTGCATAGCAGGAGGGAAGAAGATAAGGCCATGTTGCTGTATCAATGTAAAGATGTGCACACAAGAGAGATGGAAGTGGGACGGAGGCACCTCTTAAGCCCATGTGTGCGTCCGCATCTCTATTACGCACACACACGTGAGTGTTATTCACAGGCCTCTTGCTTCCATGACCTGTCAGAAGGGCCCTAGAGCGACTACAAACCTGCTCACACTTGAAGTAGCAGATAGTAAAGTCATCAAGCGCAAAGAAGCGACGTTTCCAGCTCTTCCGCTGAAAATAAAAGTAAAGAGCAGGACGTTAAAAAGAGGCCCCAGCATTCAGGAGAATGTTCTATCTAGTTCTACACTCCTGGGTACCCAGCCGGAAGGAAGCTGGGCGCCCACATTCAGACGTCGGGGTGAGGGGGCTGCAAAGACTTCTTCCCATCAGGGCAATGCCTCCAACATGCAGAGGTGAATGTTTAGTTCCAAACCTCCCACCGGTTTGGGAGGTAGTTTAGGAGGCAGTGAGTGCCGAGTGCCAAGGAAGGCAGCTCATCCTGCCAGCCAGCTGCCCCCTGTGCTACGCCCACAGCCACGGCCCCCAGGAGTCACCAGGACTCATTCGAGCCCCAGTGCCGACACTCACCACATTCCCTTGCTTCACACAGTAGCCGCTCTTAATGAGGGGGGGCCCGGAGGGAACACGGCTGCCTGTCGTGGGGATGTAACTCTGAGACCTTCGAAGGATGGCGTGGGACCCGGGCTCACTCCCTTCCTGCCCATCCCCACCATTCTACAAGAAAAGAGCGTCAGGATTAGCACCTCCCCTCATTCCTCATGCAGCAAACCGGGTAACTCACCCAGCCCTCTCTCGCGAATCCTCTCTTGCCTCTTTACCCACGATGGCAATTAAAGAAGAAATAAACAAGAAAGGGAACATTCGCGTGCTCCTGTCAGGCACTGTACTGGGTAATGTCACAGAACAAGGCTCAGGGAAGTTGGGCAGACCCAGGAGAAAGGTAAGGACTGAGAATAAAAACCAGAAGAGGGGAGAAACACCCTAATGGGAGGAGGGACAGTGGGCTTGTTTCCAGGCTCACCTGCCTTCCCCAGGTCCATCTCCCATGTGATTTACAAGTGCCAGTCTCCCACATATGGTGCAGGACCATACTGGCCACACAGCCTCAAGGTAACGGTGGCCTCGATTTCTGCACTGCTATTCTTCATACCCACCGCCATCCTGGATTTTCTTGACTACCCCAACTGCACTGGCTCCCCCACCCCCAGCTATCTTTCCTCTGTGCTGACCTCCTCTATGCCCATCACTGGCCCACTATGGATGCTCCCATAGCCCCACCGGCCCCTGGCAGCCCCGGGCCCCAGCACCTGGTTGATGGGCGTGTGTACCACCACCCCTCCGATGATCTCTGTCTTATAGGCCACCTGCGGCTTCTTCTCTAGGGCTGGAGGAGCTGGTAGGCTTTTTATAACTTCGGTAGTCAGGGCCAGGTTCCCAACTTTGGGTACCTGGAAGAAAGACAGTTTAGGATAAATGGAGGGGGGAAGCACTGGGGAAGGGGCGAGAAAAGGTAATGTACCAAATTCTAGGAAGACCTCCTCTCTTCCCCAGTCCTTCCATCGACCCATACCTGAACATGAGGAACTCTGCCGGCAGATCCCGCTCTACACACACACATGCACACACAAGTACTGAGCACCCACTATGAGCCAGCCCTTCCCTGACTACAGACCAAAGACAAAACAGCAAACAGACACGTCCTGCCCTCACGGCATGGACATTCTAATAGCAGAGACGGACAAAAAACGCAGAGCCGAACAGTCAGAATAATTACAAATTGCTATGAGTGCTGTGAAGAAAATAAACAGGAGCTGAGATAGACAGCAGCAGGGGCACTACTTGAAATGGGAGTGGTTAGCGGAGGTCTCCAGAGGAGGAGATGTTGGAACAGTAACCTAGAGATGAACAGGAATCAGAGATGTAAGGAGGAGCATGCTAGGCGAGGAAACAGGTAACATACACGGGAGTTATGGTACAGAATTAGGGGAGCATGAGCTTCGGAGCCCAAGGACCTGGAGTACCAACTCCTGACCTGTCACTAACTTACCCAGTGACCTTCAGCAAATCATTGAACCTCCCTCTAGGCCAAAACTGCCCCGTGTAGAAAATGAAAAGGGTAATAATATTCATGTCATAGAGTCATTGTGCTTATCAAATGACAGAGTATATATACTTAAAAACTTCAGAAATACAAAAATATAAAAGTACGGTTGACTCTTGAGCAACGCAGGGGATAAGGGTACTGACCCCAACACAGCCAAAACTCCATGTATAACTTTCAACTCCCCCCAATTTTAACTATTAATAGCCTACTATTGACCAGAAGCCTTACTGGTAACATAACATCGTAAATTAACACATATTTTGTATGTTCTATGTATTATATGCTGTATTCTTATAATAAAGTAAGCTAGAGGGGCGCCTGGGTGCCTCAGTCATTAAGTGTCTGCCTTCGGCTCAGGTCATGATCCCAGGGTCCTGGGGTCGAGCCCCGCTTTGGGATCCCTGCTCAGTGGGGAGTCTGCTTCTCCTTCTCCCTCTGCCCCTGCTTGTGGTTCCCTCTCTCGCTGTGTCTCTGTCAAATAAATAAATAAAATCTTTAAAAAAAACATAAAGTAAGCTAGAGAAAAAATGTTATTAAGAAAACCATAAGAGGGGCGCCTGGGTGGCTCAGTTGGTTAAGAAAACCATAAGAAAGAGAAATACACTTCCAGTCCTGTAAAAAAAATCTGCATATAAGTAAACACATGCAGTTCAAACCCATGTGGTTCAAGGGTCAAAAGTATTACAAAATACTTTAACGAACATTTCACGACTGGTATTAACATTTACAAACACAGCCCTTTTTGAAGAGTATCTCTGCTCCTCTCCTTGGCAGAATTAGGGCACCACAGACAATCACAGAATCACAGAATTTTTATGGCTCCTTTGACACCACAGGCCACAGATTGCAAACTGGTGGCATGAAGGCAGATTCTGGCCAAATGGTGTTTTGTTGGTCTGATGCAGTGTGTTTTTCAATCTACATTTAAAGTTTGGGATAGTTCACCTAAAAATTCAGACTTCCAACCAAGCAGCGTTTCTCTCTTTAGATGGAGAACATTCTTCAGTTTGCCACTGTCCCTACCCTGCTCCTCACCACCAAGGCCACGAGTCAGGTGCTGTTCATCCTCATTTATGTTGTTTTCCTTCCTCCTTCCTCACTTCACTCTTTTATACTGGCAATTCTGATGAAATCTTTCATTTTGTAAGAAAACAGGAGAGGCCCAAGCCAGTCAAGTCAATGGCCCAAAGTCATGGTTAATAACTGGACAGAGACTAGACCCTAACTGCCCACTGGGGCGATATGCACAGGATCATAGAGCCTGTCCTTCACACAAACTCAGCACCTCTGTGGGTCTGCAGACTCCATGAGTGACGCTAACATCTTCACTGCTTCTACAGCCTCAGGAATCAGAAGGAACTAAGTAAGAATCTAGACCTTTCAAGAGCTCATGATTCAGGGCCCTTGGAAAATTCTGTCAAGGACAAGACCGAGGACCACTCCATTCCATGTCTGTTCAAAGGAGGAAGAGCTCCGGGATGACACTGGAGCCCCAGAAAGAAGATGACACTCCTCTTCCTGGACTGTGCACTCCATTTACATAAACAAGGGTGACCTCTGCCCACCAGCTCTCCAGATGGAGCCAGAAATCCACCTTCTCTTTCCCTTCAGCTGTCCACACGGCAGTTCCCACTTCTATGAGCCCCGTTCAGCGCCAGGCAATGTGCCACACTCTGCTGCATGATCTCTATCTCAAGCAATCTTATGAAGTAGGCATTATCTTCTCCACTTTATAGATGAGATAAATGAAAGCTCATTAAAATGAAGTAAGTTTCCCCTGCCTGACTGTCCATTGCTGAACGTCCCACTACCCACTTATGCCACCCTTTCTTTCCCTGAGCTTCACTATTGTGTGATGGGACTCCTTTGAGGATGTTGATTATTGCTGGGATGTTTAGTGACATCATCACCAAGGAACAACAGAAACTCCCCACACATGACCTAAATGAATTCCAGCAAAGAAGAAGGAGGGAAGTAGCCCTTTAGAGTTCCCAGTGGCCAGAAAAGGAATTCATGTTAGCTTAGCTGTTGTGTGCCTCTCAGAATCTTGTCAGCCCTTGTTATCATGGGCTGCTTCTGACTGTCTGCCCAGAGCTTTTCCAGAGCTTCCTGAGACTGAACCAGCCTGGGGAGGACAAACACAACAATAACTATGCCCCAGGACTTGAAAACAAGGTCACTCTTTTGGTTTGGCCATATCCCCAGAGGCCTAAATTCAAGGTATGACCTCTTCCATCCACCTGTGAAGTATTCTCTGATGTGGGGAGAGCGTATGGATCTCATTTGCAATGTGAAATGACAATTACAGGGACACGGGATGCCTGGCTGGCTCAGTTGGTGGAGCATGTGACTCCTGATCATGGCGTTGTAAGTTCGAACCCCATGTTGGGTGTAGAGGAAGGAAGGAAGGAAGGGAGGGAGGGAGGGAGGGAGGGAGGGAGGGAGAGACGGAGGGAGGGAGGGAGCGAGGGAGGGAGGAAGAAAGAAAATTACAGGGACTCATCTTACTTCCGACCAGGCAAGGCTAGACTGCAATGAGGAATAATCCACTGGGGACAGGGGGCTGTGCTTTACCTTTACTGCTCATTTTTCAACTGTTTTGGGAAATGTAGTAAGTGGAATAATGTCCCACTAAAACTATCCACCTATAAACTCAGAATGTGACCTTATTTAGAAATAGGGTCTTGCAGATGTCATTAAACTAAGATCAGGTCATACTGGTTTAGGGTGGGCCCAAAGTCCAATGACTGATGTCCTTATCAGAAGAAGAGAGGACACAGGCACACAGGCACACAATGATGGAGGCAGAGAGAGGAGTAATGCAGCTGCAAGCCAGAGCACACCACAGACTGCCCAGAGCCACCAGAAACTAGAAAAGGAGCCACCCATTTGCTCTGGTAGTACCACAAAATTCATATAGGAATACTAATACTCTGAGAGAATCCAATTCCTTAAATAGTACATGTCAATCACTTCTTCAATGACAAGGACCCATTGGCCTTAGCACAAAATGAACAGTGATCTGTGGGCAGAAAAACTGGATCCATCCTGGCTCCTTGGCCTTGGGCAAGTCACTTTAATCTCTAGGCACTTCCGCCACCCCGTTTATAAATGGGTATAATAACGCTTGCCCTTCCTACTTAAGGCTTTTATATGAAGCTACAATGAAGCCACGTATGTAAAAGTGGTGTGTAATCTAACATAATTTACAATGGTTATTCTTTTTCAATATCTTCATAAACTCTTCTAGGTCTTGGAAGTCACAGGGTCCTGGGTTTGAATCTCAGCTCTACCACTTACTCACCTCTAGACCTTGGACAACTCTGATTTCCATTTTTCTCATCTAAAAACTGGCAGTAAAACCACTTATCTCACAAGAGTGATGTCAGAGGGGTGAATAATATAGCACCTGTGAAAGCTTGGCTCAATACATTATCTGTTCTTTCTTTCATCTCTGCATCCCCCAAGGTGCCTGATGCTTCATTTGTATATAAGGTGTCCTAAAGGGAGTGTGCATGCCATGGATGTGGTGCCCCAGCCCCACATCCTCCCTCTTCCCAGCCTCCCTGAGGAAGGACACAAGATACAGGACAATATGACAGTGGAGAGAGGAGTAAATCCTTCCAGGGCACAAATAGATTAGGAGAAAGAGTGCCCCTCTGCAGCAGGCTTTGACATTCCAGCAAGCCTCTGGACTCCCCAGCCTCTGGGCACCCCCATGTTCCTTCCCACTACTGTGGCTTATAACTTCTGTTCCAAGGGGCCAGAAAAGAGGCAGGGGGAACTCACTGCTTAGAGCAACCCTATGAGGGTTGAAAGGCCCCCACCACCTCACAGGCTGGGTAGCCAAGTGTCCCAGACAGGAACAGAGGAGGAAAGCCAGGAGGCAAGGCTGAAAGAGAATAAAGTATTAGACATTGAATGAAAGGCCAAAACTGTATAAGATACAGAAGGGTGAAGACCCGACCGTGAACGAAGAAACCCTGTACTAAACTCAGCATTCTAGAGCCGTGTGCACAAGCAAAGGAATGTGAGTTAGCTGCAATCCCCCTCCCTCCCCTCAGTTTTCTCTCTTTTCCCGGGTTTACCAAGGTTTGTCAAAATAGCAAGCTAGCAAACCAGACCACCTCAATGACAGAACTGTACTCTGCCTGGGTCTGGCATCACAAGAGTTGAATAGGTGTACAGATTTCTTCTATTAATTTATTCACAGAAACCCTGAGGTATTTGGGAGAATAATCTGCCCCAGTACATAATGGTTACTATCAGAAATGACTAGAATGTAAGCATTTCTGACTGTATGATACAGAAAATCAATCTTCCAATTACAAAATGGGCAGAAGACATGAACAGACATTTCTCCAAAGACGACATCCAGATGGCCAACACACACATGAAAAGATGCTCATCATCACTCATCATCAGGGAAATGCAAATCAAAATTACAATGAGATATCACCTCACACCTGTCAGAATGGCTAAAATCCACAACACAAGAATCAACAGGTGTTGGCGAGGATGTGGGGAAAGGGGAACACTCTTGCAGTGTTAGTGGGAATGCAAACTGGTGCAGCCACTCTGGAAAACAAGTTCCTCAAAAAGTTAAAAATAGAACTTCCCTACAATCCAGCAATCGCACTACTGAGCATTTCCCCAAAGAAACAAGAACACTAGTTCAAAGGGATACATGCATCTCTATGTTTACAGGAGCATTATTTACAATAGTCAAGATATGGAAGCAGCCCAAGTGTCCATCAAGTAATGAATGGATAAAGAATAAGTTGGATACATATATATAATGGAATATAACTCAACCATAGAAAAGAATGAAATCTTGGAGCACCTGGATGCTCAGTCGGTTAGGCATCTGCCTTCAGCTCAGGTCATGATCTCCAGGTCCTGGGATGAAGCCCTGTGTTGGGCTCCCTGTTCAGCAGGGAGTTTGCTTCTCCCTCTGTCCCTCCCCCGCCCCCGGCTTGTGATCTCTCCCTGTCAAATAAATAAATAAAAATCTTTTAAAAAATAAAATTTAAAAAAATTTAAAAAGAATGAAATCTTGCCATTTACAACGACATGGATGGAACTAGAGTATTATGCTAAGGGAAATAAGCCAGAGAAAGACAAATACCGTATGGTTTCACTCACATGTGGCATTTAAGAAATAAAACAAAGGGGGAAAAAATGAGAGACAAAGCAAGAAACAGACTGAACTATAGAGAACAAACTGATGGTTACCAGAGGGGAGGTGGGTGGGGGAACGGGGGATGGGGATTAAGGAGCGCACTTGTCAGGATGAGCAGAGGGTGATGTATGAAGTGTTAAATTGCTGTATTATACACCTGAAACTAATGTAACACTGTATGCTAACTAGAATTAAAAATAAAGACTTAAAATAAAAAAATAAAAATAAATTTAAAAAGAATATCAATCTTCTCAGCATACAAACCACGGTTTGCATGGCACAAGTCTGCCTACTATTGATGAAAAGTCTAGTTTTTTTCCCAAAACATAAAGTTTTCCCTCTTCTCTTTCCTACCCTTTTCCCTTTTCTGTATTTTTTTTAAGATTCATTTATTTATTAGACAGAGAGAGAACACAAGCAGGGGGAGCGGCAGGCAGAGGGAGAGAGAGAAGCAGGCTTCCCGCTGAGCAGGGAGCCTGATGTGGGGCTCGACCCCAGGACCCTGGAATCATGACCTGAGCCAAAGGCAGACACTTAACCGACTGAGCCACCCAGGAGTCCCCCTTTTCTGTATTTCTAAGGAAGAAGAAAGGAGTTCACCAGCAAGTCAAAGAAAATGAAAGTATTCATAGAACAGTCAGTGAACCAGCTCAGTGATGCTGTCAAATGGAAAGCTTTTTCAGGACAGGTTGGTGGGTGGCCTGGACCAAGCCCTAGGCAACCTCTTAAAGCTCTTAAAGGAAAAAGAGTACTCCCTTACCCTGCTCCCAAGCCAGTAAAGTTCTGACTTCCCTCTTTATATGCTTTTCCCTTTACTCTGCTTCTCATAGTCAGCAATCCATTTTCCAATCCCACCACGTTCTGAATCAGCATGCCAGAATGACCCAAAACACGACTGACCAGGAGCCCTCCCAGGAAGCACCAAGGGGACACTACATATACTTCCCCTTGAACTTGATTCAAACTCAAACTCTCTCAGTTCAACTTGTGGTTTGTCAGTGAAGGTATAAGAAGAGGGAGGGGGAACTGGGTCTCAACAGGCTCCTGGGAAAGCCCCTGCTGTTGGCTGAGTGTCTCCCCACCACAAACAGGCCACGTGCTGAAAAGAGGCATTGAGTGCCACCAGAAAGAAGAAGGAATCGTACGTACGGTGATCTTGCTGGCTTGGTTCAGGGCTTCCACCCAGTCCTTCAGATCCTTCTGGTCATTAGCTTGAAGAAAATACCTCTGAGAGAGGGCATTGATGACTGCAGTAGTCATGGGGGAAGAAAAGAGAAAAACCCAGGTCAGAACACATGCAAGACAAAAAGCCACCACAAAACTAAGGTGCTTGAAGTAGCAAGGGGGAGAACCTCACAGAGCACTGAAGACATCTGCCATGGTGCAGTCAGCTGCATGAATATCTGGGAAGCAGCAGGCTACAGTTGCTCTCTCTTTAAAAGTGTGAATTATTCCATTAGCCACGAGAACAACACCTGTTCATGTTTTAAAACCATCCCCTTCATGTGCTGTTGTACAGGGATGAGGCTTCTAGTCCGCCCGCCATCAACAAGACACAAGCTTCAACTGTTTTTAGAGGCGCTAGCCGATTTAGAGTCATGATGATACAGATATAATTTTGGACCCAGTGCTCCTTGTTTCCACTGGCACAACTGGCCTGGCTTGGGAGTCTTGCCTGTGGTCGGAAAATGGAACAAAGCTTGCCTGAGATCAAATCTGTGACCCTGACCTCATTCTCAACCTGTTCTTTCCTCTGAGCACTCCATGAGGTCAATCATTTTACTTCTGGGTTCATTACTTATCTTGTTTAGATCTGCTGACCACAAAATCTGAGATAGTCATTTCTGAGCTTAGCAATGATATTTGAAAGAAATGGGACAACGAGAACACCAGAGAAGCCTGAACCAACCCGAAGTCGGGAGAGAAGACAGCTCAAGTGACAATTTTATTCTCCTAGCAAAAATAAGCCAGAACTATAGGAGGCGAGCATCACGGGGTAGACAGAGAATTCATGAGTTCATTCGCTCATTCAGCAAATATTACTGAGCATCCACTATATGCCAGGAACCACGGTACAAAACAGTGTGTTTTTGACAGTGACAGAACCAGCAGTGACAAAACAAAGGGACAGCCTTGCTTCATGGGGCTGACATGCAGGACCACCCTAGATAAACAAGAGAGGCTACTCGTTAGCATCTGCTTGTAGCACTTAGCACATTCCTGAGAACACAGTAGGAACCAAATAACAAATGATGACTTAATGAGTAGGGGCATCCACTGAGTGACCCTGCTTCCTGTGTCACTCCCAACTCTGGCACTCATGTGGCAATGCTGAGATGCTCAACAGGATACTCCTTTTCTATTGTTCCACCTTTCCTGAGCGTCTGAGAAGGGGGTTCCCAGAAACTACCAGAAGATACCCTGGACCCTGACCTGCGGAGTCAGGAAAACAGAACCGTCGCTGGTCCCCGTACCTCCGTCTTACAGTTTTAACTATCTTCACAGCGAGACCAAGGAAAGCTAGGCCCGTTGCCATGACCGAAGTCACGCCCACACACAGGGGGCAAGTCACATGGGATCACAGGACCGTCTGCGCACAAAGAGGAAGCTGCTGCAGGAGTGTTCAGAAAACCCAGTCCCCAGTTCGGTACTTACCAAAGCAAAATGGAGTTTTGGGTTTCTGCTTCGGAGTAGCTATGCTCACCTAAACCAAATAAAAAATAAAAGAAACTAGAACATGTTTCTAAGACGGTTGTAAAGCACTTTTTTTTTTAAGTTTTTCTTTTTTTTTTTGCTGTGAAACTTTACGCACAAAGAAGAGTATATAAAACATACATAAACATTCTAAAGAATAAAAATTAAGTAGAAACCCTGTACTCACCGTTCAGATTAAGAAATAGGCCATTATCAGTCCTATCTCTTAGAAGCCCTTGTGTACCCCTCCCTGATAGAATCCCATCCCCACCCCTCAAGGGATAACCACTATCTTGCCATCTACCTTAATCTTCATCTTTGCAAAAACACTTTGAAAAGCCACCCAAGGGGCACCTGGGTGGCTCGGTCATTAAGCGTCTGCCTTCGGCTCAGGTCATGACCCCAGTGTCCTGGGATCGAGCCCCGCATCGGGCTCCCTGCTCCGCGGGAAGCCTGCGTCTCCCTCTCCCACTCCCCCTGCTTGTGTTCCCTCTCTCGCTGCCTCTCTCTCTGTCAAATAAGTAAATAAAATCTTTAAAAAAAAAAACAACTACCCAGTCCGACAAAATTCTCTTTGGACCACACAACCCGTACTTGGCCCATTCACACTAGGAAGATTCCACTCCTCTCTCAACCACTGACCCCTTCCCTAAACAGTTCTCCAAATTAAAGGTGGTATGGCTACAAATGCACAGATTCCAATTAGAGCTCACAGAAAGGTCAGGCAGCATGCATTTGGACACATGGATCAATGTCCTTTATATGTACCCTGACTGCTTAAACCTGAAAAAAAGAGGGGGCCCAAGGAATCAGAGCATACCTATGCATTAAAGGGAAGGGAACAGAAGAAAGTAGGAATATTTTTATAGCTCCTGTTGTATTTCATTTTGTTTTTTTCAATCCTACCCCTTGCATGTACACTCCTGACTATATGCATAGGTGAATCTACTTCACTCTGGTTCAAACATGCTGAATGAATAAAGGAAAACAAATCACATTCCCTCATATGCCAAGAGGTGACTACCCTTGATGGAGTTAAGTTGAACTCCCTGAAACAGGCCTCCACCACTTTACCTGGGATTGCTAAGGAGGCACCCCCAAGGCCCTAGGTTAGGAAATATTCCCCACATTGTCATAATCCTCCTGTGGACAACATTCTCTCAGTCCCCTTTCCAAGCAAGGGCCTTCTCCTACTTATGTGAGACCTGAAAAAAATGCCTGGTCTCCAACATACAAAATGAACATAGCATAGTCAACATCAATAAATAAATCATTAAATGTCTATATAACATTATATCAACCTCTTCGATAAGGATTTTAAGTGCCTACAAGATGTCACATTAAGTCGACTTCATTAATGTTTTGATTAAACAATCACAAAAATCTCATTACATATGAAAAAATTAGTAGCTTTGATTTTCCTAGTTTACAAGAATCCTTGGATATGCAAGATGATTGCCGAGAAATATAGCCAATCACGAATTAAATGAGGGACTCAACCAAATCATTCCAAAAGTAAGATGACTGAAATCCTTTCGAATATTTTTTTTATTTTTATTATGTTACGTTAGAATATTTTATAGCCAATTCTATTTAATGAGGGATATGGTTATATTCTGATATATTCACCATGATGTGAGATGGAGGCCTTTAGGGCCTAATGAAAGCCTTTACACAGTCCTGAAAAACATAAAAATTCAGGCCAAGGTGAGCCCACCTATCCTGAGTTCAGTCACAGACTATCTAAATTCAGGCATGTCTTCACCACTCCCAGAAACCACTCCCCAGAGCTCCATGACTTCATAAGTTCAGGCCCCTGTGCTACCTTGTTTCTTGGGTTTGGGATCCTGGAATTCCATCTGCACCACAGCATATGCCTTTATCTTGCTTGTGTGTGATGTCCTGATCTGTCAGTGACTCATTTTCTTGCCCTTTCCCTCGGCACCCATGTTCCTCCTGCAGGTCCCCTGTGCCCACAACACCTGCATGGCCTACCCTCGGTTCCTGTGTAGCCCTGACCAGCAGACAGCAGCCTGGCCCTCAGAACCCACCTATCTCACGGCTTCCTTCCTACTGCAAGCTTTAGAATGGCTTTAAAAAGCTGGGCACTTTGAGATCCTCACTGGCTTATTAGAAGACTCACCCCTTTCTCCCAGAAAATGACGTTTATCACTGACCAGAGAAAACACCACTGGCTTTTCACCAGGTTGGATGACAAATGGTCCACGTTGACCACAACTTATTAGCAACCTATGCTGCGGGAATGCTACTGGCATGCTTATTACAACAACTGAACCTAAGCGATCACCTGGCTTTTCATGTTTTTATAGGTTTTTCCAGTTTTCAGTCAGGGGACATGGGTGATTACATGCATGCACATCCATAATTTGCCTCATGCCTAACCACAGAAGGATTATTTGGCAAAGCAGCTAGCTCCTTGCTGAATCAACCAGACATCAGTCCTAGTTCTGCCCTGTAGGCCGTTTAGCAAGAGTAAGACCCTCAGGGTCTCTGATCAGCTTCCCAATTAGCAAAGCCAGACAGCAATTACTAGTTTCCTTCTTATCGTCACAGAATATGGCAAAAGAGAAAAATGAAATCCTATCTACCTGTGCTGTGTCCCTCAGGGAGACGGGCCAAGGTATGGCCCTCATTTACTATGGAAAGGTAGCTCTGGCCGCCTCCTGATATCCTGGGGACCTCAGCGGCAGAATCCCTCCTCCCCTGGGAGGTATAAGCCCTCTGGCCTCCACCCCACCTCACGCTGGTGATCAGACCAGACTGTGCAGCCTCCTTCAGATGTAGTGAAGGAACAGAAGATCCTGAAAAAGTATGGCTCACAGACCAGCTATAGTGAGGGCGGCCAAATGCTACCATCTGCCTGCCCCGAGGTGGCCACAGTTAAGTAGCTGCATAGCAGTGGTTGACTGCTGGGTCCCGGGTTATGCAAGCAATGAGGTCAGGATGTGAGGGGCGGAATGGGCACGGGTCAACCATAGAGTGACGCAGACAAGGCCACTCGATAGCTCAACAGACTCTCAGGAACTTGCTCTTATCAGATCAAACACAGACCACAGGAGCAGCAAACTCCTCGGTCACAGGGCACTGCTAGCCAGCCCCATCCTGTCTGCCCCTGGCCGGAAGTGGAGCTGGGGCCCCTCTGGCAGAAGCTGCAGCAGAATAGGGTCTTGAAGCTCTGGGGTAGCTCTGCCTCAGTGTCCGGGGCGCCTCTGCCCCATGAGGTGGCATCAAGAGCGGAGAAAGCAGCAGTCAGTTACACAGAATGACTGGAAGGGTTCTAAGCAGTAGTCTCTAGACCAGCTCATGAGGTCAATGAGCCCTGACATTATAGGCAAAACCAGGGTGTTGTAGACACATATATACTTTACCTGGAAAAGGAGTCCATGCTCTTCATCCAACACTCAAAAGGATCAGTGACCACCACCGATCTCCGCCAACACCACCACCACCACCACCACCACAAGAGGTTAAGAACCAGTGTTCTAGGAAGGTCTTCCTTATAACTAACCGAGGGCAAGGCCCTGACAGGGCAGGACACAGCCGGGGGTGGGACACTGGGGCTCGCTGTATAGAAGAGAAGAGACATCAGGCGAGGTAGGAAGGTGGTGGCACGAAGCCCACCTTCCATGAGAACCCCAAACCTGGTTCTGCTGCCATCAATGCCCTGGAGGACATCAAGTCAAGGATTTTCATCTCTGTTGGCCTTTCTGAAGGAACTCAGTGTCCCAACACTAGCCCTCAAGAAGGAGCTATGGAGCAGCACCCCTGAGCAGGGACCACACATACACTGCGAGCCAGGTCGACACTGGGGTGAAACGCTTTACCCTGGGAGGGACTACCCAGGGGTTAACAAGAAATAAGCTGGAATGCTGAATTTGATGCCAGTAGCACTGCTAAATGTGTTTCTGGGAAAACCCCTGCTTTCTGGCACTGGGTCAGGTAGGAGTTAAAGGCTCTCCACTCCGTGTAACCTGATCCTGGGGCAGCTGTGGGCTTTGCAGAAACACCCACCCAGGCCTGCATCTCCCGAGAAGGGCCAAAAGGCAGGACCATCCTTCCTAAATGAGGCAGCCTCCAAAGCTGAGAATTCTAAAAACCCTCACCTGAGCTGCATTTATAAATCACGATTCAGCAGGAGATGGTATTCACTCTTCCCCGAAGTCTCCCAAACCCTCTCCAATAGGAGAAGGTTTGGAGTTTCACTAATAATGAGGTTCTCTGCGCCCCCTCTCCGATTCTGTTCCTCCAAACCTCCTGGAGGAAGACCTCATGAGCCCACAGCAAAACCAGACAGGAGAGGGGAAGGCCCAGGCCTCTGGCCCGCCTGGCCCCAGAGGCAGCCACATCTCTCACCGCAAGGCCAGCACAAATTGCCCACAGCTGTGCTAGCAAAGCTTCGCTCTAAGCCCTGCCCCCTCCCCACCGAGGTCATGATCTCCTCTCTCTAATCCGCTCAAACCCTGCCCTGCGTCTTCTGCCTTGGTGCCCAGCTGTGTCTGCCAGCCACTGCCTGCAGCCCCTGCAGCCGCCTCCACCTCCGACTCTGCCCCGCCCCCACCCCACCAGGCGCAATGGGAGGCTGGACGCAAGGGTTCCCGAAGCTCGCAAGGCCAAGGAGCCAGTGGTCCCTCAGATCAGGGTCTCCCCACCTTGTCTCAACCCCTGAGGGTGGGAGAGCGTGGGCAAGGAAGCAGAGATCCCCAAGAGGCCTGAAGTGAGGGGTGTGTGGGGAGAGCAGGGCTTCCGGAACCTTCGCGCTGGCTGGGCGCCACCTGGCTCTTCTCGCTGGACGAAGAGTTCCTCTTTCTGGCGGGGCTCTAAATCCCCGGCCCTTTTTTTTTTTTTTTTATCTCTGCTGCATCACAGGTCAGCACTGGAGCCTGCTCCAGAGAGGGGCCGCTACAAGAAGCTAAATTCAGCAGCTACGTATGGGCATCATCAACCAGCCCACCACCGCTGCCGCCGCCGCCCGCCCCCGGGTCTCAGCTCCGAAGAGGGCCTGCTCTTGCCCCGTCTGCACTAATCGGACCGGGGACAGCCTGTCAGCCCACCTGCCAGACTCTCCAGCCATCATCCGGCTGCTGAATAGTTCCCTGGCACAACTGAGGGCCTTCCCGGGGCTCTCCTAGCCTTTCCTCCACAGTCATCCCGTCCAGGTGACAGATAATCCAGCGCAGCCCCGACCCTTCCTGAGCCGCTCCTGTTGAACAATACCCCTTGGGAGAATCTTCTATAGTCATTGGGTTTTTACAGTTGTTTTGTACTCCTTTTTGCCTCAATGATGAAAAAAGGTCACGCCCAACTCCTACCCCCACCACCTATGCCTCCTTGGCAGGAGCGGGGAGCATCACTGACTGATGTGTCCCAGGAGTAAGAGGCTTCAGGCTCACCCTCCAAGAACCTGTTAAACACACTCCACCCAGCGCCGGTCAACAGCAAAGCTTCCAAAGGGAGGACGGCGAGCATTTCACTGCCCATGCAACACATCCAAATGCTAATACTCAAAGAATTTGACAGTTCTCGTTTAGATACTAAACCCACTTAGAGGACGCGAATCCTCAGAGCTCCAGGCGAACATTACCTTCGAGATGTAGGTCAGCTGCAAAGATCCAACGGCTCCTGCCCCCATTGCCAGGTTCTGAAAGACATATGTTTTTCATTATAAGAAGCATAATGCTATGTGAGGCAGTGGAAACAGCATTAAGAGACAGAAGACCAAGACTCTAGTCCTGGCTTTGCAACCTTGAGCAAGCCACTTACCCACATTCTTTAGCTCAGTTTCCTCCGTGAAATGGTGATAACCTGCCATGGCTATGTTGGCATGGACCTTATCCTTGGCCTTACTTACTAGGGAGGGGTGTGTTCTAGGACGGTGGTAAAAAGTGTGAGTTCCACCATTTGACAGTGAATAAGTTCCTTAACCACTAAGCCTCAGTTTCCCTTTCTGTAAAAAATAGGGATAATAACCGTACCTACCTCACAAGGCACTTATAGGATGAACTAATACATTTAAGGGCACTTGGAGTCATCCCTGGTACATAGAGGACTCTCAACAAGTATTAGCTATTATATTTTTTCTTTCCTGACAGCTCTGGCCTCCTTACTGGCTTGGTCCTGCTTTATGCCGCTTCAAATTCTTTTTGTAATTAACAGGGTTCTGATTCACACAATACAGAAATAAAAAAAATAAAGCTGTTCAGTTTATTTCACAAGATTATTATGAGTACCAGCTGGGATGATGTCTGTACGCCATAAAACGCTAAGTCAATGTTCTATTAAAACAGCAAGAAACTCACAGGCACCTCAACGGGCAATATTCTTTGGCTTTCTAATTTCTCCACTGTCAGAAATGGAGCAATGAAGACACAGGGATGATAGCATTCCAAAGAAATGAACAAGATTAGAAACCTCAGCTGTGGAGTTATTTATAAATTAGAAAATCCACACCCCCATGGACCTTGAGAACCTGTCCACAGTCCTGGTGCCCCTTAAGCTGTTGCATAAGCCCCCAAGAATAACCTTGAAGCCCCCAGTTACCTGGGGTTATCTCAAAGCAGTAAGGGAGATGAATCTTGAATAATGAGAATTTAGTAAATTTCCTAAAGGGTTAGCAGTGAAATGACCTGTCATTCCAGGAGACTGCCCTTAAGAAGTATCTTAGTCGGTAGGGAAGAGCCCTTCTAGGCCCAATTGTCTAAATTAACACACATCACTTGAAGCAAATGCAATATGTGAAATTTTCTATACACGAGAAAATGGATGGGGATGATACCACGATAAAAGGATTCTCAGAGCCCTTAAATTGTAGAGTAAGAAATTCAGAAAGGATGTTGCCCCCCTACCCCCCTTCTTTTTTTTTTTTTAACAAAATGAGGCCATAAATCTAAATGCTGCCTTCGAGAAGCCAGATTAGCATTTCAAATATGGATGATCGGATTTACACTTTTTTTTCAAATATACAGTGATTGCATTTTGTTGACTTTTAAGGAAACCTCTTTCAGGTAAAGAGAGAGAGGCTCTGTGCCCCTAAATCAGAGTCCACAAAGGAGCCACAGGCACCCCAAAAGACCCCTGAGCAACCAAGACTGCCCCCAGGACAACGCGAATTGCTCTGGGCAGACAGCTCTGCACACAGTACGGCTGCCTGCAAGGACACACACGACCACCGGCCTGTCGGACCGCTGAGCACCTGGCCCACTCCCAGCCCCCATTTGGAACTGGAGGAAAGGGAAGGGATTGGTCCAAGGTCACATAACTGGTGGAAGAACCTGAACTATAAAGCTCAGGTCGCCTGACTTCAACCCAATGCCCCAAAAGCAGCATGATAAAATCTTAAAAGCTTGAGCTGTTAGAATTCTAGCTGTGACATTATCGCCACATGACTGTAGGCAAGTTTCTTTACCTATAAAAGGGGGAGACAGTAAACCCTGTTTCACAGGCTTGTTGTGAGAATTACATGAAAATCCGTAAGGAGAGCCTAGCCCATGGTAGCTCTGCTCCCCGACCCACAACACTAATTACAAGATGCAGACGCCAAGTCTCAGGGCTTGGTCTTGCACAACTCACTCTCATCACCCCAAACCACAGCCCAAAGGCCTCCAGAGCCCTATCTGGAATTATGAGTGATGAAGTGGGATTTGGGGAACCATTCGGACACTAACCCACACGTAATGACAGATATGAGCCGATCAGATTTCAACTACTTCATCCCCTCCACCCTCCGGGGCTGCTCCACCCTCGGTCCCCTGCCCCCCCTTTAGCTCTCCCGCTCCAGAAAGACACAGGAACGGTTCTCCTGCCCAGTTACCTGGGGGCAGGGGCGCCTTCACCTCCCTCACCCACCACCCACCCCACAGTCTGCTCCTAGGCTCACATGTACCTCCCTCTCCACCCTGAGAAGCCAGGAAAATATGACGAGTGTCTGTAAATGCCGGGGGTTGGGCGGGGGGGGGGGGGGAATGAATGACAGGAGAAAACAGCCCCAGGATCCCTGAGCCTTGATCCAGAGTGACGGCTCAGTGTCCACTCCAATTACTGGACCTGGGAGATTAATGGCGACAGCTCGCTGCCAGGGTGGCAGCCCCAGGCAGAAACTTCCTGGTCAAGGAAGAATGTACCAACATGTCTGAGCTGAGGACCTCGGCAGCCAGTCGTCAGGCCAGGAACGCCAAGAAACAGCACCTGAGGTGGGGCAGCGTGTCAAAGCTGCCTCTCCAGGAGGCGGCCCCGTCCCTTCCAGGGAAAGCACAAGAGGATCCACCTTCACAAAGCTTCTCCAGCCTGCAGTCTGTTCCTGAGCTCTCCCCTCTCTGAATTCCTGTGCACCAATCCTTCTCCAGCTGTGGTGCACATCACACTCTCCTGGGGAGCTTGTTTGAAAAGGCCCAGGCTCAGGCCTCACCCGAAAAAAAACACTGAATCAGAGTCAAATGGAATGTGGTCAGAACATGCACATTTTTTAAGTGTTCCCAAGTGATCCCTACACAGGCCCAAGGCTGAGAACAACTGATCTACATGACAAAATCTAGCCCTCGACTCTATATTGGAGCACATTTTTCTGCAAATTTAAGTCTCTTCTTACTAGATTTTAAGCACATGAAGGACATGAGTAGAATCTTATTCCTCTACATAGCAGACTCCTCAATTTTTATTTACTCATTATTAGTTTTTAAAGATTTATTGGTTTATTTATTTTGAGAGAGAGAGAATGCACAAGTGCACAAGCTGGAGGCACGGCAGGAGGGTGGAGACCGAGGGAGGAGAGAGAGAATCCCAAGCAGACTCCCTGCTGAGCACAAAGGTCTATGCAGGGCTCAATCCCAGGACCCCGAGCTCATGACGGGAACAGAACCCAAGAGTCAGACGCTTAACCAACTGAGCCACACAGGCGCCCCTGGACTCCTCAATTTTTAAGCAAAAACACTACTTGCTTAGTGGTTAAGTTCCCAAACTAGTCCCTAAAAGCCTGCTACACTCAGTACCAAAGACCTCCCATCCACCTTTGGCGGACGATGTTTCTTTGGAAAGACTCGTTCATGTTTTGAACTGGGCTGTCACTTGAGTTTGCAGTTTCCATGACCCCAGGCAGGGTTCCTGAGGGACACGAATCGGGTGGAGGGGGCATAAAAGGACTGAGCCCCAACAACAAGAGGGTCAAGGGAAGCATCTGAAATGAGAGCATCTGAGCGGGTGGGGAGTGAAGACAGGCTGGTAGGAAGGCTGCTTATGGGACCCACCTGCAGATATTTTTAAACAAACTAATACCCACGCCTCATTCCCAGGGTTTTAACTGATCTGGGGTAGGGCCCATGCACCTCTATGTTTTTCAAGCACCCCAGTGATTCCACGGTGCTGCCCATTTTGAGGACCACTGCTGCACACATGGGCTGGTCCTGCTGACTCCGCACTAGAGATGCAGCAGCTGGTGAGAAAGCCACGCCCAGCGGCAGCCCACAGGGTGACCTTGGTTGCTGCACCAGCAATAAACAGAGAGGAAGGGAAGGGCAGGGCAGCGGAAAAGGGGATTCCAGTGCCACGCATGGCTGGCAGCCACTGGACGTGAGGATGTCTGTAAGTCAGAAGCATTCTCAATTTTCCGAAACACTGTAGGGCACAGGGCAGGTTCCCATTAAATGACTGACAGTTTTTATGAAGACACTGCCAACACCTTCCTTCTTGCTCAAGTGTTCTTCTGCCACCAAGGGCCTCAAAGAAGCTCCCGCTCCCCATGAGTGGAAAGCGGAGGGTTTATTCTTTTCCATCACCAAGGAAGGAGCTGAGAGGCCCACAGAGAGATGTGACAAACCTCCCACAGTAAGCCTTTTCCAGAAGCAACATTATCTCTTGTTTTGAAATAGAAAATTTTACCCTAGTAGTGTCTCCTACTCCCTTTCCCATCTTCTAATAAGAGTAACAAGGAGCACAGAAATGACTAACTACAGAGTCATAAATTCACAGAGCAACACCATTAAAGGGTTCTGGTGATCCCTCATCATTTGCCACATGAGTCCTCTAAGGCTCAAGGTGGGGAAATGACTTCCTCAGGGAGCTGAATAGAGATAGAGCCTGTAACTCCCACCATCAATCTAGTGCTTCGGCAAAGCACAGCTTGAGGAAGGAAAAAGGAAACTGACGTATATTTAGAGTTAATTTGCACCAGGCCTGGCTGCTAGGTACTCTAGGTACTCCTGCACATTGTCACTTAATCCTAACAATCCCATTTTACAGATGAAGAAACTAAGGACTGAGCAGGTAAAGCAAGCCCAAGGTCACACACGCGGTGAGCAGTCAGGCCAGTATTCAAACCCAACCCTTCCTGATTCCCCAGTCTCACACGCTTTCCCTCTACGCCATGCCACCTCCCGTGAGACAAGCCTTCAAATGTACAAGGACCTACTCATTATCTAAGAGTTGATTATCAATGAAAGGTAAATACAAGAGCAGGACCAGCAGGGTTACACCAGAAGAGGCCCTCGACAGTTGCCCAAGCTGGGCAGGGCAGGAACTGGTCAAACTGGCTCTTGGGTGCCAAACTCCGAAAGACCAGGGATTTGGAGTGGAAAGGGGGAAAAAAGATGCCTCCTTACCTTCCCTTCTCTCCCTCCAGGGTGCCTAGCAGAACACATCAGGCAGTCAAAACCAGCTTCCTGGTCAACAAGGGGGAGGGGGAGGGGGGATGTATACAGAAATCCCACAGCTAGGCCATGAGCCACCATGGCTGCCCAGAGGCCGAAACCACAACTCAAACACCAGAAACCGAGGCCAGACACAGACTCTCTGAAAAAAAAGACTCGCCTAAGAAGAGCTGTCTGATGGGAACGGAGGGGAGAGCATAATTCCCTCTGCCCCACATTCTACAGCCCCCGCCCCAGAATGGGAGAGTAACAAAAGGAAAGTAACCAAGCTATTTCCAGGCATTAGGTGACCCAGACAGTGGCCTAACTTGCTGCCCTGGTATCAAACACATCTCCTCCCCTCCATTCCGTAGCTCCACTTCCTGATACTAACTTGAGGAAGGGTGAAATGCCCATGGCTACTCTCCTCATTCTCTAGTTCAAAATATGCATTTAACCCTTGCCTTCCAGAAAAGTCAGCTTTGCATCATGGACCGCTCTGTTGGTGCAATGCTTGCGTTCTATTGTCTGAATGCCTCCTCTCTGTTGACCGTCGACCTGCATCAGCACCCGCTTCAGCCAGGATAGATTTCATGAGGGGTAAGTCTCTTGGCCACCACATGCCCAGCCCCTTTATTTCCCTCCCTCAGTCCTGGTGATAGTGACCTAAAGACATGGTCCAAGACCTGGGCCCTAGATAATCCCCAGGACATGTTCGGGTTCCAAAACTCCAACCACTGGCCACTGAAATGGTTCTAAAACTTTAAAGTCAATAAGCCAAGCCCTTCACCCCTGTGCTCAAGGCAGCCTCCTCCACACGTGCCTCAAACTCAGGAGTCATGGTCCCTCCGTCCTGGAATCGGCTCCATTCCCCACTGCCCCGTGTCTGTCAGTGGTTCCACCTTCTCTCCCGGTCAGCCCAGCACTAACCCTCCGACTGCTCTCCTTCATCCTCCCATCAGTCACCGGGCCTGACATTTTCTTCCTTCCCGTGGGCTCTCCATCAGTCCCTTCCTCTCTGTTCCCTGCGCACCACCGCCGACGACATTCCAGGACGCCTAAGACAAATGCCTCGCTGTCAGCAAATGACATCTCCATAATACTTTAGAGTTTATGCAAGCACTTCCACATACATTACTTTATTTAATCTTCACAGCAACTATGTCAGGGATAGAGATAATATCATTACCCCTGTTTTACAGATGAGGACACGAGGCTAAAAAAAAAAAAAAAAAATGGGTGTTTCCCTAATTCAGGTACACATCGAGTTGTCCTGCGCTCAAGGGATGGAAACTAAGAAAATGGGCTTGGGAGCAAAATCTAATATGCAGCCCCCTCCCAAATACACAGTTGCCTGCTTTGCCTTGGAGACATTATTTGAATGGTAAAATGGCATTCTTTTGTATATAAATAGTTATACAAACACATAAAAGTAGACATATACAATAGATATATCAAACACTGAAGGTTGAAATCTCAAAGCAAAACATTAACAACAATAAAACCAAAGGCAAATTTTAAGAAAACTTAGAACAGTTTCACCACAGTTCCACTTTGGTAAAACCTTGGCTAAGTTTCACAGCTTCCCTCTCCTTTGGTTAGACTTTAATACTAAGTAGTGCTATGAACACAATTGTCCCAAAGTGCCTCTTGGTTTTCACTTCCTTTTAATTTAGACAAAGTACCATCTTGTGATAAAGAAAATGAGGATTGTTTTAAAAAACACACAAGATTACTATAGTATTTTATGTTAATTCTCAATAAGTCATACATAATTTTAATTCTAAAAAACAAACATTAATAATTTTCCCTTAGCGGAATTTGCATTATGGTAAAAGTACAGACCTGTTGCTTGAAATCTTTTTTTTCCCAAAGGAATTCTGCATCCTGCCTCTAACAGACAGTATGGACAAAAGCCTGCCAGAAATTCTACTTGGCCCTTGAAATCATTTGACTACATGGAAATATACCATGTAGTCCAAAGTCATTAATGTACCAATAACACAAAATCCATGACTGAAAAACACTTTGCTCCAGCAAAACAATTGCTAGAGGTGTGAAAAGTCTCATGATGCTTGTATATGCAGAGAACATCTCTGGACAGACACGTAAGAAACTGGTAATGTGGGCTGCCTCTGGCTAGAGGACTATGTGGCTGGCGGACAGAACTGGGAGGGAGGAACTTGTCACTAGATCAGTGGTCCCACATTTTGAATTCTGTAGCATATGCATGTATTGGCTATTTTTTTTTAAGTTATCTTACTGGCTCTTGGTATTTTGACAGGGTGAAGCCTATGATGCAAAAATCTTTTAAATATTGATGGATTTCAGCCAAATTTTGCTCAAGGAGGCTTCTGACAAAAACCTCACAATTTTAAAAAATACTAATTTTCACATAGCCTTTAAGACAAAACTACTGTCCATTTATTTATATGTTCTATATATTCCTACCACACTACGGTATTCTTTCTACTAAAATATCCAAATAGCCAAAATAGCCAAATATCCATCTTTTTAACACAGCTAAAGCTCCTTGCCCCTTTCAACAAAAGAAATGCTTTCAGATTTAAAAAAAAAAAAAAAAAAAAAAGCAAAGGGCTCTCATTGTGGCCCCAGAGTTACCAGGAGAGATACCATCTTTCTGAATGTTACAATGATCCATAATTCACATCATGGTCTTTGGAAAGTAAAAGCATCTGAGTATTTTTTAGCAATAGACAGAAAATACGCTTTACAGAGTAAATTTGATAAGAACAACCATCTAATGCAATAGTACGTTCATGCTTCTGTTTATCCTTTGTTCAGGGCTATATAATTTAGTCTTGCAATTACTTAGTCAAGTGGGCCTCACAAGGCTGGAACATAAGCGTTGCTGTGCAATTAAAACATAGTTAGTCACTCTGCAGGTCACTGTAATAAAGTACGGCAGCCTAATTAAGGTATTTTATCTCCTCTCTCATGATAGGGACCAATATTAAATTCAAATACAGGTGCTGAAGCCATAATATCATAGTAATGTTTTCACGGAAATCCAGCCAATGTTTGTTTCTATTCAAGAACTATTTGTGTGCTTGATATTGTCAGCATATTGATTTTTAAATGCACTAGCTGGATCAGTGGCCATAAGCAATAATACTGAAACTTTCCATTTATAGGGGTCCTATTCAGCTAATGGGTTTCATCCCATATCGGTCTGGTGTCACCACTGCCTGTATCAAAAACCTGGATTTCATACTTTACCACATCAGCTCTAAATTCTATCAGACATTTAGGGCTGTACCTGGAACATGCATGCTGACCCCTAATGCATACCTGCTATATGTCCTGTGAGCGCAGGGCAGCCTTCAGGCTCCTGGAGCTGTTTTGCCCACATTTGTAGAACCGAAACCAGTGACTGTCCAGTGGGGCATGTGAAAGCCCACCTCCCTTGGACAACTCTGAGACCTAACTTACTTTGAGCCCCACTGCAGCCTCGGGCTGAGGCCTACCCTTTGCCAACTTCTGTTTGAGCTCAGACCCTTGTCTGGCTTCCTCTGCTTCCCTGTCCTGCTTCCCAGCTCTCTTGACGGTTTCCAGGAGAACATTTTCTTAAGAAAAAACTTGGCCCAGGGGCGCCTGGGTGGCTCAGTCAGTTAAGCATCTGACTTCAGCTCAGGTCATGATCTCAGGGTCCCGGGATGGAGCCCTACATCGGGCTCCCCACTCAGTGAGCAATCTGCTTCTCCCTCTCCTGGCCCTTCCCCCACTCATGCTCTCTCTGTCTCTCAAATAAATAAATAAAATCTTAAAAAGAAAGAAAGGAAGGAAAAGGAAGGAAGGAAGGAAGGAAGGAAGGAAGGAAGGAAGGAAGGAAGGAAGGAAGGAAGGAAACGAACTTGGTACAAATCCTTGACTCGGTGCCTGATTCCTGGTCTTGGGATCTTCTTCTGGAGAACCTGACCTTAAATCCCCTCTGACCAGGAAGCTCACCTTCCTCCTTGCTGCTGCCTCAGAGGCTTCCAAACGACTGCTATTGCCCTCATCCAGAAATACCCTCCACTTCCCCTGCCGCTCTGCCTGGGATAGGGTGCATAACAATCAAAAGAGATATTATAAGTGAAAACATACCTAAACTTTTAAAATGCCCTACAAATGGAAATCACTTGTGGTAATGATCTATCTCACCCATCCTTCCTTATCTGGATCTCCATGAAGGGGGACCCCACTCTCCCTGCCACATTTCTCACCTACAGCGTAAGCTCCATGAAGGCAAAGATTTGGTCTATTCACTGTTGGAGCCTCAGCATCTATACTGGTGTATAGCACACAGGATGTATTTATGCATTTAGCAAATATGCATTAAGCAATGTTGCTAAACTCCAGGAGTTCACTCTTCTTAGCCCTTCAGGAATTGAGGGGCTAAAAGCCATGTTAAAAATCATCTAGAGTACCTATAGCCCGGAGAGGATAAATAACTTACCTAATGTACAAAATAACTTCGTGGCAGAGCCTTGATCTCTTATCTCCCAGGCCTGACAACTTTCCATCTGAGACTCCAACTTGAGGCCCTGCGTCTTCCTTAGATGGGCAGCCGCAGAGGAAAATGGCAGCCCCTTCTCCTTCAGCCAAGCTACTAGCATCTGGGCCGTTCAACTCAACAATGCGCTATCTTGTTATAAAGGTGCACCAAGATTTTTAGCACCGCAGTTGTGGGTGTTGTTTTCATCTCTCCAACTAAACCTGAAGCTTCCTGGTGGCAAGGACTTCACTGAATTCACCTCCCATATAGTCCCCAGGACCGTGCACAGGGCTGAGCCCAGACATCGGGAGGAGGAGGTGGACACAGGGGAAGAGCGCAGACACTGGAGTCACACAGACCTGGCACCAACTCCAGCGCTATACCTGTGTGACCTTGAAAAAGGTGCCAAACTTCTGGCACCTTGCAGAGTACTTCCCGAGTGATAATAGCCCCTGAGTCCCAGGATCACTGGAAGGACTCCATGAGACGATATACGTAAAGCATCCCACACTCAGGAAGCATAACCAGCAGTTAAAAGTAATAGTAGTGGGAGTGGGAGTGGGAGTAAAACCAGGCTCCAGAAACACCAACTACCAAGTAGCTTCGACAGGCAAAGATCAGAGACGTGGGTTGAGAGAAGCCCCCGCTTATGAGTGCCTATTAACTAAGATAACATATCAGGAGTCTCCTTTTCCCTATAAAAGTAAGATGGTGGGGCGCCTGGGTGGCTCAGTCGTTAAGCATCTGCCTTCGGTTCAGGTTGGGATCGAGCCCCGCATCGGGCTCCCTGCTCGGCGGGAAGCCTGCTTCTCCCTCTCCCACTCCCCCTGCTTGTGTTCCCTCTCTTGCCGTGTCTCTCTCTGTCAAATAAATAAGTAAAATCTTTAAAATATAAAGAAAAGGAAGGAAAGGAAAGGAAAGAGGAAAGGAAAGAGGAAAGGAAAGAGGAAAGGAAAGAGGAAAGGAAAGAGGAAAGGAAAGGAAAGGAAAGGAAAGGAAAGGAAAGGAAAGGAAAGGAAAGGGGAACCGGAGCCCAACAGTGTCAGAGATCGCCAGCGCCGGGATCCCAGCTCTGCTACTTTCTCATTGTGTAACTGGGGGCAAATTCTTCCCTCTCTGCCTTACCCACGTCACCTTTAGAATGAGGACAATAATACCTACCAATCAGACATGTCGGAATGAAATGAAAACCCACTGAAGTCTTTAGAACAGTGCTTGCCACATACTCATAAATGTTCACTGATACTCTTTTACAACTTATAAAAATAGCCACTCTCAAATCTAGGATGGCTATTTGGCCACTAACATGACAAAGAGCTAAGCTCTTCGACAGGCGGAGTGAAATGTTCAGAACTATTTCTCTGCCACAGCAAGACTGTTTTTTTTTTTCGGCACAGGCCAAGCCAGCTGAAATCTCTGCTTCCAGGGAAAATGTAAAGACTCTCCTGCAGTGGCCATGAGTTCCATTTGATAACTCAAACTCAAAGAAGACTCTAGCTCCAAGAGCATCCTGAGAGCTGGGTCAGCAGGGAAGTGCAGGAGGCCCCTAGCACAGGGTAGGACCTGCTGCAGAGGCTGACCCCAGAGCTCCCAGTGAGGCAGCCCATGGCAGAGCATTCGAGGTCAGTGCAGGTTCTAGAACCAAAGAACAGTCAAATCAGTGGGCAGGACAGAGCAAGGGAAATCCCAACAACTGGCAACATCTGAAATCTGAGATGGTGACAAGGTGGCCCTGGGTGATCTGTCACTGACAGCAAGATTCTCAGCCTGTGGTCCAGGCTGTGAAGGAGGGACCAGCTCTCAGAGGAGGTGGCTGCCTACAGTTAGTCAGGATTTCCTAGGCAAGTGCATTTGGATTAAGAACAGTCCTAGCAGGAAGCATGGCAGTACGCACATATGTCAAGACAAAAATACTTTCAAGTTACCCTAGCTAATATGACAGATGAGTGGGAGAAAGTATACAAAGGGAGAAAAAGGGAAAGGGAATGATAAAACCCAGAGACCATGAGTCACTCGGGGCTCACCCCTGGCATGCCAGAAGCCAAGTCTACAGCAACAAAGGCTTGATCCCAAGCTCCTCCAACAGTGCTACTTCCTTTCACAGTGGATCTGTTGACCCAGCTGTGGGCACCTGTACAGAGCAAAGGCAGGGAAAATGACAGAGTAGGGCCAGAAGGCAAACCCAAGACCAAAACATTATCAGAGGCAAGCATTCCAGGCTAAGTCAAGGACATAAGTGTCCATATGTAGGTTTCATCCTGTGAGCCCAGCACTTCAGATGAAAGTAATCAACAGAAGGTTTATCAGGGATGTGGGGTGACACATGGGGCACAATTCTATTTAGGGTTAAGTCTTTCCTGGAGAAGGTGACTAAGTGGCAGCTAACCTGAGTATATTTTCTTTATCTGTAGCGTTTCCTCTCAGCCACCAAATCCAGAGGACAAATGCCAAAGGCCTCTAGAGGGTTAATCCCTGGATAATGACCTAGAGACTCACAGTGATCTTTCTCCACTGCACATCTTAAAGCATAAATCCATCCCCTAACACTCCAGACTTTCCTCTTCCCAAGTCTCTCAACCAGAGCTAGGATCTCAGCCCCGACCCCTCCTAGCCGCAACATGGCTATGAGCCGTGAACTTGACATTCAGGGGCCATACCAATCTTTGGGGCCTCGGTCCACCGAACTGCTCCAGGGCAGTGGGAAGGAAAGAGCCAGCAGCACTCACAGCACCAGAAAAAAAAAAAAAAAAAGACTTGAGACTTTTTCCCATACCAGTGACAACTCCAGGGATTCCCAGGCTGAGCAACAGAAAGTAGAGGGTCTGACTGCCACAAAATGCAGGCAAGTCACCTACTTCTGGCCGTGTCCTTGATGAAGTCAATGTCTAAGACTCAGTTTCTCATCTGTAGCACGAAGAGGCAAAACCAGGTGACCACCAAAGTCACCTCCAAACCAGGATTCTATGATCTATGACTCCCTGATGAACGAGACCGAAGCAGTCCAACATCTGTCCAGCTCAAGGAACCAGGCCACATTCTCTGCCAGGGAGGGGCCCCAGACTGGAAGAACAGGAGTGGTCATGAGGCCACAGCCATAACAAGGTTGGTGAAAGACAGCAAGCCATACCCTGGAGCCCGGAACAAGCCGGGCCAGCCTCTCCTGGACTTCTGCGAGTGTTCAATTCCTGAGTGCAAGAAAAGATACCAGATTCCCAGGGGCAGGAGAGATGAGCTTCCTTTTCCTCAAGCTAACATCTGGGATGGTTCCCTGTGTGTGTATATGTGTTTGATGGGGGTTTTTTCCCCTCCTCACTGACTACCAGTTTGATGCTGCCCACAGGAGCTGAAGCCCTTGAGGCTAATCCCACTGGCATTCCTCCCAGGCCAGCCACCCCCCCCCCCCCCTGCCGCCACCTTCCCATGCAGCCTCTCACCTGGGGGTTGTCCATGTACCAGAGAAGGCAGTTGGCCTGGGTGTCCAGAATAAAGTACCTCCGTAGAAACTTGCCACTGTTCTCATTCTCCTCGATGTCCAGAAACCCACAGATTCGGTTCTGTCGATCCACATAAGGCATTCCTGGGCTCTGCTCACATCACCCTGCGTGGCAGGAGGAAGGGAGGTGATGAGGAGGAAGGTGAATCTCATCCTGCCTCAGGACCTGTAAGAACTTCACTCTGGCTTGACTCACCTCTGTGAGAAGCTAGGCTCTCTCTCTCATCGGCCCTCCTTCCCCAGAGCACCAATTGTTCCACCCCAACCAGACCCTGGAAACCTCTCTCAATTCTGTTCCACACACAGCCAGCAAAATGCATGAGCAGGTACTCAACTAAGTTTCCTGAGGCGCTACTGTGTGCCAAGCAGAGCCTCGGGCAACTTTACATATAAAGAGGAAATAAGCCGAGATCAGGGACCTGGGTTCTAATTCCAGTTTTAGCCCCTTAATAAGTGTGTGACTGCAAGCTATCATCTTCCTGAGCTTCAGTTTCTGCACCTGTAAAACAGGGATAATAGTGGTACCTACACCTCCTAAGATTTTGGTGAGAATTAAGTGCCTGGCACACATTAAACATTTCATAAACCACTAGGTATTTTTATTGCCCTTCACAAAAGCCTTGTAAAGTAAGCCATAACCCAATTTTATACATAAAGAAACTCAGAAAATATTTAAGGTCCAACTCAAATACTCATATAAAACGTTGCCAGGAATTCAGTCATCAAGAGCAAACCCTCTAGCTCCATGAAGGAATTAAATCTGAGGGCCACATCCCTCAGCCCTAGCTTCACTCACTTCACTCTGCTGTTACCCAAAGGCCACTTATGACTGGAAGAATGAGGAATGAGAAGGCCCCAACCAATGAACACCTTCACTGGCTCCAACAGGGTCTCTGAGGATGACAGACAAGCTTCACCTTCAATCCAGCCTCCTTTCTCCACGTGATTTCCTTCTGACTCTCTGGAGAGCCAGACGAAGGGCAGGGGCTCTATTCTCCTCCCCAAGGAGGATGAGCACCTTCCAATAAGCAGTTACACCCAACCTGGATCACAGCACAGGGCACAGGTAGAACACCCCCACCAGGGTCAGAAAACACCACATGACATTCTGACTTTCAAGGACAGACACCACCCACCACTGGGCCCCGCTTGGCTTCAACAAGCAAAACTCACTGTGACCCAAGCCCACCAAGGCCCTAAGCAAAGTGGGGAGCCGGCTGGCTTGAGGCCATGCGTGCACCACAACGCTGGGTCAGCAAGGAAGCTACCAAGATGCCACACCCAGAGTCGTCCAGGCCCAAGGCAGGTCAGTCCCACATTCCCACAAGATTAGGCTCACTTGGGCGCCTGGGTGGCTCAGTTGGTTGGGCGACTGCCTTCGGCTCAGGTCATGATCCCGGAGTCCCGGGATCGGGTCCCGCATCGGGCTCCCTGCTCGGTGGGGAGTCTGTTTCTCCCTCTCACCCTACCCCCTCTTGTGCTCTCTCTCTCTCTGTCTCAAATAAATAAAATAAAGTCTTAAAAAAAAAAAAAGATTAGGCTCACTCAAAGGGTGGCAACTGGTGGCATGGTCTGTTCTCTCCCACCCCCATGGGGGCCTGGCAGTGTGGAGGGGCAGACCCAAGAAAAAGTGCCCCCCCAACACTCATGTGAGTGTGTGCAAGCCCACGTGTGCACACGCACACACACAAAGATACCAGGGAACAAAAAATCCTTGACTGCAGGTTAAGATCAGGCCAGATTCCTGATGGGGACAGATGACAGTCAGAAGGGACATGGGTCAGGGGCCCATGGCTACTTGCTGGTAACGGTGGCGGCCAAAAGAATACAGCCGGCAGAGAAATGGGACAAAGGTGAAAAAGCACAGCTAAAAGGAAGGAAAGAAGGAAAAGAGAAGGTGAGAAAGGACAAAACCTGGGAAGATGGTGGAGAAGGAAGTAGCAATATGAAGGAAGTGGAGAACCACGGCGGCAAGGAGCATCTTGGCGGTCACAGGTCGCACAGCCGGACCCCTGCTCTCCCGGTGCTTTCCCAGCGAACCCTCCATCCCAGCTGCAGTTCCACAGCCAGGCAAGCGTGAGGTCCGGAAAGGGGAAGGGTGGGCTGGAGTCAAGAGTCAGGAACAAGCACCAGGGGAGGAATTTCAAGTCTTCTAGCAGACACTGGGTCAAAGACAGGAAGGCAGGAGGCCTGGCTTTGGCTGGGAAGGAGCATACCCCTGAGAAAGGATGCAGCTTCCCCCCAGAGAATCAGAAGGAAATCGGAGTCCCATGCAGAAAGGCTGGGATGTCCAAAGCATCCCATGCACGGTCCTGTGCACAGCCGCCCAGTTGGGATGAGGGAGCTCACCCAAACCCCAAGAAAACCAAGCAAATTCCCTTGATGCCAGCCCAGCCACAGAGACAGAATTTCCAGAAGTTTCAGGACTGCTAACACTCCTAGGACATCTCTAAGAGAAAGCATATAAACTGCAGGGGGGGTAACCAAGCCGACTGTCTTTAGACCCAGCTGGTAAGCATGGCATCCAGCTTACTGCTGCCTTTCAAATGTTCCCTTTTCAGCCTACAGGATTGATCAGTGCCAGCCTTTTTGTCAGGTCACAGGCCAGAGAAGGCACTGTCTACAATCCTCCAACAGGCTGCTTTTGTGCAGGGGGCTCCCCACCTCCATGGGAAAAAGGAAGGAGAACAAAAAGAATTTTGGTTACTTCTCCTGACTGTGGTTCTATCGCCAGAAAAAAAAGCTGCTCGGATGTCCTGGGAAGCAGCTGAGTCACGGAGCTCATCAAGAATGTGGGAGGCAGGGGAGAAGCATGGGCTGCAGGAGAACCAAGCATCACAGGGAAATGCTGTTATGCCTAGCCGGCCCACACAGAAGCAACATACTCAAAGATGGCGCACCAAACACAAACCTGACGTCCTAACCCCCAATCCTCTGTCAGTTCATTCTGACCCCACTTTTCATCCCTTATCAGAAGAGAGGCTAAGGTTTGGTACAGGGAGCCTGCTTCTCCCGACCCCCCAACCCCCTCTCTCTGCTCTTCAACCTGCCGCCACCATCCTCCAAGGCCCCCTGGCTCCTCCTCTTTTTCCTGAAAAGGCCCCCCTAATCCAGTGATCTCTGCCACCCCATGCCCAGCCCCAACAACTGGGCAGTGAGGGGAGAAAGGGAAGTGCTAGTAATTGAGTCATAAGGGAAGAGAAACACCTTGATGCACACATACATACTGTCACCCCAAATTCCCCTACTAAGACCCAGGCAAATATTTGTACCATTCTTTCTACATCCCTCCAATTAGTTTTAGCCTGTTTTCTGACTCTTTAAAATCCCTTGTTATCTTAAATTTCATTTTAATCCAAGTTTCCCACTGTAAAACTATTGAGTGGAGGGTGACATAGGTGCTCTATCCCAGGACTTGCCCCCAACCCATGTCCTAGGCCCCATACCCTGACAATGACTCTCTCCCCATCTCCTGGGACAACATGGTGAGTGTTCTCACTGGGGTGCAGCATCAGATACCCCTCTCCCAGGCGAGCCCCTTCACCTCTGCTCTAAGAGCATAATGAAACCTCCTAGCAAGTAGCTGCAGAGTCTTCACAACACACTGGTGACAAAGAACACAGAAGATCTGTGCAGGAAAGGACCTTGGTCCACCCAACTCAGTACCCGCTTTCCAAAGTTTGCCAAACCTCCCTAGAATTTTCCTTATACTGTGATTTCTCCCAGAAATCACAGTATAAGGATGCTGGAATTTTTTAAAAATTCACTCTAGCCAATCGTTTTCATTTTTGCATGCTTTTTCATGCCCCTCTCCACTTAATTGGCCTTTTAAAATTTTTAAATTATATCATAAACATGTTCCATGTTGCTACATAGTCTTTATAATCATTGCTTTTAATGGTTGCATAACATTACTGAACTGCATTTACTATAATTTACTCAACCATTTCTCTATGATTAGACAGACTATATTCAACTTTTCACTATTATAAATGTTATGAAAATTCTTATTTTCATGCTTTGTTTCTTCTTTCATATGGAAACAGCATACACAAATTCCAAGCAACAATATGACTAGAGCATAGGTAATGATCTTTTACAATTCTTGAGACCTATTACAAAACTGCTTACTAAAAGCATTGTCTGTTTACTTTGCAGTCAGCAATATATTGTTACCATCTCTATAATCTTGTATACATTGAATGTTCTCATTTCCAACTGTTGCTAGTTTTAAATATATAATGATGCCTACTGAGGCTGAATGTTTTTTCACGTTTGCTTCCTGCTTCATCTTCCTTCCTGGATCTTGTAAAATGCAATTCAAATTACGTGCACATACAGTAATGCGTTCGTTCTCTCTCTCTCTCTCTCTCTCTCTCACACACACACACACACACACACACGCTCATCAAACCAAACCAAAACATGGCCTCACATAATCTAAATAACTGAAGAATGTATTTTAATGAAGAGTAAAATAGAAAAGAGCAAAGTTTTTTTTTTTTAAGATTTTATTTATTTACTTGACAGAGAGAGACACAGCGAAAGAGGGAACACAAGCAGGGGGAGTGGGAGAGGGAGAAGCAGGCCTTCCGAGGAGCAGGGAACCTGATGCGGGGCTCGATCCCAGGACCCTGGGATCATGACCCGAGCCGAAGGCAGACGCGCAATGACTGAGCCTCCCAGGCGCCCCAGAAAAAACAAAAGCCTTATATGATTCAAATTTCTTCAGTGTATAAGTTCCTAAGTATGTACTGCGCTTGAAAATATGTTAAATATTTAATTTATGGTAAAAGGGAGACTTTGAGCAAAAAGTGAGTTTGCACTGAGTTACCAACTGATCAGCAGCAGAAAATGGGTTAAATGTCAATTAAACCAAGATTCCCAGCCAACATTTGCCAGTTGACCAGATGAAGCTCATGAGAAGAGTTAAGGGCTTCCCACCTTAGAATGAGATGAAGGGCACTGGGAGACATCTGTCCAAAATAAATCCTTGACTACCATTTCAATGTCTTAGGTTCCATTATTGGAGAAGATTTAAGCCAAGAAAAAAAATAATAAAACTGTCCCCTAGGAATTGAGGCAATTGACAACCTCATCAGGCTGATTAATATAAAAGAGACAGCTGGGACCAAAACCCGGAGGAAAAAAGAACATGCACCAATGGGAGACAGAGGCACTAGAGGGTCAAGAATATAAAGAGAAGATTGTTGCTTGAAACAAATATCTACTTGAAAAGATGTCTTAGGATTCTTATACACCCGGGATAGGAGCATGAATCTTTGTGGAAAGCAATTTGGCAATAGGTAACAAGAGAGCTAAAAATGTTCATACCCTGGGGCGCCTGGGTGGCTCAGTCGGTTAAGGGGCTGCCTTCGGCTCAGGTCATGATCTCAGGGTCCTGGGATCGAGCCCCACGTCGGGCTCCCTGCTCAGTGGAGAGCCTGCTTCTCCCTCTCCCTCTGCCTGCCTCTCTGCCTACTTGTGCTCTCTCTCTGTCAAATAAATAAATAAAATCTTAAAAAAAAAAAATGTTCATACCCTTTGACCCAGTAATTCTACTTCTAGGATTCCATCCAAGTAAATAAACTAAGATGCAAATAAAGATTAAAAATTTTAAAAAGGCAACTCCATTAGAATTAATAATAACAAGTTGGAAATGTCCTGAATATCCCAATGATTAGGGGATAATTTAATTATGGGACATTTACAGAAGGAAATATTACACAATCATTAAAAAACTATGTTTTCAAAGAATTTTAAATGAATTAGGGAGAAACTCATCATAAGTTTTTTAAATATATAATATGGCTTACAATATGATCTCAATCTCCTAAATATTATTTTTTTATTTCTATATTTGGATAGAAAAAGACTGACATACAGACACCAAAATATTGTCTATGGGTTATGTGTGAATTTTATTTACTTCTGCATATTTTCCAAATTTTCCAAATGTTCTACAGGGAATGTGTGTTCTTTTATTCAGCAGGTGGGAAAGCTATTTAACTGCACACACACCCTGACCCCAGTGTATAAATTTTGAAGCTGAGAATAAATTTG
This sequence comes from Callorhinus ursinus, assembly GCF_003265705.2. Lineage (NCBI taxonomy): Eukaryota > Metazoa > Chordata > Mammalia > Carnivora > Otariidae > Callorhinus > Callorhinus ursinus. The sequence goes on along the minus strand of NW_027397079.1, from coordinate 35,706,852 downwards.
TCAAGTCTCCAGAGTCCACAAACAAGCAAAACCTTGCCTCAATTAGCTCTCTTGGGACTATTTGGTGTTTCAGAGTCTTTTTTTTTTTTTTTTTTAAGTAAGCTCTACGTCTAACGTGGGGCCTTGAACTCACGAGCCCGACATCAAGAGTTGCATGCTCCACCGACCGAGCCAGCCAGGTGCCCCAAAGTCTTAAACCTAAGAAGACACCATCCCACCCAACACAACTGCCCAAGAGCCAGGTACCTACCCAGAGGGCTTTGGCACTGTCCAATCTGGTTGAGTTTGGGTTTCTTATTTCTTATTGCAATATCCTCTTAGACAGGCTCATTCTTTCCCCTGCACGGTTGGTTCCTTACTCTCTAGTCTTCATAAGAGGAGCCCCTGTCCTTGAGGCCAACTCAATATTCACACCCACGTCTATCACTATATTCCTCTATTGCTATAGCACCTAAGCCACACCATGCCCAGTGCTCTGGGAAAATGAAGGAGGAACCCTGACCAAGACGCCCAGTGGAATTTTCCTTCTTGAAACTTTGGAGATGGGGCTGGCATTTTTTAAATAAATGGCTGAATAGAAGAATGAAGAGATGGATAGATTTTTTTTCTTAAAGAAAAGCTTTAGAGTTATTACATCATTAAAGCTATAGTCTGCTCTATTGGATGTCTTTTTTTTTTAGGTTTCATTTTTAAGTCATCTTTACACCCAACGTGGGGGTCGAACTCACAACCCCGAGATCAAGTCACACACTCCACCAAATGAACCAGCCAGGCACCCCTTGGATATCTTATTTTTAAGATCGCTAGTGTAGTTTGGAGATAAAGGAAAAAATAGAGTGAAATAAGGGAAATTCATCTGCTTGACCATTTGACACTTTTGAGGTAAATAAAAAGGAAAGTGATAACAGAGATAAAGCCTTAAAGGGTGTTGGCCCCATTATGAAACCATCTACTGTAACCTCTGATGGTTCAAGTATGAAAAAAACATTAATTCATTTTTAACATTTGGAGATTTTTCTTTCATGTTACTTTGCATCGGCAGGACAGGGAATTTCAGGGATTTTGCTCCAGAAAAAGTCAGGAAGGTGTTCCTCGACATGTGGTGGGATGTGCAGTAACCCATCTCCTGTCCTGTTACCCTGTTAAGGTGGAAGCTGGAGAGAGCAGGGTCCCAAGCAGTAAGAGGGATCCCAACAGGAAATTGCTAAACTTTGACAGGAGAAAGTTTATCAGGAAATGACATCAGAGGTCTCAGAGGGCTGTAACACGGCAGACAGGAACCGGGGTGTGGAGCTACTGTGAGAATATGCATGGGCCATGTGAGCCGACTTTACCTGTGTTCAAATCTGCAGCATACGTTAAGTGTGTAGTGCATAGTTTCAACCGTGCCAACGGCCCAGTAAAAACCACAGGACACAGGCATAGCTATTTCAAAACACATCCTTGGGAATGGACTGACGATTATAACTTAGAAAGTGCAGGAGCGTCTATCTCCTATTGTTAAACTATCACTGTATTTTGAAAGCGTCATAAGAACACATTCCAAATAGTCTTAAGGCAGGAGAATAATGTGAGAGAGAACTTGTTCCCAGAGGAAGTGCAGAGTGAGGAATGCAAACATCTACAGCAACGGGGAAGTTAAGAAAAGGTGCCCCCGTGACACAGACAGTCCAAACCCCACTGGACCCTAGAACTTCGAGGGGCCTCGGGCAAAAGACACTCAAGAAGGAATTTTTAAGGGGACACATTTCGGGGAAAAGGCTGGAGAAACTGAACATTGATCCACCGCAATAAAGATGCCAAAAACAACAAAAATATTTTAAACAGTCATGACCTCTTAACAGCAGCTGCATCTATGGTCACAGAAAATGTGGTAGTTGGAGTCAGTAGGAGACAACGGCCTTCCCATGGCTCAAGGCTCCACCAGAGATCACAAACACAGGTGAGCAGCCTCACCTGGTTTATCAGTTAGCCTATAAACACTGAGATCTCCAATTTGCAGAATTGTGGCAGTACCCCCAGGTGGGAGACACAATGAATTCAGTTTCACTGCAGGGCTCCCTAGCAGGAATCCAGAGCAATAATCTTCCTTTAAAACTTGACCCACTGAAACGTGGGCTGCAGAAAACTGAAAAGATAACATCATGGTTTCTCTTATCTACTTTTGCAAAGTGCTGGGGGAAATTGCAAGTGGCCTAAGTGTGTCTAAGGAGGAGGCCCACGGGGGAGAGGGAGAGGAGGGGCTGGGTGTGGCAAAGAGGATGCAGGTGACAACGACCAGCGTGAGTGCATTTGTTGAAACTCTTGCAAGAAGAGGACCATAGAAAGGGCGTGCTGATTTCAGTTACCCACCCATGTGGGAGAGTGAAGTGAGAGAGCATGTGTTTTAGAGCCAGACTCCACTGAACTCTTCTGGGCGTTTCCCCCTCATTTGCAAAATTGAGAAAATCACTTTACCTACTTCAAAGGGGGCTGCAAGGATGCAATGAAATATGTGCGAAAAGTGCTTAACAGGAGTTCTGGTGAAGAGGAAGCACGGGGTAAATGTTGTTACGACCTGTGCGCGCACACACGCAGCCTGTAGGAAATAGTCTGTGAGTATCATTACCACCACAAAGCTGCTTACTATGGGGCAGGCAGCTGCACGGCCCTCTCTACCCCTCCAGTATCAATAAGCACATGTCAAAAAGCAAAAGTTGGGAGGCTGGGATCCCTCACAAGGAAAGGCATAAACTTCCCTTACTCTTCCCTCTACTCCAAGAACCATCATATTTTACATCTCTGAAATTCTCCAGGAGGTTTAAAAAAAAAAACAAGAGATCCCCGGACTCCATGCTGGCCGGGCTATCCTGAAAGTGAACAGAAGCCAGGCACGCAGGTCAGGCTCCAGGGAAGGGACTCCGGGACTGCCTCCGGCTCTGCCCACGGGAGCATCCCCACGCGGGAGAGCCCCTTTGCAAGTGGCTGGCCAACTGTAAGTCCTAGCTGATGGCACAGCGAATCCCGGCCTTTGCGCTTTAACTATAGTGTTTCTCAAGTGTAAGGACAAGCGGACCACCCTCTTTATCTCAGCCGCCAGCCTCTGAGGGCAGAAAGGCACCCCACAGGCCCAAAGCTGAGAGCCTTTGGCCCCACACTGGGCAGTGTCAGGAGCTCCGGCCTCAGCAGCGCTGCGACCTCCACGGTGAAAGAGCTCAATTCAGCTTTCAGTCCTCTGCAGAAAGGAGATAAATTATAAAGCCTAAAAGGTTGGATGGGCTTAAAAGCAGGGGCCAGGGGATGGGAAAGCAGAGGAACCCAAGATTCGGAACAAAGGTCAATGGAGTCTTCCAGTTATAGTCCCAATGCACCAACCACAGGCCTCCTAAGAACAGGAAGGAAGGGACCCTATCCCTCCCACCTCTCAGCCGCCCTATCTCCCCACCCTGTCCAATTCCCTGGCTCAGTGATGGGCTTATACTGGGCAGGGCTAGGATTCTTCTCTCCCCATAGGCTGTCACACTATAATATTTGCTCTGCTTCCTTCCTTTCCAAAGCCTAACAGATTAGATTGCAGGAGTCCTATCCAGCTCACCAAGACAGAGATGGAAAACTGAAAGTAAGGCAACCCAAACTGCTCAGGGTAGAAAGACAGAGGAGGCGGGGCAGTCCAATGTGCCAGCACCCAGACCCTCTTTTCCAAGCCCTCTGTCCACCTGCCTCATGAAGAAGACGGGAAATCAGTAAAGTGCCACTAGATGCAACACCGTGAAGACCATGCTCCTGCCGTCTGGGTCTTCGTAGCATTCCAGCACTTTGAGGAAACACCCAGCAAGCAAGCAGGAGAGCTGGTTGTTCGGGAGGATTTGACTGATAGAGCTAATGCTTCTGCCTTCCCATTTTTGCAGAATTTCTCCATAAGGAGACACCAACCAAAATCTGCGTGTCTTCAGGGTTTATTTCAACCTTAGTAAAATACAGAGCCCAATACAGTTCAGCTCGCCCAGGATGACAAGATGGGGCATGCAGGCCCTACTTCCTTTTACAGAAGAGAGAAGAAAGCACCAACAAGAGGGAAAAGAAGGGCTTGCAAGCTCTCTACCCAGGAGCAGGTGGTTTGCAAATCAATACCTAGGTGATCACCCTCACCTGTGAAGTGAGCAAGGCTCCCATCATCAACTAGCTGAAATACCACCAGGGGCGCTTCATAGAAAGTGGGGCTTACAAAAACAGGCTCACCAAAAAGGTCTAAAGGCAACATCCAGAGGAAATCCTCATGCACCAGGTCAGTGAACCAAATTTCTACAGGCTTGAGGTACTGCCACACTGCTCTTTTCCCTTCCATCTGGACAGGTGCAAACAATTCATGTACCTGCAGCCATTCATGCATTCATTCATTCAACAAACACCTGCTTAGCACCTAGGAGATGTCCTACATCATGCTGGCCATAGGGTCTAGACTATAAGGTAGACTTTTGCTATGGCAAGAGTCATTGCGTTCCGGCGCACACATGGAGAAGACAAATACCTGAAAGGATGATGCTTTCCAAAAAGCTTCCCCTGGTTTCTCAAAGCATGCCGGATCTCTATTTTAGCAGTCCACTTTGTGTTGGAGGCACTCGTGGACAGCCTGTGACTGCCATCGGACTCCCTGAAGACAGAGGCTGGCCTTCCTTGGACACTGCCTTTCACATCCTTGTTATCCATTACATGTCAACTGAATGCAACCGTGGAACAGAAAACAAGCCCTTCTATTCTTTCCAGACCTTTGGTTTCACTGTTTCTGAAGGCTGTGCCACCAGACAAAGAAAAAGGATGAAGCTCCAGAAAGGAGGAGAAAGGGAAATGACTTAGATATATTAAGAACATGAGTCCAATTTTGGAACTTCAGCCCAAGTGCAACCACCACTCAGCGGGCTGAGGTGCCTCCAAGGGCCACAGCTGGAGGCCTGGTAGAGGCTTCCCCCCCGCCCCCCCCCCCGCTCTTTTCTGCTGCTCACTCTCCTCCGGAAAACCCCATTTGGAGTCCTAAAGAAAGAAAAGAGGAGGAGCGGGAGGAGTTAGAAGGGGAACATTCAGCTAGAACCCAAACTCACCAAGAAGGAAGGAAACCTTAGGCGAAAGACTTGGGGGGGGGGCGGGGAGGGCCGGCCTGGGGGAGGAGATGTGTGAGGCCCAAGTGGAGGTGGCCCCGCCGTGCCTCCTCTCTGGAGGTGCCCGTACACCTCTCCTTCCTGCACGGCCTCTTCTGCCCCTTTCCTCCTCCCTTTTTTGTGTTTTTTGGGATTTTTTAATTTATTTTTTGTCTTTTTGTTAGTCTGATGAAGTAACAGTCTTCAGGACTCGAGCAGAAAAGGGAAGCGTGTAAGGTGAGGAAGAAGTTGATGAGAGCGAGAGACAGCTCACTCAAGGGTGCTTTCCCAATCTGGCACCGAACCTGCGTTTTAGGACAGTTTTCCATCAAGGCACCCCCCCACACACACAGCCTGGAGTTCCAGAAGCCCGAGGGTCCGCTCTGGACCCAGGGGAAAGGAACGGATCTCCCTAGGGGAGCACTGTAGGCCTGTCACGTAATAAGGTAATAGGGGAAGAAAAAAACGAGGCTCCATGGCCCAATCCGAGCCCAAGGGACTTGCCTGGGACGCTCTCCGCTCTCCTCCCCTACCCGCAGCCCGGGCAGTCGTTGCGAGGCCGGTGCTCCCGGCGCCAGAACCCGCAGAGAAGTTTCGCCGCTGCAAACGTGAGAAAATGCAGCTCAGCAGAACACCCGCCCCCCCTTCCCGCGGCCCCACCCCCCGCAGCCCGACCCCTGGCGGTGGCGACCTTGGCCGCCCCGGACGCTCCAGAAGATTGGAGGAGGGGCTGCCCTCCGGGATTTCCCGGGGGCTGCAGGAGGCGCCCAGGGGCTGCGGCGACCTTCCCCTTCGCCGTCAGCCGCCAGGGCAGGCGCACCCGGCCCCGCCTGCGCGCCCTGGGCGCCCCCGCCCGGGCTCCCCTGCTCCCCCTGCTCCCCAGCCTCGCCTGCCCCCGCGCGCCCCTCTGCGCCCTGACCCGCAGGGCGCCCCACTTACCCCGCCGTGCGGCGGCCGGGGCTCGGGCAGGGTGGGTTACATCGGGGTGGGACGCGCCTCTCCGCCCGGCCGGGCCGTCGCTCTCGGGGGATTTCTTTATCTCGCTGCCAAACTCTCGGGGCCTCTCGCTCCTCTCGCTCTTCTCCCCTTCACCCCCACCCCTCCTTCTCTCTTGTCTCTCGGCTCTTTTTTCCGGGTTAATTACGTTTCGCATTAAAGCAAAACCCAGCCCCGGATGTGAGTACAATGCTCCGCCGAGCCCGCCGGGGGAGGAGAGGGGTGCCGGGGCGCCGCGGGGTGGGAGGGGGCGCGGCCGGGCGCCGCGGGCTGCGCGGAGGAGGCGGGGGCGGGGCGCCCGGGAGGCTGCCCTGGTGGCGGCGGGCCAGGCGCGGGCCCGGGACCACCTCGCCGGCGTCGGCGGCCGCGCAGGTGGGACCCGGGCCGCCGAGACTGCCGCGCGGAGGAGGCCTGCCTCCGACGCCGAGCCCCGGGCAGCAGGTGTCCGCAGCCGGAAAGGGGCCCGGGGCTGAGGGCGTCCTGGAACGACGGAGGCCAGCCGGAGCGCGGGCTCCCTCTTGAACCCCATTTCTGCTTCCCAGAGCCCCACCCAGCGACTTCAGCCGGGCCTCCCTCGGATCGTGAGCCCTTAGCCTTTCTAGGGCCGCAGGGTGAAAGTTTAGGGTTGGGGTCTTAAGAAGGAACGATTCTCAGGGGTTGTCATGAATGTGCCAGAAGAGCCCAGTGGCGCCGGACGTTTTAACGAGGGGTATAGGGACTTTCTCAGTGTGACGCAAAGACGCCTTTCCTGCCCTCAGAGCGGGAGGGTGCGCTGGAAAAAAAATGGGAAACAAGCATACATTAAGTAAATAATGCCAAGGGGGACCTAAGAAAATCACTGCGTGCCGGTGCAGCCCCTGCATGATCTCCTTTGATCCACACAGCAACCGTACGGGTATCAATCCCGTTCACGATGAGGAAACCGAGACTCAGAGACGTTAAGTAATTTGCCCTGGGTCCCACAGTTAATCAATGGCAGGTCTGTCGGGTTCTGACGCCGGCCTCCCACGTGGGGAGATAATTTAAATATACATAAAGTCCGGCACAAAACCTCGGAAACAGGGACGCATAGTGGATTCACCCGCGGGATGGAGGACAGAGAGATAGATGCTGGGTCTAGGGATTCTGACGCAGACGCGTTGAGGCTTTGAGGGAGAGGAGGACAAAGGAAGACCCTTGAGGCTCTAGGACAGGGACTGGCTGTGCGGGAGTGATGGAAAGGCTGGTCCACATCCCACTATTGTAGGGGCAAAGCACGCTAAAAAGTCTCCGGGACCTGAGGCAACATAGCCTGGGAGTAGGGGACCTTGCGCACGGAGCGGGGCAGCAGGATGACATGCTGTGCACAGCACACACCCCTAAAGCACCAGTGATGAAACCACATAAGTTTCCTCTTCCATTTTGATTGCCAAAGCAAAACTGAGCCACTAGTTCTCTCAGGTGTGAAACAAAGGCTCTTTGCTCTAGAACAATTTGCTTCGAATGAGGAAGGAAAGGGGGACACAAGAAAAAAAATTTTTTTCCTCTGAAATAAATACATCAACGTCAGTTTTTTTCTGCTCATGAAGATTTTTGCCACTCACAAGTTTCAGGCGAGGTAGCATCTTAAGGAGCGTGTTCTCTGGAGCCAGATGGACTGGGTTTGAATCCCAGCTCTGCCACTCATTAGCTTTGATCTCTGCCCAAATGACAACATTTCTGTGCCTCAGTTTCTATCTGGGTTGTTATGAAAAGTAAACGAGTTAACATTTGTAGTGTTTAGATTATTGTGGAACATGAAGTAGGTGTTATGTAAATGTGTTTTAATTTAAAAATTAGATTATGGCTTTCATCGTGAAAAGGAACAAAATTCCACCCAGCTCCAAGCAAATCTGACTGGAACTGACAGTTTCCAGTATGAGCAATGAGGTAAAAGTCTCAGATTTCATGGTATGGTTCAGATTAAAACCCATAAAACTCTACTCCCCATGGGGCGTGCCTGAGTCACTCACTCACAGAGCCACAAATATTTTCTGAGCACTACTGTATTGGATGCCTGGGAAGCAAAGGGAGCCAAAGGCCTTGGGTCTATTAGGAGGATACAAGTGTCACTAGAATGTTGAGGCAGCCTTGTATCCCTCTTGGAAGTATTGTGAAAATAGCCCAGAGAATAAGTACAGCCAGCCTTTAGAGGAACAAGACATCTGGAGGGAGAGGTGGAGGGGAGCTTATATCAAAAAGGAGCTGGACTTTGAAATGGGCCTGAGAAAATGGTTACAATTTTACTGGAGGGGGGCAAGAACACAGGCTAGGAAGAGGGTCATCAGTGCACTTTGGGTGATGCTCATATTTCACTGGGAGCCCCATTTACCACCACATTGCCCCTGGCCAGGACCCAGCTCCAGTTAGACTACAATTTCTTCCCTGATTCCATTCCCTTATCCCTAGACTCTGCTTCCTCAGAGTGGACTCCCCCCATCCCCTCCTGTAGTGGGGACCACAGAGCAGGTGTCAGTTGAGTCTGCTCCCTGCTCTGTAGCCCCATTGCTACCTCTTGACCTGGACATTTTGGAAAATACTTCCATTACCTGATTTTATGCATTCATTTTTTTTTTCAGTGCAATAAATAGCCTCGATGTCTGAAAATGTAACCTCCTGTGGGGAAAGGAATGTCAAAAAAAGGGCCTTTCAGGGTGTCCGGGTGGCTCAGTTGGTTGAGCATCCAACTCTTGATTTTGGCTCAGGTCATGATCTCAGGGTTGTGGGATCAAGTCCCACATCGGCTCAGCTAAGCAGGAAGTTTTCTTGAGATTCTCTCTCTCCCTCTGCCCCTCCTCCCCGTGCTCCCTCGTGAGTCTCTCTCTCTCAAATAAATAAAATCTTTTTTTAAAAAAAGGGAGAGCCTGGGGCGCCCAGGTGGCTCAGTCATTGAGCGTCTGCCTTCAGCTCAGGTCATGGTGCCAGGGTCCTGGGATCGAGCCCCGCATCGGGCTCCCTGCTCGGCGGGAAGCCTGCTTCTCCCTCTCCCACTCCCCCTGCTTGTGTTCCTGCTCTTGCTCTCTCTCTGTCAAATAAATAAATAAAATCTTTTAAAAAAGGGGAGGGAGAGCCTTTCACATCACCTATTTCAATCCCCTCATTGTGTCTACAAGATGACGTTCTTTGCTCAAGGTTTTCCAGCTAATTAGTGGAAGATTTGGTTCTAGAACCCAGGATTGACTTCCCCCAGAATCTTCTATTGGTATAGGAACCTTTCCATGAAGACGGAGACTTCTGGCCCAGAACCCAAGAATCTAAACAGTAGCCTATGCTCTAGCCATTTATTTATGCACTTTCTATTTGTTTTCAATATTAACGGCTGGGAAACTAGATGGCCTAATAACCTTCAGTGGGGAGCCAGCGCACCCTCTGGGCAAATGCATGATTCTCTGTCCTTAAAGATACCCATTATACAAGTAAGGTACAGGCGGCAGCCAGGGCCAATTAGTTGCACTGGGGAAAGTGGGAGACTCAAGAGCTCATTGGTTAATCCTGGTTCAGGCCAGTTAATTTCGCACAGAGAGAATTTGCTCCAAGGCCATTGCACCTCTAATGGTAGCTGGCCATTTCATAGTTACTGTCAGTTTCCATAGCAAAGTACCATCCATTTCCAGAAAGATTACTCAAACTACTGTTGTTCTCTTCACTCCTATTCATTCAACAAACAATTATGTGAACCTATTGCCATTTTCCTCCCACCAGGTATCTTGCATTTACTTATTATCCAGGTACTTGCTAAATGCTAATTGTTTTATGTGGATTATCTCACTTAAGTCTTAACTGGGAGCAACATACTATTATGTTCTCATAGATAATATGACGAAGGCATACAGACTAAGCCTAGGTACAAACCGGTGCAGCCTGATACCAGAACCTGCCCTCTTAACCACTGAGTTTGTGAAGGATACAGAACGACATAACACAAGGCTCCTTCCCATCCACATTTGCAATAATTGTCATCATTTAGAATCTCCATTTCATGTCACCTGGCAATTTCATGTCCAAGGATATGTGCTCCAGAAAGTCACCTGGAGACCTATACGGTATATATGGAGTATGTGCACATATGTAGTGTATATATATGGAATATATATACACATACTCACTACAGTGTTGTTCATAATGTCAAAAATTGGAAATCACCCTCATGCTCATCAGCCCAGGATTGAATAGGTAAATACGGTACTTCCATATAATCCTATGCTATGCAACTGTTAAAAAAGAATGACATATCTCTCTTTATACAAAATATGAAAAATACTAGATATTTTAAGTGGAAAAAAGGCACAGGGCTGTCTGTATAGTATAATGCTATTTCTGTAAATAAAAATTATACACGTTTCTTACATGAAAAAAGAGTAGAAGACTACATTCCAAACTGTCCACAGTTCTCTTAGGGTGGAGAAGGAGGGGTTATAATGGTGTATCTCACTTTCTAAAAGATGTATTTTCTGTAATGTTTAATTTTTTGCAATAAGCATGCCTACATTTGGTTGTCAAAAAGCAATAATGGTTTAAATTTTTAATTAAAAAAAATTTTAAAGCTCTATTTGAAAGCATATTGCAGCCCTCAAAGAGCTCATCCTTGAGCCTGGGAGGGAATATAACATATAGAGAAATATGGATAGAATATACAGGAAGACAGTGTAACATATATAGAAATAACTATCGTGAAAGCCAGAAACTCATATACACAGATTGATGAACAGAGATACAATTCTGTGGGAAAATCAAACCAGCTTGTGTTGAGAGGTGCGGGAGAAAATGTGTACAAGAGATGGCACTTTGGGAGGACCTTGCAGGAAAGGGAAGATATAGAAGGTGGAGAGGGGGTGAGAACAGGTGGCCGCCCCATAAAGACCGCATCAAGGACAAAGTGTAGAGGCAGGAATGCATGGTATCCCTTCAGGGAAGTGTGGCCAGTCCAGTTCAGTTGGAGTCCGGGAGTGTAGATGAAGGATTGTCATGGGGAACAAAATGGGAAAGAAAGGTTGTTGGAGGGTCTTTACTGCTAAGCTAATGAGTTGTATTCATTATTTTAGGCTCCAAGAGCAACCTGAAGGTTTTTGAGCGAGGAAGTGACACAATTCACAGTGATTTCATAGGGACTGCTCGGTAACTGGACTCTAGCACCAAGCTCTTGGGATTTGCCTCCTGACTCACTAATTTGCTGCATAGCCTTGGACCAGTTATTTTACTTCTCTGTGTTTCCATAAAATGGGGAAGGTGGTGATAACAAATAACCTATCTCATACCATTGTCATTGAGATTGAGTGAGTTAATGTTTTCAAGGCACAGGGGAAGTGCTGAGATTGTAAACATAAAAAAAAAAACAGCATGATACCTTTGGATTAAGATCTTTGCATTTCGTTTTTGAACCTTTATTACAAAGAGCTAACATTACATGGTAAATTAACTATTCCCTCTTTTCCAATTTTCACAGGATTAGAGATTATTAATCTCCTTTTACAGATGGAAGAATTTAGGTTTTCAGGAGAGAAATACAATCTCAGCATCACATGGCCAGGCATGAGATGAATCCACCTGAATCCTCATTCAGTGACCCTGCCCAACACCCAAGGTTATCTCTTAGCTCAAACTCTCAGAACCTGGAGAATAGGAAAAATGGGGAGTGGAAGAGAACTGGCAATTTCTGTTTATATGATGAGGGAAACAGCAGTAAGGGACCGTAATAAGGTAAAATCAAAAAAGATAAAACTTTGGGGGAACATTTGAAAGTTTGTATATAGAATCAAACTTGTAAAGTATGAATATATATATATATATCAGTATTTATATATATATTTATATATATATTTATAATATATAATATATATATTTATATATATATTTATATATATATCAGTATTTATATTATTATTTATATATATATATAAAATACTGGATGATGCCCCCAACCAAAAAATCATATATTGAAGACCTAACAATGTGACTGCGTTTGGAGGCTTCTAGGAGGTAATTAAGGTTAAATGAGGTCCTACAGTGAGGCCCAAATCCAATAGGATTGGTCACCTTATAAGAAGAGGAAGAGATCTCTCCCTCTCTCCATGTGCACCAAGGAAAGGCTACGTGAATGCCCAGCAAGAAGGTGGCCACCTGCATGCAAGCCAGGAGGAGAGCTGTCCCCAGAACCTGACATGCTGGCAAACTGATGTCGGACTCCAGCCTCCAGAACTGTGAGAAAGTAAATTTCTGTTGTTTAAGCCACCCAGTCTGTAGTATTTTTTATACACATACGTACACATACATATATACATGCATTGCATACATACACATACCAAAAAATTATTTCCTAGTAACAAAGTTTGGAAAATATTGCTATACAGCTAGATCTGACACGAATAAATGTCAAAACTGAGTGCACATCCTGTCCCCAGAAATAACAGTCTGCTGGCCAAATGCACCATTCCTATTGATTCATGCTGATGGCATTGTTTTTCCGTCAGTTTGAATAAGTGCAGTGCACTGCTTGGATTCCTGCATCCCCAGTGATGCCCTGTGATTATATGGGAAGGACTGGGCCTGTGGAATCGGCGAGAGAGAATGAATAGATACCTTAGCTTTGAATCCATGACCATATTTTAGCACTATAGTTAACTCTGGAGTTGCTTAGACTAGTTACATAATTCATTTCCTCAGCAATGAGCCTGGGGGGCAGGGGAGGGCGCTGCTGTTAGGAAGTACTTGTGGGTGAATATAGTCAAAGTCATTAACTGCAATAAACTCTGTCCAGTTTATTCCAAGAGATGCCTGTGGTAGTAAGTGAAGTGGGTTGACTTTTATATCAGTGGTTCTTAACCCAAGCTGATTTTTTTTTAAAGATTTTATTTATTTGACAGAGACACAGCGAGAGAGGGAACACAAGCTGGGGGAGTGGGGGAGGGAGAATCAGGGCCCCGCTGAGCAGGGAGCCCGATGGAGCAGGGAGCCCAATGCGGGGCTCCATCCCAGGACCCTGGTATCATGACCTGAGCTGAAGGCAGATGCTTAACGACTGAGCCACCCAGTCGCCCCAACCCAAGCTGATTATTACAAAACAACAAAAAAGCACAAAGAATATTTGGACATAGATGTATGTCCTTCCATTATTTTGTTAATAGGAAATACACACACAGTACAAAGATCAAAAGGTAAAAAAGAGTAAGATTGAACAAGTATTTCTTCTACACATGTGCCCCAAACACTGCTCTCCATGTGCCCCCAAACACTGCTCTCCCCCGCAAGAGATAATCAATGTGTGTGTGTGTGTGTGTGTGTGTAGTGTGTATTTAATAATAAAAACATTCAGTTTTGCAAGGATATGCTTAAAAATGTTACCTGTAACTATCTGAGTTAGGTTTACAGGTGATTCTTTATTTCTGATTTTTCCAAGTATTCTTTAATAAGCCCATAGTATTTTGTGATTAGAAAAAAAGGTAGTTTTAAAAGTAAATAGATTTTAGGGGTACCTGGGTGGCTCAGTCGTTGAGCGTCTGCCTTCAGCTCAGGTCGAGCCCTGCATCAGGCTCCCTGCTCAGCGGGAAGCCTGCTTCTCCCTCTCCCACTCCCCGTTTGTGTTCCCTCTCTCGCTGTCTCTCTCTCTCAAAAAATTAAAAAATCTTTTTTTAAATTAAAAAATCTTTAAAAAAAAGTAGATTTTAATCTGAAAGTACCTCAGAGAGCTCATAGCTGCTTTGTGATTTAAAAAACAAAACAAAACATAGAACTAACTTTAACCACAAATTGTCAGTCGGTGGATATATTTTTCAAAAACTTTTAGCCTATTTGTTTCCATTCACATTAAAATTCCTGCCACTGGAAAAGATATACAGAACCTGATTACCAACATGAACCCTGAGATCTAGTGAAACTCATTATGACTCATTGGAAACAGGTAATTAGCTCAGGAATCTTCTTTCAAATTTCATCATAATTTGTATGATGACTCCACATGTCTATCAAAGTATATTAAAATTAAGCGTAGCACTAGACTGGAGAATTAAGCCTAGTTCAGGCTAACGTCTTTATTTAGTAATTAAACAATAACAAGCTAAATGTATCCTTACACCTAATCCTTAATGATGCTCTGATGTTCTAATTGGATTAATAGCCACATGCACCCTCCAGCATCTGATGTCCAAAGATGTCACAGTCCTGGCTTGCTGAAAAGACATATAGGGATTGTGGCACTGATCTGGAGGTCACCCTTCTGGCAACTTGAATCCCTGGAATGGAATTCCAAACACAGAAGGCAAGAGGGAAAGGCCCACTGAGTAGCCGAAGTCCCTCATTAAGGAGAGCCTTTCTTAGCCTTGCTTACTGATTCTGATTGAGTATCTAATTTCCAAAGTCCTCACAAGATTATGTGAGTTTCCTTGTCCTCACAAGATTAGAAACAGCTGGGGAATGGAGATGATATTAGAGATGGAAGAGGGGCGGGATGGAGGAGGAAATTATTTTATTCAGTTCATTCCTACGTCTGCAAATGGATTAGCTGACAACAAAGGAGGGGAGAGAAAAGTTAAGAATTCCCAGAGGTTATATGTGCTCAAGACAATCTTTGTCATTTCTGGTGATGACCTTGGGGTAGGAAAAAGTGGTTGAACAGTGATGGGTGCCTTTATTTTGGGTGGGAAGTTCCATGTGGTTTTGCGGGTAGGAGTGGTGGCCTGTGGGGAGGAGACCACCTCTCCGAGGGTGGTGGTAAGAGAAGACAGGACTCACTTACACTTTTACCTTTTTAAAATATTATATCATGTGGGGGTGCCTGGGTGGCTTAGTCGGTTAAGTGGCTGCCTTTGGCCTAGGTCGTGATTCCAGGGTCCTGGGATCAAGCCCCACGCCAGGCTCCCTGCTGAGCGGGGAGCCTGCTTCTCCCTCTCCCTCTACCTGCCACCCCCTGCCCCCCCGCTTGTACTCTCTCTCTCTAATAAAAAAAAAAATAAAAAAACCTTAAAAAAATTATATCATGTGCATTATGTATCTTTTGTTTAATAATAAAAATTTAAAAACAATATTTAATGCCCATACAAAAGATTTTACAAATAAAAAGTTGGTGAAAATAAAATTGTAGAAATTAAAAATATTGAAGACCTGAAACCATAAAACTCCTAGAAGAAAACATAATAGGTAAGCTCCTTGGCACCGCTCTTGGCAATGACGCTCTTAGATTTCACTCCAACCAAAAGCAAAAATAAGCAAATGGGACTACATCAAACTAAAAATCTTCTGCACAGCAAAGGAAACCATCAACAAAATGAAAAGGCAACCTACTGAAAGTGAGGACATATTTGCTAATCATATTCAATAAAGAGCTAATATCCGAAATATATAAAGAACTCACACAACTTGGTAGCAAAACCAAAATTCTGATTAAAAATTAGGCAGTTTTCAAAAAAAGACATACAAATAGCCAAGAGGTATATGAAAATATGTTCAACATCATTCATCAGTAGGGAAATGCAAATCAAAACAATGAGAAATCACCTCACATCTGTCAGAATGGCTATTATCAAAAAGACAAAAGATAACAATTGTTAGCAAGGATGTGGGCAAAGGGAAACTTTGTGCACTGTTAGTGGGAATGTAAATTGGGGCAGTCACTATGAAAAATAGTATGGAGGTTCCTCAAAAAATTAAAAATAGAACTACTATATGATCCAGCAATTCCACTTCTGGGTGGGTATATAGCCAAAGGAAGCAAAATCACTACCTCAAAGAGTTATCTGCATGAGCTATTCCATAAGAAAATATAATGTATGTATACACACACACACACACACACACACACACACACACACATATACACACAGAATATTACTCAGCCATAAAAAAGAAGGAAATCCTGACATTCGTGACAACGTTGAATGGATCTCGGGGGCATTATGCCAAATGAAGTAAGTCAGAGAGAAAGACAAATAGTGTATGATCTTATTGATATGTGGAATCTAAAACCAAACAAACATAGAAACAGAAAATAGATTGGTGGTTGCCAGAGGCAGAGTAAGAGGGGTGAGCACGAAATGGGTGAAGGTGGTCAAAAGGTACAGACTTCCAGTTACAAAATAACTAAGTTCTGGGAATATAATGTACAGCATGGTGACTACAGCTATAAAAACACTGTATAAATATTTGAAAGTTGCCAGAAGAGTAGATCGTAAAAGTTCTCATCACAGAAAATGATTTATAGCTATGTGAGGAGATGGATGTTAACTAAATTTATTGTGGTGACTATTTTGCAATATATATTGATTTGATCATTATATTGATCAATTTATTTGATCATTATATTGTACTTTAAATTTTTTATTTTGGAGGCACCTGGGTGGCTCAGTCATTAAGCGTCTGCCTTTGGCTCAGGTCATGATCCCAGGGTCCTGGGATCGGGCCCCGTGTCAGGCTCCCTGTTCAGCGGGAAGCCTGCTTCTCCCTCTCCCACTCCCCCTGCTTGTGTTCCCTCTCTTGCTGTGTCTCTCTCTGTCAAATAAGTAAATAAAACCCTTAAAAAAAGAAAAAATAAATAAATTTATTTTTATTTTTTTAGAGAGAGAGAGCATGTATGCCCGCAAGCAGGGTGTGGGGGGGGGCACAGGGAGGGGGGGAGAATCTCAAGCAGACTCCCCACTGAGCCTGGAGCCCAATGCAGCGCTGCATCCCAGGACCCTGAGATCGTGACCTGAGCCAAAATCAAGAGTCAGACAAGCACTTAACCCATGGAGACACCCAAGCACCCCTATATTGTACACTTTAAACTAATACAATGTTATATGCCATTTATGTCTCAATAAAAATGGAAAAAATACAAAAAAGATACAAAAGATACAAAAAGTTGTACACAATGAGATATCACTACACACCTATCAGAATGGCTAAAATAAAAAATATCCAGGGCACCTGGGTGGCTTAGTTGGTTAAGCGACTGCCTTCGGCTCAGGTCATGATCCCAGGGTCCTGGGATCGAGCCCCGCATCGGGCTCCCTGCTCAGCAGGGAGTCTGCTTCTCCCTCTGACCCTCTTCCCTCTCATGCTCTCTATCTCTCATTCTCTCTCTCTCAAATAAATAAATAAAATCTTTAAAAAAAAAAAAAAAGAAAATTTACAAAAAAAAAATAAATAAAATAAAATAAAATAAAATAAAAAATATCCACAATGTCATATTCCGGATGAGGATGAAAAGAAGCTGGATCATGATACATTGCTGGTGGGAATGTAAAATGTTACAGCTCTTCTAGAAAACAGTTTGACAGTTTCTTTAAAATGTAAACATGGGGCTATCATATGATCCAGTAATTGCACTCCTGGGCATTATTCATCCTGGAGAGAGAAGACATGAGGGGCACCTGGGTGCAGCTCAGTCAGTTAAGCATCTGCCTTCTGCTCAGGTCATGATCTCGGGGTCCTGGAATCAAGCCCCGCATAGGGATCCTTGCTCACCTGGGAGTCTGCTCCTCCCTCTCCCTCTGCCTCTGCCGCCCACTCTGCTCTTGCTCTCTCGCTCTCAAATAAATAAATAAAATCTTCAATTTAAAAAAAAAAGAAATGAAGACATGATCACACAAAAACCTGTACATGAATGATTATAGCCCCTTTATTGATAATAGCCAAAAATGAAACAACCCAGACATCCTTCAACTGGTGAATAATTAAACTGTGGTAGATCCATACCATGGAATACTATTCAGCAAGAAAAGGGAAGGAGCTACTGATATACACAACAAGGATGAATATTCAGAAAAGTATGCTGAGTGAAAAGAGCCAGTCCCCAAAGGTTATGTACTGTAGATTGATTCCATTTATATAACATTCTTTTTTTTTTTTTTTTTTTTGACAGAGAGAGACACAGCGAGAGCGGGAACACAAGCAGGGGGAGTGGGAGAGGGAGAAGCAGGCCTCCCGCTGAGCAGGGAGCCCAACGCGGGACTCATCCCAGGACCCTGGGATCATGACCCGAGCCAAAGGCAGACGCCCAACGACTGAGCCACCCAGGGGCCCTATATAACATTCTTGAAATGATGACACTATAGAAATGGTGAACCAGTAAATGATTGTCAAGGTTAAGAAGGGTGTGGGGTAGGAGGGAGGTGGGTGTGGCTATAAAAGGGCTATAAAAGCTGCAGCTTGTGCTGATGGAAATCTTACTCTCGGCGCTATCAGTGTCAATATTCTGGTTGTGTTAGCGGACCGTGGTTTGCAAGATGTTACCACGAGGGGAAGCTGGATCTCTCTGAACTATTCCTTACAACTGCATGTGAATCCACCATTATCTCAAAATAAAACATGTAACTAAGAAGAAAAACGTTAAGCTAAAAAAAATATTATGAGAGTTTTGTGCTTAAATAGATACTATCTATTTTTAAAAATCACTCGGGGTGCAACGTATCCCTCTTGACCCTCGCTGACCAAAGGCATTGCTACTTACAAAGCCCACACGCTGGTTAAGCACACTTTCACAGACTGTGGCTGGCAGCACTTAATTTGTGGTGAAATAACAATTAGTTTTTAGTTGTGATATGAAAAGCGGCGCTTCATCACTCTCCTACCTCCGCAGCTACAATCCCTATGACAGAGCTTTTCCCCATGTGCATCTCCTCCGCCATTGGGGCATAGGGTGGCTTCCATCCATTTTTCTGCCTTCCTTAAAAAGCACACTTTTGATACTTGGAGAAACTCCAGAACCTCACCTGGCATTCAAGAGTCACTCTCCTAGGACAGGGTGCACATGAGGGTTGGTTAGATCATTTCGATTCATTACCCTAAAATGCTGCTCTGGCTCCCCCATATTCAGAAGGTGAGAAGCAAGCATTGCAGAAGTCCGTTGAATGCAGCTTATAATTACATGTTACTGAGCAGGCCATGAGTCAAATCATGGCCACTGAAATGGAACTGCGTGTTCTCGAAATAGTTCAGCCATGAGGTCTAGGGGCTGATTTATTTCTGGTTTCTCCAGTTTAAGCCCTTGTGCATGACCCTGTAACTACTACCCAGTTGAGAGTAGATGGGCAGCACCGTGAGGGACACAGAACTTTGGACTAGGGCACCTCAGAAACTGTCGGTGGAATGATGCCTGTAATTTTTATTGTGCAAAGTTGTAAAGGATCTGGAAATCTAAGTACTATATTTTGAACAGAAATGTTAGCAAGAGAATGATATAAAGCAGAGGTATTCAAACTTTTCTTCACTTACACCCCTAAAAAATGCTGCAGACCATGTAACCCTTCCCACATTTTAAGTTGACGTCTCTAGCTTTTCATCATAGGTTTGAGTGCTTGCAGAGGATGTAGTTTGCAGATTGTTTCCATCAAATGTTTTAAAATAAAACTTGTTATATCATCCTTTTTAATGCATCCAATAGAATCTAAGTACCATAGTAATTTGACACCATCATTCCTTTTTCAAAATGAACAGAAATGCTCAATCATTCCCTTCCCTCCGTGAACTATATTTTCCTTCCTCTTCCCTTAAAGATTTGTCTCCAAATGTCATATATCTTTATGACATCTTTTATTCTTTGAACATCTATCATTTAGGCATCTTTTACTGATTATCATATTTTTTGAAACAAATATGCATGTGTAAATTGAATTTACAATTTCAAAAACTATCCTGTGACTGGAAGGTATTAAAACATTTCCTGAGACTAGGTCATTATTATAATTCTCAGTAACAGAATAAATACGTATTTTATTGATCATTAAACACAAAATAGTAAAATGTTGGAAATTATCTTCCTAATGAGAATTATCTCTCCTAATTGAGGAGGGTGGATTTTTACATATATGTATTTGTATATATTTACATATACATGTAATCAGTTCAAATATCCATCCATTAATATTACTTATTGCAAGAAGGAACAGGTTCAGCATCAATATTAACATTATTTCTCATTTTTATGAATGTAAGCCACTGAGAAACCTTGTTCACGTTAACAGGTAGATGGGCCACAAGGAGTTTTGTTATGACAATGTCCATCCAGGACTGACGAGAAGGAAGGAAACTAGGGATATATTTCTGGGCTTATGGCTTCAGAGGTGCACCTGGAATGACTCAATCACTTAATGAATACAGACCCTATATGAAGATTTGTAGCCGGTCCACCTTTGCTGGGGAACTTGAGATTTGTTTTTCAGCAGTGCCAAATTTGGCCATGTCATTCAATTCTTTGGACTCCTTCACGTAATAGGTCAGATATCACTTTGAGACCTTCCTTCAAAATTTATTCTACAGGGGAGGTTGTGGGGCAGGGAGCATGTGGGAACTGTTTGCACTTTCTGCTTAATTTGGCTGGGAACCTAAAACCCGCTCTAAAAAATGAAGTCTATTTTTTAAAAATTATGTTAATGATCTATCAGTGGTTGACTCGAGTGGGTTTTTCTCCAAGTTTTAAGGAAAACAATAAATTGGAAACCACCTAATTTGTGAAATGATTGGTACCTCAGTCGTAAAGGCTTTTGCTTTCTCAACACAAACACAAATATTTCTAATTGTTCCTTGTCTTGGCCCTGGAGGTTTTTACAATCTAGGACAATGCCTTTCTTTCCTTTTTTAGAAGTAAGGAAGGGCTGGTGTGCCTGGAGGGTGGGAGCAGAGAAGACCCAGTGTGACACCCGGGCTCTCACTTCACCTCAGGCGGATCCAGAAGCTGAATGCCTTCCTCAGTCTACCCTGTGGGCACCCACCATTAACACACCCCTGGAGCAAGGGGATTTAAGAACTATTTCAAATACACCATAAAGTCAGCTTTCGGGGGGGTATTGTTTTGCTGTTTATCTGAAATTCAAATTTAACTGGGTGAACTGGATCTATCTCTCTGGCAACCCTATCTAATTCAAATCATTCCCTTCAAGAAATGGCAAACACAAACACCGGGCAAGACTAAAGTCCTCGACCAGGGAGCAGGGTCTTTTATTCCTCCCTCTATCTAATTCTCAAATATAGTTACTCTTTTCTCATCTCTCATCATGGCGTCCATCTTTCTCCTCCCCCCGCTTTGTTTCCATCCTTTGAGCCCAAAGCAAAAATGTCAGTAGAAACAACAACAGCAACAACAACAGTCATGAAAGCAGGAAAGCTTTTTGGAGGAAACCAGGCCAGTGAAATGCATTTGAGAGGAGCAGACAGCGTGTGGGTCGTGTGGGCAAAACATCTCTGTCCTGTTCTCTCAGAAGCAGAGGCTAAAAGCAGGAGACGGGGGATCAGCCGCTTCTTTCAGGGCAGAAACCACATACATAACATTTGTGATGATTCTCTTTTCCAGTCTCGCCCGCGGACACATAATAAAAAATATTATTCGAGTCCAGCTTCATTTCCTATACTCTTTGGTGCTCTCCTGAGCTGTTCCTTAGGAAAGATACCAGCAAGCCTTCCCGTTTTTTCTTCCCCCTTCTGTTCCTATTTACTACCACTGCCTTCTCTCCCTCCCCTCTCATCTCCCAAGCACCAAAAATAATTTGAATTTCAAGCTTTTTTTTTTTTTTTCATGGCCTTCCTGTGGGTGTGGGAGGACCTCCTTCGGGAATTGTTCTGGATCTAGTCGGCTCCATCTGTAATTTGGCAAAATCTCTGTCTGCACCCCGCCCCCACTTCCTTTTCTTCATACATAGGAGTCTGGGTGTCCCCCACCCCACAAAAACCTCCTCCATCTAGTCCTTAGGTAACCAAACTGAGAGAGCCCCCCAGGGAGGCCCCGTGGGTCTGCAGCCTCCACTTACCCCGCCCCTGGTTTTGGAAGAACGAGAGCTCTCTGCACCAAGGAGCCAGCTTCTCACCAGCCAGAGGAAGCCGCCTCCTGCAGGCCGTCGACTCCAAAGGACAAGGTGACTTCCAGGAGGAAGGCAAGATCTGTGCTTTTCAGTTCAGGAGACCCAAGGCAAGTTCCTGTTTCAAAGACAGAGTTTTAAAACCTGTTTAAGTTCTGAGAGTTTTGTGTGTGTGTGTGTGTGTGTGTGTGTGTGTGTGTGTGTGTGTGTGTCCCTCTCCCCAATTCACCCACGTGATCCCCTTGATTTTCCTCTGGGGGACAGCTGAGCTGCCTTTCTAAAAAATCTCTCTGGACCACACCTCCCCGCCCCCCCTCCACCTTCCCCATCAGCTGTCATCATGGCCATCTCTGAGCGAGTGTATGTTTGTTACTGACAAAAAAAGAAAAGGGGGAAAAAATGAGAGAAAGAAAAAGGACTTCACATCTAAGAATTTCCTGTGGTTTGGGACAGTTTTAGTTCAAGGCTTTCATGACTTATTTTTCCCTCACTTTTTCCGTGCTGAAGACAGGGCTCAGAAATACTGCTGTTGATCCGTAGAACTGGCTTTCTTCCTCAGGTCCTAGATGAGACACTCTCCTTGGAGTTGGTGTTGGAAGGGAGCAGCAGGATGGGTGAGGACCAAGGCTGAAGACCCAGTTGCAGGTAGATCTTTGGTGCTCACCAGAGCCTCTGGGAGGGCGTACCCCTGGTTGCCTGGCCAACAAGCACCAAAGAGAGGTCTCACGTCTCTGTCTTCATAGTTATTTGCATATTCCTCTATTTTGGCAGTTTCCTTAGAGTAAAATAGGCATAATAATGCCTAACACACAATGATATTGTGAGGAATTAATAAAATGAAAGTGCCTAGTATAGTACCTGACAGACAGTAGACACTAACATTTGTTGAGCATGAAGTACACTTATCACATTATATTCTATTTGCTTGCTTATTTGTCTTACCACCAGACTCTGAATGCCTTACTCATTTTACCTCCTTTGTACCTATGACAGTGCCTATAACATAGTAGACACTCAATACATATTTTTAAATTTATTCATCAAGTAATTAATACCTGTTCCCACCCTCACCCTGGCCCCATTTTTCTTGCTGGTCAAAAGGATACTCTTTGCCCTCTCCTATGTTCCCTGGGCAAGGTTCTGGAACCCAAGCTATGAACAAAAAATTGCCAGACTTGAAATGGATGAAATGATAACAGTCCATTTCCTAGAAATACCAAAGGGAGTTTTCTCAGCAACCACACTGAAGGGAAAAGATTAGGAAGCACAAATTCTGTGGGATGTTATTATTTCTAAGTCCACTGAAGAAATGTAATGTGTTCAAATTAAAGCCAGAGTCCAGGGTGCTATTTATATTCAAAGTATTTTCAAAGAGCAGAAAAGAGCAGACTCCCCAAGGCCCTTCAAGGGGGGAAGAACAGCATTCTGAAAGAAATAAAGAGAGGAAGGAAAGAAGGAAGGAAGGAAGGAAGGAAAAAGAGAAAGGGAGGGTGGAAAGAAGAGAGGAGGGAGAGAAGGAGAGCGGGAAGGAAGGGAGAAACAATGGAACAAGGAGGAAAGGAAGACAGCTAGAAGAGTGGATTTCAAAGCAGACACATGGAAATGACAGTTAAGTATGGTCTACTGAACACATAATTTTATTAAACCCTCACTAAAATGACAATAAATGGAGAAAAGAGCATAAAGGTTCAAGAGAATGTGCAAACCTCAAAAACCAACAATAAATTTTAAAACTTTAAAAAACACAAAAGCTATGAGAAGTGGAAACTAAGCTACCATGCCAGAAAAACCTAGCCTTGCAAGAGTTGGAAGCCAACAAGAAACCAGCTCTTTGGCATCTCCAAGCCCTAGACAGGCTGAGGGATTAGATGACCTGGAACCTCTGAAAGGGGTGGCAGGGCAGGTGTTGGTTTGGGTGGGGCAGAGAACAGGAAGATTGGTTGAAAGCTTGTGTGAGGAGGAAGAGAGGTTAAACAAGGTAGACTCAAGGCTTAGGAGCTAGGATCCACCAAGGACAGAAATAAGACAATTTACTGATGAGGGGCAGATTCATTGAAAGCTTGTATATTGAACGGTAATGCCACCACGTGTGCCCCATCTCCCTTATCCAACTTGGCTGGAAGAAGGCTGGAAAAGGCTTACACCTCCCCAATTCCCACCCTCCCACCACCAGGCAGGAGTGTGGAGGAGTAATCTCATTGGGAAACTGTCCAGCTCAAGAGAAAAACTCTACAGAATCTGTTATTTTTCTCACAGTGCAATGGCTTTGGTGCAGCCCACCTGTCCTCAAACCTCCCACATATGCTCAACAATTTCAAATAGATTTTTAGTGCCTCACTTATAACTGTGAACCAACCATCAAGGACCATCAAACATTTGAGGGAATCCTCCAACATCAAAGAGAGACCAAAACAAACAAATGAGGAAAAATGGGGGGAAACTTGGAAGACATGGAGGGAAAGAGGGAAAAAAATACTTTCATATTGAAGTAAAAAGAGATACTGTGTTCTTTGATGCTTTTTAAAGAAAGAGAAGAGAGCATTCAGAAAACCAGAAAGACTCAGGGAGATTACAAATATGACAGAAAAAAAAAATTCAGTGGGAGAGTTGGAAAATAAATTGAGGAAATCTACCAGAAAGTAAAACAGAAAGACAAAAAAATTAGGAAGTAAGAAAGATGAAAACAATCAGATACAAATCCAGGATGCTTAATATCTTCTTAGTAAGAGTTGCAAACGAAAAAAACAGAGAAATGAAATCATGATAGAATCCCAGAACTGAAGTACATTTGTTTCCAAATTAAAAGGGCCAATGGGTACTTGACAGAGTGAATGAAAGCATCATTGCGATGTTGTTCAGGGATAAAGAGAAGATTCCAAAAGCTTTCAGAGAGAAAGAAACAGGTCATACTCAGAAAAGTCAAGGAATCAGAATGGCACCAGACTTCTGAACAGCAGTACTGGACAGTAAGGGACAAAGACATCAAGGACTTCAAAAGGCCTTGAAAAAGGAAAAATGATTTACAACTGTGACCCTTATACTCGACCAAAATATAAACTAATCATGAGGATAGAATAAAGGCATTTTTCAGGCATACATTGTCTCAAAAATTCACTTCCCATTCATCCATTCTCTAGAAAATACAAACCAGATTCCTGAAAAAAAATGTAGGCCTAACACATGAGGGAGGAAGAGGGAAATCCCAGGACGAAGATGAAGGAAAGTTTCAGAATAGTAGTTGTGCATCAGTCCTAAGGAAAAAGTCCATATCAGAGCTGGCAGACAGAGAAATGCAGGATTGCTGGATATGGAGACATCCAAATTTAAAAAAGAAAGAAAGAAAAGAAAGAAACTGGGAGATCACCGGATGTGTTTGAATGTATTAGAAAGAATTTTATAATTCTGTCAGAAAGTTGGAAGATGAATTAATGACAGATACATAGGAAACCAATTAAACAACAATAACAACAATGAAAAGATGATTATTAATTCCAGGAAAAAACAAAAGTTATACAGGAAAGAAAAAGTAATCACAATGTACTACATGATTCTTCTCTGAGCAAAGTTTACATAGATACTAAGGTTAACATTAACATTGAGTCAATAAAAACTGTTATGTAACTAGAAAGGGGAGGAGAAAGAGAGCTAACATCTCCTATTCCATAGTAAGATGTCCATAGAAGGAATAATCAAGAACTAGCCACATAAGCATGATATATGAAACTAAGATGGTAAAGAGCATAAGAAACTTTTAGGCTAAAAGTCTAAGTGATTGCCTCTCAGGTAAGGGCAGCAAGTGAAGCAAGGAACTATTTTTTGTTATAAGACTTGTAGTACTATTTGATTTTTTAAATGGTGGCATCTTTTGTTTCCATAATGATAATGGAAAGTTGACAAAACAGGCATTCTGAGTTCTGGTTCTATTTCCCACCCATGCTATGGGATCTCAGTTTCTTGTATGTCAAATGAGGGACTGAGGATGTCTGTCTCTTCCTTTTTCAAAATGGGGCAGAAATCAGCCCAGTCAGTAGAGTCTCCCCAAACACTCTTATCCTCTGAACTCCTGGCACTTGATGTCCATCCCTTACTCACAATAATTATATTTACTCACCTGGTAAACTGGAGATTCAGGGGCATCTTTATGCAGCTTGGGGGAAGTTTCTATTACATTTTCTTTTATATAAGATGATCATCAGATGCAAAGAGTAAGGGAAGCCTGGTCTCTTTTGTTTGATGACATCATGTCCTGTTCTCTGATAGTCCTTGTATCTTAAACCTGATCGAGTATTTTTGGCCTTTCTCCCCAAACCAGTTGAAAACTTTCAGATGGTAGGGACCATAATTAATGGGTTTTTTGTTTGTTTGGTTGGTTGGTTAGGGTTTGTTTTCTGTTTTTTGTTTTTGCATTCCACATTGAGCATGATAGTGGCTTGATAACTATCTGCTGAGCAAGCAGGGGGAGGCCTGCCTTGTCTTGGGTCCTGCAGTGCACGTGACCGTAAAGGGGGCATATTTATTTGAAAAGAGAATTAAAACAGCAGGATGATGGTGGGGGATTTTGGCCAAAGAGGCTGAGACGCTGCTTGAGTGGTTTTCTGTACCACCCCTCTTTCTGTGTTTTGCTGGTTGCTTTGTTCAGTCTTTGGATACATCACTGGGTTAGGAACTAGAAAACACCAAGACTTTAGCTATGCTTTCCCACTAATATACTGGGTGATCTTGAGAAAGTCAGATGTGGTCATTTGGCCTCATTTCTCCTCCCATAAGATAAAAGGATTGGACCAGATGCTACAGGCCCTTCTGGTGCTAACACTGTAGGACTCACGACTGTTTACAAGTCAGTGGACCAGGCGGATGGGACCTCTGGGGGCCCCATGCTGCCCTGCAGAAGGAGGATGGCCTGAATGGCAATGGCATTGTTAAATATGGGGGGAGGGAGGAATCATAGACAGCACCAGGTGGCAGAGGGCTGAGCCAGGCAACAGATGTGAAAAGGGAAGTAAAATAATGTGCAAGCAAACTGCAGGTGGAATAATTCATGAAGAAAAGAGCATTTCCACCCACTTCACTTCAGATGACTCTGGTAAGAAGGTGCCATTGGCCTGCAGTCTGTGCCCACTGTGAAACTTAGTAATTCTAGAAAATCGTAAGGATATTATTTCCATCAAAGTCGCTGATTTTGAAGAGGCTCACCAGTAACTATGTGGGGAAAAAAGCCAGTGAGCATTTGGTGCGAGGGTTGGGAGGGGTTGAGGTGGGGGGCAGGGAAATCTGGGAAGCATTTGTGGAATCTGGTGACAGTGCTGAGTGTCCCCAGCACACTCGTACACACCTCACCGTTGGAGAAGGCCCCCTCCCCACACCACAGCTCTTCTCAGAAATGCTCCTTCTCCCTCCTCCCCAACTCCAGTTTCAGAGGGGAGTCTCCATGTTCTTCAGCAACTCTGCTTTCCTGGTGTGGTCAGTTGGTTGCTAATGGATACTTACTCTCATTTGAATCCATCACGGTGTCTCACTCACCTGGCTCATTTGATGAATCTGTAACCCAAGTCTGGCCAATTTGTCTTAATTAGGTATTTCAAATTACAACTGGATGAAAAAAATCCAGATCCTCTTGTGTGTGTCAAAGCTTCATGTGAGCCAACCTACGGCTGGTGGAGAAAGTTGCTCTGCGAGAACGAAGCTCCCAGGAAGGAGAAAAAAACAGAATAGTAAGAGTTCTAGGAGCTACTGAACAAGTGGTTCCCTACAGCCCTAGGGTAGCTAACATCTGAGAAAGTACAACTCCCATTTGAGGTTCTAGAGCCTCTCATGGAATTCCCCCTTTCCCTTAAGCTATGTTGAGTTGTTTCTGTTGCTTGGAACCAAGAGTCCCACCTATCGCTCCAAATTTAATTGAATATTTAAAAATCCAGACTTTCTCCTATACTGGACTATTGCAATTTTTAATTTTGAATAAGCTCCTAGAATTAGTAAAAATTCATGAATTGAAATACAATTTCTACCAAATTTTGGAGCCAATCAAATAATTTTACTTAAAAATAAATTAATGTTGGGGCACCTGTGTGGCTCAATCAGTTAAGTATCTGCCTTGGTTCAGGTCATGGTCCCAGGGTCCTGGGATAGAGCCCCGCGCGTCGGGCTCCCTGCTCTGCAGGGAGTCTGCTTCTCCCTCTCCCTCTTCCCCTCCTGGTGCTCATGTCCTCTCTTGCTCTCTCTCTCTCTCTCAAATAATTAAAATCTTTTTAAAAATATTAATTAATGTTTGACTTTTCCTAACACTTGATCTAGACTCTTCAACAGTGAACCTTCCAGCATAAAATAATGCAGTCTGGCAAAAGTATGGGATGTGAAACAAGGCCATTGTCTTGCTGTTTGTTTGACATAGACATGTTTTTCAAGTTCTTTCTTCAAAATGACCACTTGACTCTAAACGCTTTTGATATGGCTGCTGTGTCTTTAGCCAAGCCTACCAGATAACTCGGGCTGCTTTATGTGAACTTGGTGCCATCATTTTCCCCCTGTGCCCATGGTGGACACTGCGAATGGACCACAGGGCTCTCATCACCTAAATTGGAGTCTCCAAGGTGTCTCAATACAGCTTTCCAAGCATCTCCATGAGTTGACCAGAGGTGGTAAAAGAATGAAACCTACTTGCCCTCGCTGAACTAGAAAGTTTCAGTACTAGCTTGCATTAAGCTCCTCGATGGAATTCATTCAGCCACTTCCTAATTTGCTCAGAAAATATTCACTAAGTGCCTTTTCTGGGTGCTCCGAACACAGTGGTGAAGAAAACAGGGACTGTTTTTGTGGAGCTTATATGAACAAGGAAACAAATAACGTAAGTGTGGCAAGAACTAGAAGTAAAATGGAATGAGAGGAGCAGAAAGTAAGAAGGATCGAGGTACATTTAAAATAGAGGATGTGACATTTGAGCAGAGACCTGAATGAGGTTGAGGATTGAACCATGAAAGATGCCGGGGAAGAGGCTTCTGGGTAAAGGGAACACAAGTCAGAGGCCCTGTGTAGCACCAAGTTCTGCTTGTTCAAGTACTAGCAAGAAGGCCCTTGTTGCTGGAGCAGAGTGTACAGGGGAAACGTGTAGGAGATAAGGTTGGAAAGATCATACGAGGACATGTAGAATATATGACTGGTAGCACGGCACAGCTGAAACAGTGAGTAGTTCGTACTTGGGAAACTATGTTGACAGGAAGAGTTTGTTTCTTCTGTTTATTTTATCTTTTTGCAATCATTTTCAAAAGTGTAATTGGGGGGGGGCGCCTGGGTGGCTCAGTCATTAAGCGTCTGCCTTTGGCTCAGATCGTGATCCCAGGGTCCTGGGATCGAGCCTCACATCGGGCTCCCTGCTCCGCGGGGAGGCCTGCTTCTCCCTCTCCAACTCCCCCTGCTTGTGTTCCCTCTCTCGCTATGTCTCTCTCTGTCAAATAAATAAATAAAATCTTTTAAAAAAAAAAGTGTAATTGGGTCTCATGGTGACTAGTCACTTCTCCCACCTCTGCCCCCGGTCCCTTACATCCCCTCCCCACAATCATCCTTGATAGCGTCTTGTGTGTCCTTCCAGGGATATGTTGTGCATCTGTAAGAACATTCTAATACATTTTTTTAAACCTTCTGTGTACATCAATGTTAACATCCTATGTAGATCGTGATTTACTTTATAAGGAATTTGGGGGAAAGTTGGCTCGGGATTAGCCAGGAATTGAATAAAGATGGCGGAACAAACACACACCACAGTCTCTCTCTTCTATCTCTCCAGAAATGTCAGGAGATACACTAGAAGATTTGGAAACACTGTCCTGACCTTAAAGTATGGCCCGGTCAGCATTCTGTTTCGAAAGCTTTGTGAAATCTAAATTCAACCAGCAATCTATATGTGTAAACCTATTAGTCTGATTCTTCAGAGTCAATGACATTCTTGTTGAGGAATGATGGAAAGGGCAGGAAAGCCAAGAAACCAGGGTTCGATTTCTTATGGCTCCATCACTAATTTCCTGTGTGACCTTGGGGAGGCCACTTCAGAAGTTGCAAGAAGGAAGGGAAGGAGGGAGAGAGGAAGGAAAGAAGGAAGGAAAGGCGGTTGGTTGGGGCTGAGTCTTTCCTGGGAATGGAAATGTGTGTGTGTGTGTGTGTGTGTGTGTGTGTGTGTGTGTATACAGTAGAGAACAAAAGAGACAAACCCTGTGCCCTCAGGGAGTCTACATTCTAGAGGACGAGAAAGAAGACAAAGAACATAAATAATTAAAATATACAATATATTAAATGCCAGTAAGCACTAAAAGAAAAATAAAGCAGGAAAGGGGGCAGGGAAGTAGATGGGAGTTTAGATCAGAGCAGCCAGCCAACGTCTGATTGAGAAGATGATACTGGAATAAGAATCTGAAGGGGGTGAAGGAGCCTGCATGGGTGATCCGGGGTAAGAAGCAGACAGGACCGCAAGAGCGGAGACCACGGACATGTGACAGAGACAGAGAGGAGGGGCCAGCAGAAACAGAGAAGGTGCCTGGGACATCGGTGGCATCATGGAGATAGTTGTGGTATGGATTCTAGATGGCCTCTGGGCTTCACTTTCAGTCACAAAAGAAACCCCTGTTGAGATAAGTCGTTGGAGATGCATTTCTGTTAGATACAGCCGAACAGAATCCTGAGTTCAATTTATTTTAAAATGATTTTTCCAAGGGGATTGTTGCAGTACCAGTGGTTACATTCTTTTGGGAAAACCATTTTCAAGAGCCTTCAAATGTTTTTTACTTTTTGGCCCAGTGATTCATATTCTAGAATTCTATCCAAAGAAAATATTCTGAAATGTAGGTGAGAAAAAATTACACACAATGTAGTATGAGCTGAACTGTGTCCATCACCACCACCACCCCAACCCAAAATTCATATGGTGAAGTCCTAATGCTCTCAGAATGAAACTGTATTTGGAGATTGGGTTTTTAAAGAGGTAATTAAGTTAAAATGAGGCCATTAGGGTAGGCCCTGATCTGATCCGACCGGTGTCCATATAAGAAGAGGAGATTAGGACCAAGGATGTGCACATACATAGGGAAAACCATGTGAGGACACAGGGGGAAGGTGGCCATGTGCAAGGCAAGGAGAGGGGCCTCAGAAGAAACCCAAACTGCCAACACCTTGATCTTGGACTTCCAGCCTCCAAGGCCATGAGAAAACAAATTCTGTTGTTGTTTAAGCTACCCAGTCGGTGGTACTTTATTACAGCAGCCCAAGCAAGCTAATATACAACAGTTTTTTTTTTATCATTTTATATTTAAAATAGAGAAAGATTAGAAAGAGCCTAAAAGTTCAATAATAAGGAAATAAGATTGTACAGTCATCAAAATGCTGAAGCTGTGTGGAAAAAATGCTTAAAAGATAATGTTTAAAAGAAAAAGCAAGATAGGGGTGCCTGCCTGGGTGGCTCAGTTGGTCAAGTGTCTGCCTTCACTCGGGTCATGATCCCAGTGTCCTGGGATCGAGTCCCGTATCGGGCTCCCTGCTCAGTGGGGAGCCTGCTTCTCCCTCCCGCTTGTGCTCTCTCTCTCACTTGCTCACTCTCTCTCTAGCTCGCTCTCTCTCTCAAATAAAATCTTAAAAAAAAAAAAAGGAAGAGAAGAGAAAAAGCAAGATAAATTATATACACACACACATATACATATGTATCTCTTCCTGAAGGAAGTGAATACGTACATATACACACCCAAAAATATGACAAATACGTATATTTTAACTATGCTTTGTAAAGCTTACAGAGAAAACAAAACTAGAAGAAAGAAAAGCCAACTGTGGCATGACTTTTAGAAGATTATAATTTATATTCTCCTTTCTTTGTTAATGAGTTCCAAGTACAGTTATTTGAAATAGACCTTATTCAAATAAACAGGTAAAATGGGGAACGGCGTAATGGGCCTATGCACTCTCACAGAGTGTAACCCCACAGAGAAGGCTTCAGAAAGGAAAGTGTAGTGTTCAGACTGAGGATTCAGTTCTTCGTCCCACGTGCACAAACTGTATTGATAAAATGCCTGCTCAAGTATTCAAGGCAGCGGCTTAAGCACTATTCTGTACTTCATTCCTCGGCTGCCCTCTGGGTGGCTGAAACCTTTGTTCTTAGGGAGACCAGGCAAGGAAAGGTGCCTCTCGTGTGGCCCCTGGAAATGCTTCCTTGAGTTCTAGCGTCATGGGTTCCTGCCATGCCAGAAGTGGGGACAGCCCTCCCATAAAGCCTTGAGGAAGGCCTGCCCAGACACTCCTTGCATCCGCAGGGGTGACCTGTTCTCAAAAAGAACCAGTGCTCATCTCCTGTTTCTCCCATTCACAACCAGACTCCTTCCTTCCCCAGTTTAACTGGTGTCTGTCCTTTGACTTCAAGTACCTTATGTGTTGACAACTCTTAAATATGTATGTCTGCTTTGGACCTTTCTCCTTAACTCCAGATTCCTGTATCTGCGTGCTTCCCGGTCTTCTACCCCAATGTCCCAAAATTAATACGCCTAAAACTGAGCTTACAGATTGCCTCGTACATATTTCTCTCCTACATTCCCTGTCTCTATCGAGGATAACCATCCACTCGTCACACAAGCCAGAGACCATTCCTACTCCTCTCTCTCTCTCCACCCACATCCATTTAGTCATCAAGCTATATCAATTCTTGCTGCTTTTCATCTCTTTATTCCACTTCCCCTCTCCAGTCCTCACCCGAGTTCAGGTCCTTACCGTCTCTTGTTTGGCATATTATTCACTCATTCAGCATCTAGGACATGTCGGTGAAGAAGACAAAGATGATTCCTTCCCTCATGAAAGCCATTTGAGAGGGCAGAAGACAATAATTAAAAAACCAGAAGTAAATATTAAAACAAAAGAAGGTGAGATTAAAACAGACTTCATGGTTGAGAAAGGAGAGTCATGGGGAGAGCCCAAGGACAAGAACTGTAGGCAAGAAAAACAGCAAATAAATGCAAAGGTCCTAAGGTAGAGAGAGCTTGCCACCTCTGAGAAGCAGACAAAGGGCCCCGAGGCTGTAGTATTCCCGTAAGAAGGAAGTGGTTCAAGATGGCATGGAGAAGTAGGCAGGCCTTTCTGGGCAATGAGGAGAAGTCTGGGTTTTATTTTAATCTCTTGGAAAGTTTTAAGCAGGAGAGTGAGATGTCTTTCTGGGTCTATTTCCTCTAATCTTTTTCAATATGGCTTCCAAGTTGATCTTTCTATAACAAAACTCTAATTATGTGTCTCTGTGGTTTTAAGTCTCTCAATGGCTCTCATTTGTCTACAGAATAACACCCAAGCCCCGTAGCCTGGCCCACAAGGCCTTTCATGATCTTGCCCACATTTCTCCCATTCTTATTTCTCCCTGTGCCTCCTTATCCCTTATGCCTCGGCCATGCAAAGTGACTTCCGGATCCCCTGAAAGGTTTTGCTATTTCACCACAATGTCTTTACACATGACTCGTCTCTTCTGAGCAGTATTCCTTACCCCATCACCTACTCATCTTTCAAGACAAAGATCAAATGTCACCTCATCTGTGCAATCTTTTCCTGATCGCCACCTCCAAACAGAATGGACCGTTCCCTCCTGTGGGCCCTCAGCGTGTCCTGGACAGACTTCTAGCACAAGCCCTGTATCACTTAATGGCACTTCGTAGTTCGTCTGCATCTTTCCCTGTTTACACGTGAGCCTCTTTTCCTCACATTTATTTCCTACCGCTTAGCATAGATCTTGGATTACTTTGTTGTAGAAAGAGAATGAGTTTCCCTCCGTTGTGCATATTTAGATTACACATAATAGTTCTGCCCAAGGAGTAAGAGCCCAGATGCATGGAGCTCAGTAAGAATGTTTTTTTTTTAATATTTTATTTATTTATGTATTTATTTATCTGAGAGAGAGAGAGTGAGAGAGAGCACAAGACGGGGAAAGGTCAGAGGGAGACGCAGACTCCCCGCTGAGCAGGGATCCCGACGTGGGACTCCATCCCAGGACCCCAGGACCATGATCTGAGCCGAAGACAGTCGCTTAACCAACTGAGCCACCCAGGTGCCCCAGCTCAGTAAGAATGTTAATGAAAATGTCGGATGAGCCTTACAGTGGCTCTACCTGGGTTTGAGCTATTAGTATCCCCACTATCAGCTGCATCACCACGTTGATTCTCACTGGTAAGGATGGAACTGGGAAAGAGTTTGAGCGGTACAAATATCTAAGGGGGGGTGCAGGCTGTTTGAAACCTGTTTCCTTGTCAGACACCTCTTGGCATACTGCCCTGGCCACATCATTGGACACATCTGTGGTGCTTGCTCAGTAACAGGTGGCATGAGGGACCCAGTAGCTAGTGGGTGCAGGACTGTTGGAGACTGAGCTCCTCGCTTTCTACCTCCCTGCTACCTGGTCAGCACTGTGGAGTGAACACTGGGGAGAATAAAAAGCAAATAACTTGTTCCCTATATCTGGGGAAGGGAGAGCATGATTATATCTATAGAAGACTTTAATTGATATTTGTCAATTGATGCGTTAATACGTGAGATGTAACTAGAAAATAGCGGAGGACGGTATCATCAAGAGCGGAATGACGTGTTACAGGCGGTCCCCGCTGTGGATTTTTTCCAGGGTCTCTTGACCTTGATGTTGAAGGCCAATGTGTGGCTTCTATCAGGTTGTCTGCTTCTCATGGGCTGGGACACATGCAGAGGAACGTAAAGAGAATTCGGAAATGCCTCTGCCAAGAGCTCCGAGTAGTTTCTCTGCTGCTCATCCCAAGCGCCTGCCGTGTACTAAGAACGCATTTGGAACGTGGGCCTGCCCCGCCTCCGCATCTCGGAAGAAGGTGATTCAAAACTGACCTGGAAGAAGGAAGGAGCGGCAGCTTTGCCGAGCCCTGGAAAATATATACGGGACGATTGTGGTCTGAGCCCGCTGCCGTGCAGGGTCAAAAGAACTGTTGTCGCCAACTGCTTTTTTATGAGTTCTCGCTGAAAAAAGTTGTAATTGGACACCAAAGGTGAATGTGCTCCTGGTGAAGAAGACCGATGGTAGTAAATCTCCGGCTCCCCGGACAGGTCCACCTGCAGCAGCTTACCCAGCCAGGATCACAAGTAGCCATCCTTAGGAGAGCGCAGCAGGCTGGAGCTCAGAAGAGCTGTAAGTAATCATTACCAATTTCTGAAGAAAGATTTGAAAACTTAAACTACAAATTATGATGGCTCATCCTTCCATAAATCCTAATTGTGGTGACTTCATTTTAAGCAGCCAGCCACATGCAGCTTCTTGGTGAAGCTTAAAGTCAGTGTATCTCCTCACTTAATAGTACAAAGTTTCGATTGACTTTTAATTTTTTTTTTAGCCTTCCATACATTAACTTCTTTTTAATTTAATTTAATTTAATTTATTTAGAGAGAGAGCACAAGAGGGGGTAGGGTCAGAGGGAGAAGCAGACTCCCCACTGAGCAGGGAGCCCGACGCGGGACTCGATTCCGGGACTCCAGGATCGTGACCTGAGCCAAAGGCAGTCGCTTAACCAACTGAACCACCCAGGCACCCAACCTTCCATACATTAACTTCTTGACTCACCAGTCAAATTTGATACATATGGTGTCTTAGGAGCAAGGGACCATGCAGTTCATTGCACCTAAAAAACTGATACTAAATATCTAATGCTTGACTGACATACTGAGCTTTAGCTTTTTAGATCACCCAAGACATGGGGGCGCCTGGGTGGCTCAGTCGTTAAGCGTCTGCCTTCGGCTCAGGCTATGATCCCAGGGTTCTGGGATCAAGTCCCACATCAGGCTCCCTGCTTGGCGGGAGGCCTGCTTCTCCCTCTCCTACTCCCCCTACTTGTGTTCCCTTTCTCACTGTGTCTCTCTCTGTCAAATAAATGAATAAAATCTTAAAAAAAAAAAAAAGACATTTCCTATTGATTAAATATCACCTAACATTGAGTCCATATTCACAGAGCTCCACTGCACACAAGAAGCCCTTTCTAGCTATTGTTAGCTAGCTTTTAATCTCTGGACCTCTCAAGACAGAATTTTTTTTTTAAGATTTTATTTATTTGACAGAGAGAGACACAGCGAGAGAGGGAACGCAAGCAGTGGGAGTGGGAGAGGGTTCAGAAGCAGGCTTCCCGCCGAGCAGGGAGCCCGACGCAGGGCTCGATCCTGGGACCCTGGAATCATGACCTGAGCCGAAGGCAGACGCTTAACGACTGAGCCACCCAGGCGCCCCAAGACAGAATTTTTTGTATTCCCATTTGCTTGATCACAATCTTCTTTAATATTTACTTTCTGCCGAGGTAGAGCCTGTGTCCTCGGAGGGAAAATTGAAGTCTCTATCTCTCCTTTGTGGGTAAGAACTGGCACAATGTGTCAAACCGACTGCGCGCCCAATGCAACACCCTGTCTCCAAGCAGGTTCCAAGGGAAGTGTGGGCAAGGGCACGCGGTGTTCCAGATCTGTCCTCTGAGCATCAGCTGTAAACGTACACTCACTCTGGAAAGAAGAACCTAAAGCTTGGTTTTAGAAAGTAAAGCAAAAATGTTAATAGCCTTTGATGTGAATAAAATGTGTGACCGTGTCCCGATGAGCTCATTTGTTTTTTGATTAGCTGCTTATATTAACCACATAGCCCTGTGTGACTTGGGTCTCTGCCTTCTGTCCTAAGTTTAGCCGTTGTCTGTCTTTAGGTAAGTCACTCAAAATGTTCCCTTAAAAGGGACCCAAAGACTCATTCGCCGAAGATGGAATTAGACACACCTGGTGTAAAAATCACGTACCCCCCAGTTCAGCTTTTGTTAGTTAGTAGCTCCCCACCCCCATCGTCCATATTTAACAGTTTTGAGCATGCATGTGCGCCAGATGATTCATCCAAGCTGCTCTGGAAGTTGTCTCTGCTGGTGACAGTAAAGCTGATCCACCCTCTGCCCTCCCCTCGAGCTGGTGAACATGCACAGGATCATCAGGGCCACTGCTCCCAGCACACTGTGGCCTTCTTAGTTTAGGTGCAATGCGCTCAAGCGACTGGCTTCCACACGGAGCTTTCCATCTCTCGCTCACCCTTCCCCATGGTTTCCATCTGCCTGTGCCCCGAACCAGAAGTGCGCGAGCTCTCAGAGAGGGTAAGGGCCCAAAGAGCCCTCACGGTCCTCAGGACCCTCAGCACCTCCGACAAATGATCTTGCTCAATGGCTGCCTATCCAAGGAGACCAGACACTAACCTACCTCCCAGCTCTAGCAGTGCAGGAGTCTTGCTCTCGCTTTCTGCTTCTCGGGGATTCTCCATGGCAAAGGCGCCAAAAACTCATCTTCTTTGAACTTTCAGTAATTCTGACAGTGATTATATTAATAGAGATTCCGAAACTTCTGGTAATTCCAGCTCTTGGGGTTCTTTTTCCAATGTTTGGGGGACAGATCTGTGTTCTGAGGTTCAGGCTAACCACCCTAAAGCTAAGAGTACTTTGTCGGAATCGCCCTTTTCCCCTCCCTGCTCCACTCTCTCTATAGATGCTCACATTCTGGAGGAAAGCCAGGCTTTTGGCTTTTTTTTCAGCGGTCGATTTTCAAGCTAGCCCTAGCAGGCTTCCAGCTCTCTCCCCTTCCTCCCTCTTCTTTTGTTGCCCTCCTGGCTCCTATTCAATGACTAAAGCTCTCCAGGAGTATTTCTGGACCAGGGTATCTGCTGTGGCCTTGCGATTGCACTAAGCCTCTGGCTTGGGGCTGCTCTGCTCTGATAGTCACAAGGCGGATTGGGGGTGGGGGTGGGGAGGACAGTGCATCGTCCAGGGGTGGTGTTTATTTATAGAACAGGCCTTGTCCTTTCCCACCTTGAGTTCTCTGCTGCTCCAGCAGTTTCCATATCCTCAGTAACTCCCTCCAGGAGATAGGTAGTGGGGGCCCCGCACTGCCGAGGTCAAGACCAGAGTTCTTAGAGTCAGCACCCAAGGGCTGCTCCCCCCACCTCCATGGGACCAACCCAAAGAGGCCCAAGTTCCTAGGAACGGTTGACCACTGAGCACCGTAACTTCCGCACGGCCCAGAGGTGCAGCCAGATGCCCCCGCCTGGGCCACCTGACTCAGCGGCCTCGGGGAGTGTGAGTCAAAATTCCTGGGAAACTCTGGCCTCATTCTGGTGCTGTGTGAGGGCTGGCAGGCTTGGCAACCCCTGTGGAGTCTCTGAGGAGGAGCCTGGGAAGTTGCTGTACAGTAAGAGCAAAGAAGGACAAAAGGGGACTGACTTGGTATGTCTTGTGGGATGGAATCGCTCCCACCTGGATTAAGGAGAAAGAAGAAAACCAGGACTCTGGGGAAGGAGTGAGAATGAAGACCACCTGAATAAACGGACAAGGCCGACCTAGCCTCACCCCAGTTTAGCACATAGATTGTATGCTACTGTGGGTGACTGATGGCTCAAGTTCCGACTCAAGTGGACAGTAAATCATCTGAGGGCAGGAACCGTAGGGCACAGAGCTCAGTAGGTCTTGGGGGATCTCATATACACGGATTCTTATAAGTGACTTATCAGCATTAGGAAAAAGTTTTTTGAAGACGATGAGGAGGAGGAGAATGTCAGAATTCTACTGCGGGCAGGAACCCTGCGCCTTTTCTATTCACTCTTCCCTCTGCCCGGAGAGTACAACGCATGTAGTAGGTTTGAAAACCATCTGCTAAGTTTTTATTAAATAAATGATGATTATCATAGTTCTGTGTCTGTCACCTAGAACGTCTCACCTGCTTGGTAGTGATGTGAACTGGGCCTGAAGCTTTTCTCTCTCTTAAAAAACCAAGAAGAGAATTTGCTGAGCATTGTGGTCTGGTCTCCCGCATAGCCCCTTGAAGTGCGTGCTCCCACCGGGTGGTGGTTCTCCCGCGTTAGCCTTTCCTCAGAGCCACCCGGGGAGCTGGTGATGACATGGCAGCTGGGCCCCAGGGTCTCTGATTCAGTAGCTCTGGGGTGGGGCTCAAGAAGGCACATTCTGCAGCTCTCCTGTGACAGTGCTGTCCTGTGGGCACCCCACTTTGAGAACCACTGCCATCAGGGTATGTTGGAAGTGTCTCAGGTTCTCTTACCTGGAACCTGAGGATTCAAGAACAGTCCTAGGAGTCTGTGGTGAGAACAGTAGAGAGGCCCTCTGTAGGATTCTCAGAGGGATCACTGCCCCCTCCCTGCCCAGGGTCTACCTTCTCTAGAATTTAGAAACTGCCAAAGTGGGACAAAGGTTAAGAAACCATTTGGGGATCCCAATCTAATTTGCCTCCAGGCTTGCCTCTCCACCAATCTGTTCTCCTCACTCTGGCCCAGGTGACTTTTCTAAATCGCAAATCTGATCATCTCAGTCTCTTCTGCTTGAAAGCCTTCCACGGTTCCCTAATTCCTCCGGCACGAGGTCCAAACTCCAAACTCTGGGGTGCCTTACTTACCCTGGTTGGCAAACCCTTCATGGTTTGACCCCTGCCTATCTAGCCCTTCAGCTTGGTGTCCTGCTACTCCCAGATCCCCACGGTCCCCAGAGACGACCTCGTTCACCCCGACCCTCTGCACAAGTTTTCCCGCTCCCCTCTCCACTGCATCTTCCCCACAGGGCTCTCCCCTGCTCCGCCTCTAAACAAAGCATGCCCCCCTTGTTTTCCCCTCCTGCGTAGACACCCCTCCTTCGGAAACCTCATCGCCAGAGCTGTAGTCCTAGAGCTTTGCTCTCTGCCTCGTCCCGCCTGGCTACGGAGGGCCCAGGACTGGCCTTGAATCCCTAACATTGAGCATTCTGCCCTGGACGGCAGAAGGAGCTCAGAGAAGGTTTGTTGAATGAATGCAACTGGCTGAGGACTCAGCAGCGGACCAGTACTTACTTTTACCTTGGGCACTTTTTGATATGGTGTGGGGGGCCGGGATTGGCGCGGGGGGGGGGGAGTGTTGCAGGTGAAGATGAGGGGAGGGAATGGAGAGAAGGGTGGGAGCAATTACCAGTGTTGCCCTTAAGTCACCCCCAGTAAGACGCAGGGACAGAGGGGTGTTCAGAGGCAAACGAAGCTCTAGAGGTAGCGCTGTAGGCAGAGGGGGAGGTAGTCAGAGGCTTTGCGGTTGGGGAAGTAGGAGACGCCTCAAAGTATAGCGTGGGTAGGAGGGGCCTCCCCGGCCGGCCCTTACCTCCCCGAGCTCCTCCTGCTCTCAGGCCCGGGGGCAGCCTCTTTCTCATTCCCTTTAAATGCGATGGCCTGGGCGCCTGGGTGGCTCAGTTGGTTAAGCGACTGCTTTCGGCTCAGGTCATGATCCTGGAGTCCCAGGATGGAGTCCCGCTCAGCAGGGAGTCTGCTTCTCCCTCGGACACTCCCCCCTCTCATGTGCTCTCTCTCTCAAACAAATAAATAAAATCTTTAAAAAAAATAAATAAATGCGATGGCCTTCCACAGAACGCGAGTGTGGTGCCCAAGGACATCAGGCTTCTCTTTGTTCACTTAGTATATCCATCAACATCATTTCTGAAGCTATTTTTATACTTACAAGGTTGACTTCGATACCACAGGATCAAGTTTATAATAAAAGAAGGAGACTGGGAACCAGGAAACCCGGTTCCTCTTTCTCCTGTGACCGGCGAGCCGCCTGCCGTGGGGCAGTTGTATTCCTCACTTCCTTCCCCGCCCGGCGGTGCTCGCTGAGACTGCCCACTCGGGTTTATTTATGACCCTCTCAAGCTGACCACATAGCTGTTTTCCATTCCTGAGATTGTGCCTTTGAAAACTTGGACCCATTTTCTAAGCTCTTCCAGTGATATTACTCTTCGTGAACTCCAATGGCCAGGAAAGTATGATAAACAAAAGCAACCCCCAGAGGGAGTTTCTCAAGTTCCAAATGTTTGATCTCAAAATCTGGCTGAATTTATCGGCAGAAACCACCATTGACAGAATATTTCTGGCTGACCTTTCTGCCCTCTGCACCAGCCACCCCCATTCTGGACGCTGAGCTTCTCAGCCCTTCTATTAGCATCTGCACAGATACCTCCCCTGGGATAAGAGCCTGTGTTCTTCCTGGAACCAATTTAAACCCAACAGAGACTTTAAAAAATACATTTAATGGTTGGAGAGTCTCCCTCTCCTTTTAGCTTCTGAGCTCATTCCCTCTGGGAACCAAGTGACATTTAGATTCCGGTGTGTAAGTTGTTTTTTCTTTAGATTAGTTATTGTGTAAACATTCCTCTGCAAATTATTTTCACATTGTAAGGTGACTTCTTTCAAGTGTCCAGTCAGACTGATTCCTACTCTGTTCCCCTCACTACCCTCAACTCGACTCTCTCTCACTCACCAAGTTCCCCATTTCTCAACAACTCAAATTCAAACTAATTCGGCTGTTGGTGAAAATATTTCCCCAACTTCCTGGAATTTCCATTTCTCAAGGTTATCTCCCCTGGGCTGCAGCCAAAGCGAGGCCCACTAAGATGAATGAAGGCAGTGCGGGTCAGGAAGGGCGAGCCATCATTGTTCCATCCAGGCACGGCCGGCGGGAGCCCAGAGCTGTCCTGAGAAGGTGACTCAGGACCAACAAGACAGGCTTAAGAGTGAAGGCAGAGCACCAGCGCCAAGACCCAGCAAACTGTGGGGGCAGGGGGAGACAGCTGTCTAACCGTGACCCTTACAGCAGCCTGGCAGTCACAGATAAAAAGCAGGCAAATTACATCCCCTTCTGCCAAGAACCCAACTCTTGTAACAGGGCCGCAAGACTAACTTCTCCTCACGCCTTTTCTTCTAACATTGCCGTTGAAAGCTTTGTCTAATTTCCTTGTACCCGCTCTTCATCTCTCAGTTTTATTTTTTATTTTTAAAGATTTTATTTATTTATTTTACAGAGAGAGCACAAGTAGGGGGAGTGGCAGGCAGAGGGAAAAGCAGGCTCCCCACAGAGCAGGGAGACTGATGCGGGGCTTGATCCCAAGGCCCTGGGATCATGACCTGAGCTGAAGGCAGACGCTTAATGGACTGAGCCACCCAGGCATCCCCATCTCTCAGTTTTAAAACATGTCCCCTTATCAGGGCTATTATGCACAGCCACATGGGCTGGTCACAACTCCAGGGGACAGCATTCACAGAGACTACAATATAATCTTCAAAAGCACAAGCCACTTGACTTAGAGACATCTTTTATTTTTCCTCTATTCATTAAGAAAGGGAAAGTGGTTTCATGGAAGGAATACCTCAGTGTTCCTACCCTCACCACAACATTACCGTGTGGCCTTGGACAGGTCAGGTCACCGTGCCCTCCACATCTCTCATCTGTAAAATAAGGGAGGGGGACGAGAGCATCTCTGGGGTCTTGCCCTCGGGCAATAATCTTTTCTGATCAGCAGAAAGTGACATCATTTTGATCAGTAAGTTACATGATGGGGAGCTTTTGACTAATCATTTTCCTTTATTGCCACTCCAGCATTTCAAGTTGCTCATCTGAGGATAGGTCTCTCCTTGCGAGGCTCAGGATTTTGAAGTCCGGCAAATGTGGGTTCACTTTGCCAATTTTCTGCCTTGATTTTTTGAGCTTGGATCTTTTCTGCACCATTAAAACCAGAGGCACTAATTTGAGGAATTAACTGAGGTGGTCACTTGGGGTCATATAGCAGCTGTGGCCCTTCAGGGTCTCACTTTTGCAAAGAAATCAAAACAAAACAAAGGAGGCAAGAAGGTTGACCAGATAACTTTGGAAGTTTAGGAAACAAAGCATTCCATTCTAAGTTTCTCACCACCCGCCCGTGGGGGCTGAATCATGGCGCCTCCTGGGGCTTGTCTCCTATCAAATCACAACGTGGCCAACATTTTCTGGCAAAGGTCATAAACCAGTACTGCGGAGCACTGGAGAGCACTGGAGAAACACTTGTTCGACCAATCTTAGGATAGTTCTGCGATACCAAGTCCCAGAAAGTAGGTTTGTGAGAGAAGGCTCATTTTAGTGGGCTGCTTCAACAAGGCTTTGTCAGGAGCTCTGGTAGTGAGGAGACAAGAGTGGAAACAGTACTCCTGAACCTTGAAATCAATTTGTAATTGAACACTTGTGAAAAATTGGAAAATTAGAGCAGCACTTCTCAGTCACTCAGGCTGTATTGCAAGTAACTCACTATTAATACGTAGGCCACTACAGTTTAAAAGCAATTGTTTTGAAAATATAAATTAGAGTCAATTCAAAGTCATCTTTCAATACCGAACTTCTTAAAAAAAAAAAAGTCCTCTGCAGGGCTGCTAGTTCCCTGTGAAGGAGAGAATTATTTTTGTTTAGGAAAATATCTTGTAGGGACATTTAGATTTTAAAAGATGGGATGAAGAGGGCGCCTGGGTGGCTCAGTCGTTAAATGTCTGCTTTCGGCTTAGGTCATGATCCCAGTGTCCTGGGATCGAGTCCTACAACGGGCTCCCCTGGCTCAGTGGAGAGTCAGCTCCTCTCTCTGCCAGCTCCCTCCCTGCTTGTGTCCTCTCTCTCTCTCTCTCTCTCTCTCTCTCCCTCCGAAAAAAAAAAAAAAATTTTAAAAAAAAAAAAAAGAAGATGGGACGAAGAACAGACCCTGAAAAGACAGATCCAATGGAGGAATTACGGAATTGTTCTGCATAATAAAGAGGATGGAATTTATATTTTTTTCATTTGCTGTTGTTCTTGAAAATAGGTAAACCGGGGTGCCTGGGTGGCTCAGTTGGTTGAGCGGCTGCCTTCAGCTCAGGTCATGATCCTGGAGTCCTGGGACCGAGTCCCACATCAGGCTCCCTGCTCAGCGGGGAGCCTGCTTCTCCCTCTGACCCTCCCCCTTCTCGTGCTCTCTCTCATTCTCTCTCTCAAATAAATAAATTTTTAAAAATCTTTAAAAAAAAAAGAAAATAGGTAAACCAAGAGGTGGAATGGTAGTGTGGTCCTGACAATGTGACTGGAAGTGGGAACTCCAGAGTTACGTCACCTTGGCTTACATCTATAAAACCCACCATGCACCTTGCAATAAAGCAAATTTAGATAGAAGAGAATTGGCTTCCATCCTCTGCCCATCTCTCACTCTCAACCAGTGTTGGGCTAACATTCTTTTTATTTTAATTGTGGTAAAATACACATAACATAGAAGTTATTATTTTTTTAAGATTTTATTTATTTATTTG
Organism: Callorhinus ursinus; assembly: GCF_003265705.2. Lineage (NCBI taxonomy): Eukaryota > Metazoa > Chordata > Mammalia > Carnivora > Otariidae > Callorhinus > Callorhinus ursinus. The sequence goes on along the minus strand of NW_027397079.1, from coordinate 35,662,856 downwards.
AGAGAAAGAGTGCTTGCGAGTGCACATGAGCAGGGGGAAGGGGCAGAGAGAGAGGGAGGGGGAGAAGCAGACTCCCTGCTGAATGCAGATGCTTAACCAACTGAGGCACCCAGGCGCCTGAGAATTTACTATTTTAATCATTTTTAAGTGCACAGTTCAGTAGCATTAAGAACATTCACACTGTTGTGCTGGCCTAAGGTTCTTATTTTTTCTGGGGGAAGGGAGAGTGTGAGAGAAGGGAGACACAGCCTCAGGAGACAGAAGGAATGTTTGGCATCCATGGTGTTCTCCCAGCGCATCTCCCTGGCACCATCTAACCAGGAGATTCCTGAAATTGCCACCACCATCCTGGGAAGTCCAGCCAAACGCCGGACCAGAGATCCACCCCACTGATAGTCCAGGGTGGTCAGGAGCCGCTAGGTGGTTGGTGCCAGACTACAGGTTGGAATCAGATAGCGCAGCTGGACCTCTGGAATGCCAGGCCAGCAACTAGCAAAGCTCACCCCAGTCCTATCATTAACCACACAATAATGCAATCCTGCCTTTTTGGGATTGAAAAGTCGGGGCCCCAGATATTTCTTATGGAGGAGTTTATTGTGTTAATAATAAACATAATTACCATGAGAGACGATGGACTCTGAAAAACAAACTGAGGGTTCTAGAGGGGAGGGGGGTGGGGGGATGGGTTAGCCTGGTGATGGGTATTAAAGAGGGCACGTTCTGCATGGAGCACTGGGTGTTATGCACAAACAATGAATCATGGAACACTACATCAAAAACTAATGTAATGTATGGTGATTAACATAACAATAAAAATTTTTTAAAATAATAAGCATAATTATTACTCAATCAGTACTGGATATCACTGGGCATGTCTCATACTCAAATTTACGTTTTCACATTCCTGTTCTGCAGTAGTTCTACATCCACAAGATTTCTTTTTTTTAAAGATTTTATTCTTTATTTGAGAGAGAGAGTGACTGAGTGAGAGAGCGCATGAGGAAGGGGAGGGGGGAATGCTGGAGGGAGAGGGAGAAGCAGACTCCTTGCTGAGCAGGGAGCCCCTGATGCTGCAGGGCTCAATCCCAGGACCCCAGGATCACAAACCTGAGCAGGAGGCAGACGCCTCACTGACTGAGCCACCCAGGCGCCCCATCCACAAGATTTCTTTTTCTTTCTTTTTTTTTTTAAGGACAACAATCGTTTATTGGCTTCTCTAAAAGCCGGACTGGAGACGGCATCTTCTCTTCTGATCAGGCCGCCGCACCCCACAGCCCCGCCAGCTCAGAGCTCCCCGGGGAGCCACCCCAAGACTGGGCAGACACCGGGGATGGGAAGGAAAAAAAATCAGGAGAAGCAATACTTTGCAAGGTTACGTTTGTTTGACAGCAGGTATGGGTTGAGGGGGTTCCTGGGCAGGGCTAACGCCCCGCGTTCCGCTCCGCCGCGTGAAGAGACCCACGCTGGTGCTGGTGGTCAAGGGCAACCAGCCAGACGAGATCAGCTGGAATGCACTGATTTCGAGGCTTTGTGTTCATTTCGCCCTTGGCCCCTTCTCAGTTGGCTTCCCGATATCCTTCCCCCGGAGCTTGAGGCCTATAGCTCTCCCGATTTTGCCCAGAACCTGGTTATTAGGAATGGCCCGTCCACTCTCATAGTCTGCGATGACTTGCGGCTTTTCGTTGATTTTCGTTGCCAAGTCCTTCCGAGTCAGCCCCTTGCTCTGCCGGCCCTGCTGGATCACCTTGCCCACCTCCAAGGTCACCCGGTCATGGTGCAGCTCCTTAGTCTCCCGGTCCAGCTTGGCTGTGTTCTTGGTGATCGAATGCTGTTTGTTCTGGCCAGCAGCCCATTTCTTGGAAGTCTCCACATCCTCTCCTCGTCTCTGAGCTGCTAAGATGGCCTGCTTGACTTGGCCTGGGCGGCCGTGGGGCCCTTCTTGCGCAGCACCGCCACTGTGTCCCAGTCGTTCTGGGCCATGGCCGGCAGGCAGGTCCGGTGGTCCGTCCGGCTGCTCCGCGGCAGCTGCTTGAGACCCCGCCCCCCCAAACACAAGATTTCTTAATTATTATTATTGTTGTTATTACTTTGGTGAAGATTAAAAAAGATGCTAAGGTACACAAGTATAGAGATATAGAAATAGCCATTCGATTCAGGATGAAGAACAAGAATTCACTGGAGGGGGGCGCCTGGGTGGCTCAGTTGTTAGGCATCTGCCTTCGGCTCAGGTCATTGGTCCCAGGGTCCTAGGATCAAGCCCCACATCGGGCTCCCTGCTTGGCGGGAAGCCTGCCTCTCCCTCTCCCACTCCCCCTGCTTGTGTTCCTGCTCTTGCTATCTCTGTCAGATGAATATATGAAACCTTAAAAAAAAAAAAAAAGAATTCACTGGAGGAAGGAAGCTAGCTCCAAGTTCAGCGTAAGAAGGTAAGCCTCTAGAATTCTCAGTAACTTGGGGGTGGGGGGACATTGAATTTTCCATAAGGCAGGTAATGGAGAGTCAAGTTAATCCTATCTCTTCGAGGAGACTCCTCCGTAATAACTAAGTCACCCATAAAGTCATCCCATTCAATGCTTTCTTTCATGGAAGAGAAGGGAGTGCCCAATGGGGACTGTGCGGATTCTAGGTGTTCTGCCCAAGGAATCTATGGTGCAGATGAGCATCACTCATGACATGCATAGGGCATAGACATGCTGAGCCGGCCCATATGATGTTTAACTCTGATTCTGCCACATGCTAGCTTGGGACATTGGACGAGTTTACTTGCCGTAGATTCCTCATCTATAAAATGGGGATAATTATTAGAAGCTGTTCATGAAGTCTGGAAACAGGAAATACACATAGTGTCATCAAGGATATCTTAGGTCTATAAAAAATATATTTTATGGACCCTGTAGGACTGAGTTCTGTCAGAAAAAATTGCTACTTTGAAATAGGCAAAGAAAACTCAGTGATTAGGGACGCCTGGGTGGCTCAGTCATTAAGCGTCTGCCTTCGGCTCAGGTCATGATCCCAGGGTCCTGGGATCGAGTCCCACATCAGGCTCCTTGCTCAGCAGGGAGCCTGCTTCTCCCTCCGCCTCCAGCTCCCCCTGCTTGTACCTTTGCTCACTCTAACAAATAAATAAAATCTAAAAAAAAAAAAAAAGAAAACTCAGTGATTAGCTTGCTCATCTGTGTTATCTCCCTCTTTTTTTTTTTTAAAGATTTTATTTATTTATTTGAGAGAGAGAGAATGAGAGATAGCACGAGAGGGAAGAGGGTCAGAGGGAGGAGCAGACTCCCTGCCGAGCAGGGAGCCTGATGTGGGACTCGATCCCGGGACTCCGGGATCATGACCTGAGCCGAAGGCAGTCGCTTAACCAACTGAGCCACCCAGGCGCCCTTATCTCCCTCTTTTTTGAGCTTCTTTTCAGCTCTGTAAATCGTCAGAAACTAATACCAATGAAAATGATTTTTGTCCATAGAAATGCAAATGAACTGTGTCAGATAGAATGTGATTGATTATTGCCTTGAGGATACACCCCTTTTTGTATCTATTTATACATTTATTTCAGAATTCCTTATTCTATGTGTTTAAGTTCTTGTGTTCCCTTTTGAGCCACTTAAAACATTTTATAGGTTCCCTCACAAATTAAGGAATTTAATGAAATTTTTGACATGTGTTCGTTTTATCTATCTGAACAAAAGTCATGATTATACCCTCTTCTAAAAATTCTTCTAACGCTTCATAGGGTTATAGTGAAGATGAAGTGGGTTAATGCATATACAATCCTGAGAGTAGTGCTTGGCACGCACAAAGCGCTAAGTGTGAATGAGGAACGGTTACTATCTATAATAACGCACTGTTGTCCCTGTTAAGGTCTGTGATGTCACTGTGAAGGTCTCTCTCCTGCATTAGACTCCATCTCTCTCTTAGGACAGGACCTTTGTAACTCCAGCACGGAGAACAGTAGAACCAAGCTCCAAGAAAGAACACAGTGGACAGTCAATAGATTAGTTGAATATAAAAGGGGTTGGCAAATTTTTTTGTTGTTTTTTTGGAAAGGACCAAATAGTTGATACCTTAGACTTTGCAGGTCAAACAGTCTCTGTCACACTGACTCCACTCTGCTGTTGTGATGTGAAAGTGTCACAGAGGTCACATAAGAAAATGTGTGTGGCCCGTTATAATAAAACTTTATCTACAGACACTGAAATTTGAACTTAATATAATTTTCACTTGACATGAAGTATTCTTCTTTTGATTTTTTTGACCACTTTAAAAATATAAAAACCATTCGTAGCTTGAAGGGTCATATAAAAACAGGCAGTAGGGCAGATCGGGCCCCCAGCCATCATTTGCTGACCCCTGAATTGGGTAACAGGTATATTAAAGGCCAGAATTATGCCTTCTTCACATAACCTTTAACCTGGTCCTTCTCATGCAATAGATGTTCGAGAGATGTTGAATTAAGTAGCAAATGTTGAAAGACAAAAGGGAGATATTTTAGAAGAGTAACTTGCTAAAATGTTTCAGAAAGATCCAATCTGTGTGATGACAGGCTGGTGGCTGGCGTGGCCAAGCCTGTCATGTGGGTGGGATGGTGACTGGTCCCAACTGTATCAACCAAGTCCTTTACCATAATCAGTCTTAACTGAAATCTTAAGTGATGCCAATGGTTTTACACCCTGCCTGCAAACTGCCTTAAATCCTTTTTTAGAACAAAATGGAAATATAAATAAATCTACGTAATATCTACTGATCAGAAAATGTGACCAGAATCACATTACAGGATGCCTTCTCCAGAGAAGCTAGAAAAACTGTCAGATTATGTTATATTGGCATTGGTCAATGTCATAGATCAGATTAGGAATTTTCCAGAATTAGGAAAATGGCAGATCGGTGTCCAAAAGCACAGACAGGCCCAGAATTTGATCCACCTCCAGAACTAAAGTGGACCCAGCTGGAACCTACAGATGCTGCCTGCTTTGCCTCCTGGTATATACATGCCTCCCTCCCCCTCACTCATCTTGTCTCCCAGACAGAACAAAAGCATTTGCCTCCAGCCAAATGAACCCTGTTCTCCCTGAAGATCACGGATCCGTGGACACTGAGATACTAAAGTTGGATGCACACAGGTACAGCTGTGTTTATGTTTGTGATTTGATTTCATTTAGGGAGCGAGCAAGTGTTAATTTGGATGGGGGACTCTCAAACAAGAATTCCATAAAAAGCATTTTTCAGTGCAGAACTATGACCAAAAGAATTAGGAGAACAGCTGTGTCAGGAGAATATATCTGGAGTACAAAGGGAACCTGAATAGAGACTGGAAAAGAGCTCAAGTTTGAATGACACATTTAAAATGTTAGTATGGGCGACTGGGTGGCTCGGGTCATGATCCCAGGGTGTTGGGATCGAGTCCCACATGGGGCTCCCTGCTTGTTGGGTAGTCTGCCTCTCCCCTCCCCACCCCCCCGCTTGTGCTCTCTCTCTCTCGTTATCTCTCTCTCGCTCTCTCAAATAAAATCTTTAAAAAAATAAATAAAAATAAAATGTTAGTATACCTGCACACATACGCAGTTTTGAAAAGAACACAGAGTCACAGAGCGAGTCCAAACTCCTGGTATTTTACAGCTGAGGAAGGAGGTCCGTGGTATTATAGTGGCCGTCCAGAGCTCCAGCGTGGAGGCCAGGCCTGGCACCCAGCTCTCTTCTCAATCTGACACACGTGCTTTGCAAAGATGATGCAGGGAGGAAAAGAAAAGCGGCCTTTCTTTCATCTATGGCGAATTATCATACATAGCTTTGAAAACAAAATTTGGGGGGGGCGCCTGGGTGGCTCAGTTGGTTGAGCGTCTGCCTTCGGCTCAGGTCATGATCCCAGGGTCCTGGGATCAAGCCCCACGTCAGGCTTCTCCCTCTGCCTGCCGCTCCCCCTGCTTGTGCTCTCTCTCTCACTATCGCTCTCTCTGTGTCAAATAAATGAATAAAATCTTTAAAAAATAAAATAAATAAAAATTGTTGGGGTGACTGGTGGCTCAGTCGGTTAAGCATCCCACTCTTGATTTCGCTCAGGTCTTGATCTCAGGGCCGTGAGATGGAGCTCCGTGCTCAGCGGGTAGTCTGCTGGAGATTCTCTTCTCTCCCTCTGCCCCTCCCCCTGCTCTCTCTCTCAAATAAGTCTTGAAAATTTATTAAGGTAACATCTTATTGGAAAAGAGATTGCCCATGATACCACCCCTCACCTATAACCACAGTAATGCTTATTTCTAAGATGGGGTGAACGAACAGCTCATAGTCCTTCCTTATCCCTTTATGGAACATACCACAAAAGTACAATAAGGCTTGAAAAAGGAGGGAAAACACTGGGGAAGAAAAGGGACAAGGAGGTGGATAAAGCTTTCCCTCATCAGCATCCCCCCGCCCCCAGGACTTGGCACCTGGTAAATGCTCAGTAAATACTCAGACCTTCTTGGAACACTGTTAACAGTGAGATAAGAAATAGGGAAGGGCAGATGTAGAGAGCTAACCACAAAAGGGGGAAGCAAAGTCTAGAGAATCCTTGCAACTGGGCTGTAAATTTAAAATTATTCTAAAATTTGTTTAAAATGTTTAGAGAAGCTGGTGGGTTATCTCAACAGCTATTCTAGTTGACCAGTTATTTCACCAGATCCCTGGGGTTCTCAGATCGCCACCTGTGTGACATTGTGGCGAAACCTTTTTTTTTAGGTTTATTTCATTGGCTCAAACTCTCAAACTCAACTTCACATCTTATCACACTTGTAAAAATGCGTGGTAACCTCATGACTTAGTCACTTTCTCATTTAACACAAGCATCCTAACTGCTTGAGGTTACTCAGTTGGAGAATGGCGTTTGCGGTAACAATCACCTGAATCTAGTGAAGATTTTCAGGAATTTACTGCGTATACACACATTTATCATTCAGAATTGAACTGTGCAAAGGGAGTTTAGGATAAGAACCTGTAATCAAGGAGTAGTCTTACTGGTTTCATTTTTTCGAATGGGAGTCAGGTTAGCTTTCAGCACTGGCAGCAAAATGGGGCTTTGAACCCAAGAAGGCCCGCCCTCTGCCGCCACAGGAAGGAGAGAGCGTTCAGTACGGTGGGCACCCGGGAAGGACAGAATTTTGCTTTTTCTCTTGTAAAACAGAAATTTATTTTTTAGAACACTTTTGGGCTCCCAGGCTCTTATTCTTTATATGCTCTCCCCTAACTTCCTCTTTTCTCCTTCCCTCTCAACTGACCATTAGGAAGGAATTTTTATGATGTCCTGTTTTCTGAAAGCAGCTTCATGTTCCTGTTCTAAAGTGTGGATTTCTTCAAGTTACTATGAACTGTGGTTGTTGGTTACTAAGTGGTCTAACTCTGTAGCTTACTTTTAAGAGATGGGCATTGCAACCGAAAGTCCTTTTTCACTCCCAGAAAACACTGTAACTGATTCCACAACCCCCCTGCCCCAAAACCTGCAGTTGGTGGCTTTCAAACTTTTTTTTTTTTTGGCTTTCAAACTTTTGTTCTTTTTTTTTTAACTTTTCAGACCCTCAACCTAAGTCATTTAAAATTGCGACCCAGTGCACACACGTACGTATGAGATTAAAATTCCACGGCTCAGGGCTTCTCTTCACTGCTAATTCTTAACTACCAGCACGTCTGCTCTCTTCTCTATCAGAGCCTCTCAGATGGGTGTTAACCTGCAATTTGAGTGGCGCCCCCTAGTGACCGGTCACACACATTTGCACGGGAAGCTGCTGCAGGAAACACTCGATTTTAGACCTCTTCTGCCAAAAACAGATGATGTTACAAAGATCAACTGAAAGGGAGAAAGAAAAAAAAATGTGTCTGGAAAAATCAGGACTTCATAAGAGGCAAATTACCGTGACACCCTTTCGGGGGGAATCTGAGGTATATGTGCCTTATTGCACGGCACCTCGTGGTCTGAACGGGTCTGGCTGGACTCTTCCAAGATTTCAGTAAAATATGGTGATTATGCCTGAACGCACCACATTAGCAAACTGCGCTGTCATTTTTGATGTCTAGAACGAAAAAGGCGTAAGCCTACAGAATGTCTTACGGTTGAGTATTTGCGATTATAAGTTTGCACATCTTAAGAACTCAACACGTTTTGTCAAAGTAATTTATTCTCAGAAAGGCAGACGGTGCGGGCTGGCCATCTCCACAGGGTGTGCAAGCAAAGGCCTGAGTCTGTGGGCTTAGGGCCCTGGGACTGTTGAGCGCGTCAGCTTGAGTCATGGGAGTGTTGGGGACAGTGGCTGTCATGACACTCTTGGGAGAGGCTTAGAGGAGAAAACCTGCCTTCATCCTATGGACAAAATGGAGGCCTAGATCAGAGCAGTTGGCCAGAGAAAATGAGCACAAACCTGGACATCGGCTTGGGGCCTGGGCCCAGGCCTTTTCCCTTCCTGTGTAATGCGCGCTGGCATTTGCCTCTCTGAATGCTGCAGCCACAGCGGACACGGCAAAAATCCCTGTGGCCCCACCATCTTGTGGCAAGTCCACTCCTGTAAAGACATCTCAAGGGTGCCTGGGTGGCTCAGTCGTTAGGCGTCTGCCTTCGGCTCAGGTCATGATCCCAGGGTCCTGGGATAGAGCCCCGCATCGGGCTCCCTGCTCAGCGGGAAGCCTGCTTCTCCCTCTCCCACTCCCCCTGCTTGTGTTCCTGCTCTCGCTGTCTCTGTCAAATAAATAAATAAAATCTTAAAAAAAAAAAAAGACATCTCAAGATAGGCCTTTCCAGAATGACTTCGAAAGGGAAACCGGGGGAGCTTTTGCCTGATAGCCAGCACTTTGGACAGACCTGTCAAATCACAAATCAGATCTGCTAGGATTCTCAGTCCAAATGAGGGGGGTGGGACCTAACCAAATGCAGCTGACAAAAACTAGGCCTAGAACCCATGGCTCAGCCTCCCATGCCGAGCTCTTTTTGCAAAGTCAGGATGCCTGAGAGGTAGAATGGAGTTTTGTTTATCCCTTTACAGTGCCTTTCCAGTACAGTGGCCAATTATGCAGCTCTGAGTAGGTTTCATGCTGTCACACTCTTGAACTGTGGAGACATCATGCAATGGCCTTCTGCTATCCACTGAAATATTCCCACTTGAGGTGAGAAAAGAGCAAGATAAAAAGTCCTCTGCATGCTCGAAGGACATGCTCTCAACATGGAGTGGCCTTAAGGAGAATGGGATTTGAGATCAGAGACCGGGGTTCACATGCCATCTCCACCCTCCAGCTAACCGACTCACGTTCACGTTCAGTGTTTTTTAACCTCGTTTTCCCGCATCGGTTAAAAAAAATTCCACCCACATGGAATTGTTCACGTGACCTATTTGTAAAGGCACCTGGCACAGAGAGGACTCAAATTTCCTTTAAATTAGCTAAAAGTCAAGTTTTGTTAACTGAATTGTATCTGGTCTGTTCCTGCATGTATATTCCCACGGAGACCTACACATTCTGGCAAAGGAAAACTCAAGATCATAGACACCTGGGGCGCCTGGGTGGCTCAGTCATTAAGCATCTGCCTTCGGCTCGGGTCATGATCCCAGAGTCCTGGGATCGAGCCCCACATCGGGCTCCCTGCTCTGTGGGAAGCCTGCTTCTCCCTCTACCAGTTCCTCTGCTTGTGTTCCCTCTCTCGCTATGTCTCTGTGAAATAAATAAGTAAAATCTTTAAAAAAAAAAAAAAAAGATCATAGACACCTAGGATCTCACGGCTGGTACAGGTCTGGGGGCACTTGGAATGGTCTGTGGCACACAAACAGGGACATCCATCCCCATTTAATTGCTCAGTCGCCCTGACTTTGGGATCTGTCTTCAACTAATCCTCTACACTCCGACCTCCTATTCATCTCAAATAAAAGGACAAAGTTAGGTAACTCTTCAGTTTCCAAAGCTTTGTTATTTTGAGATGTCTAATAAAACTAACAGCAAAATCATTTGACTCTAAGAGTCAGTCTCCATTTGAAACTTGGATAAACTCCAAGTTTTAGGTGATATCATGGGATGATAATCACTATCCCATAAGGACCTAAGGGACAGGCACGATGCATGCATTCCCCTGGAGCCCTCCCCAGCCCCTCATGAGGTGGGAACTATTATCCCTAGCTAGGAAACAAGCTCAGGCCGGCGAAATAACAGAGACGCTGGATCTGAAGCCAGTCTGAGCCGGGTGCTGGTCTGCACGACCTGGTGCTCTGCTGGATTTGTGTGTCTTTCCCTATTCCACTGTCCCTCCTCCAGGACCCCGCCAGCACTCAGGGCTTGTCACAGCACTGACGGTCCCGCGCCATCTTGTCCTGTGGGGGGGGGGCGTGGTTAGATTTATCTCGTGATTAAATTGTAAGCAGCACTGGGTCTCCACCCTCATGCACATAACTTAGATAAAATAACCTATAAATCACAACTGGGCAAAGACTTTTAGATTAGGAATGGCTTTCTGCTGGGAAAGAAGTTTTATTTAGCTATCATTTATATTTCAGTGACGTTTCAGTGAAACTTGAAAACAATTTCTCTTTCGCTAACTAAGCCTCAGAAACTCCGCACGTTTCACTTTAGATTCTGCAGATGCAGAAGTATTTGGTAAGTGAATAATTGCATGAGGAGAAAGGTATTCGGTTTTGACTGGTCCTTAAGTGCCTACAAACTTGGAAAATGCCTACAATATTATCCAAACCTGGGAGGGCTTGGATTTAAAGAGCTTGAAAAGGACAAAGGACGAAGTGACAATTTTGCTGCCCATTTTGAAGGACGGCAACAATGTTCACTAATATGCAAGCTATGCGGTCTTGGCCACATTTCTCTCCGGACCTCAGTTTCTATAGTTGCAAAAGGACTTAAGTTGGTAGATTGGTTTTTTTTCACACTTCCACCACCAGCCATAGCAAGAAATTAACTTTCCATCATGACCTAGTACATACACACTTCTATCTGCAACAGATTTCGTGAAACACTACTCATCCTTAACTTGTGCGATACCTTACCTCCTGTTACGGTTTCTCTTATGAAAATACCGCTTGCCACTCACTAAAACGATCCCCTATTTGCAAACGTGTGAAAATCCCCTTTGGTCTCATCGTATCTAAGAATACAACTGTAGGAGTAGGAAGGTACTTTCTGTCTTCTTCTTCGCAATAATGCTTGGAAAATGATGAGATTTCTACCGTTGTGAGCATGTAGCAAGAATCAGTGCCACCTCCTCTGTCGTTTCACAGGTCTCCTCCTGCCGGCTCAGGAGCATACTAGAGAGAAACGTTTTTTAGGAACGTCATAGGCTGCAGGGGTCTTATGATGCAGCCAACAGTGCTCGGACTCCACAGTGGGTCGGTCCCCCACCAAGCTGTGGAGTGGACCCATAACTAGCCTTCTAGTTGATCTTTTCCTGCAGTAAAACTCACGAAGTCTCCTGCCCAGGCCCCTCTCCCCTTAAGCACAGAGGTGGCCGGGCCAGTACTGAAAGTTTCTCCTGGTATTAACCTAGAAGAAGCACAAACACGTGAACTCTTTGCTGTGGGCTGCTTTGCAGTGTTTGCACAGTCCGGGCTTATCCTGTGTTTGTCAATGAGTCCAAAGCTTGAGGGGACTTAGGTTCTCAGGGCTTGCAAAATGCCAAAGCAGACACGCAGTCTCTAAGCAAAACCAAGAAGCACGCAATTAAAAACTTTGTTTGCACAGATGCGAAGGCATGGAAATTTATATGGCAAGGTCTGAATTCCAAAGTTTGTTTGTTTTAATTACACACCCAACCAAATGCATAAAATTTCACAAAATGAGTGTTGTGAAAATGTCATCTGTTCTATTTTTAGCCTGAAATATGGAGCTCTGAAAAGCAGGGCTGTCATAAATTTTCACACTTGGGGATAAGATGACTTCTAACCAGGGGGCAAAACACTCCCACGCCCAGATCTAACAGTGGTAAACAGTTTTTATTCAGGCAATGAAACATGGAAAAAATATATTAGTAATCATTATAATAATTTCATTTGTGTGAGTATAACTTTTACAAATATTTACCTGACATATAAAAGGGAAAGTAGTGTGCATATAAAATTTATGTAGATGATTATTCCACACAACACAATCCTGATAACAGTAGTCGATGAGGCGTTCGCTCCTCCAGACGAGAGGCTCCTCACAAGCGGCTGGGCGCCCGTGGGGACACAGAGGAAGCAGATGTGCGGCTGACGTTTACTTGTTGGCACGTGAGTACAAATGGGTATCTACTGGCAAACACACACTTGCTAACAGCAACACTGAAAGGTTTACTGCTACCTCTGAGGTTTAAAAGGAATGCCTGGATCCCGTCCCCCTGGGTGACAAGGACGGCTCGGAAGCTGCGCGTGTGGCCAGTAATCTGCAGGCGGCCCCGTATCTGGACTGGGCGCAGTTTCAGAGTTCAAATCCGTACACGTCCATGTGGAAATTATTCACAGAGCATCCGTTAGCAATGTGACTAGGACGTACTTTGTATATATTTCAGATACCACTGAAAGGCAGAGGGGGAACAAAGTGACACCTTCACAGCTCTACGGTGAAGAAGGGATACAGGGAAGGTTCGAGCCACCCCTCAGCTCTGGGCCTGGCCTCCAAATGAGTTGGGAGCGTTATTTGGACTGCCACAGGCCGGCGTCCCACGCAACATCTCCATATTAGAACTATAACCAGAATATATATATATGTAATAGCTGTAACCATATTATAGTTAATAAAGTCATTCCTTAGGAATCTTGTTTGTCCAAATCTAACTGCATGCTAAGAGGCACAGAAATGGGATTGCATTTGGACAAAGAACTACGAAAAGTGCAATCTTTAGTCTCCAGAATGCTGGCTCTGGGCACGAGGGCGTGGGTCTTCCCTGGAAATGCTGCTGTTGACATCATCTTCCAGAGGAGACCCTTAGAGAGAAGTGTCTTGTGTATCAGTTCCTTTACCTTTACTATGCGAGAGACTCAAGGTTTGAGTGGTACGTTGCTTTCCTAAAGCCACTGGAATCTGGAGGCCAGTCAAACCTTTTTGGACAGAAGTCTCCTCAAAATGCTACTTCTTTAAAATCTTTGAAGAAGATGACTTCTTAGACCTTTGGCTTGGCATTCTGGGATTCCCAGACTATATTTTATTCTTTCATAAGCAAATAATAATCTGTTATCTTTTAAATTCTTTAGAATATATACATCTTTACTTTAAAATCCTTTGCCTAAATCATTTAATCTTTCAACACTTAGTTTCTCTCTTCCCGACAAGAGGATAAAGTAAGAAACCCACGTCGTCCGAGAGCAAGCTCGCACAGTCACAGACTAGAGGGACGACAATCGTGTATGACTTGGGAGACGGCTACCGGCTGTAGTGAAGAACCAAAGGAAATAAACAGGGAGTGTTAAAGCTTCTGCCCCACCAAAAAAGGGTGTGCTGAATCATCTCCGACCACAGCACACCAGACTTACCAATGCCCTCTCTTTAAAACTCTATTCTGAGCTGTAGAACCACCGCTGGGCCCTCTGTTACCTGCCTTGATTGAAAATCAGTGTTTCATTCTGGCTGCTTAGTCAGCCCAGGAACGTTCGGGGCACTTGATGCTCCCCGTGTATAAACAGTGCTAATTCAGGGCTGTCTAATAAATATCTAAGTATTTGTGGGAGGGTTGCACAAAGTGTGGGACAGGAAGGAAGGGTAAAATTCAGCTTGAGTTAGCCTCCAAAATGAAACATATATCTCCCCTTAGATTCCATATCATTCTGGAAGGCTGCCAGATCGTCAGAGTTCCTCACCATCATGTGCTTCTATACTTCCTAATTTGGGCTGGGTCTGAAGAAGCTAGAAACCACGTGAGAAAACTGGGCTTCTCAATATTTCCAGAACAGTTTTACAGAACAAAAGGTTTGGGCAGGTCACTGGCTTCCAGGAGCTTCTCCAAATAAAGTAAATCTCAGGAGGTCTGACTATAACTGACCAGCCAACCAAGTGACAAACTGTTTGGTCTGTCTTAGCTAAATCTTCCCATTAAAATACTTTTAGATAAAGACTATCTATCTACACTTTGGCAAAGTCAAAAACTTAAGAAATAGCTCTGGGTTCAGAGTCTCAACAAGACTGATTACCTAATGCCCCCAAACCTGTCCGGGACAGCAGCTTCCTTTCTCCTCTCTTCTCACTCTTGTTTGAGGGCCATGACTTAACAAGTCATGGCCCTCACATGCTTTGAAGCAAAACTGTAGGCTATGTTCTTACTCTTTAGAATTTTGAGAAAGTTTTTTTTTTTCCTTTTGCTTATTTTTCAAGAAAAACAAACATACTTCTTTCTGCCCAGGATATTCTCTTGATTTGCCAGCTGAACAAGCTACATTTTTATTCTTGTTGGAGAATATCCATCTATGAAGTGAGGAGGAAGAACATTCCCTTGTAACAGCCATGGCTGAGAAGCCAGCGGCGGACGTTGCGTAACCAGGGCCCTTTCGTGGCCCTTGTGCAGCAACCTCATTCACTGGGGTCTTTTGGGGGGGGGGGTCTCTTCCACTAGCGTGCTAGGGAAGGATTGTCGTCACTTTGGTTTTCACACACCGCTACTTTTTTTTATATACATAAGAAGCCTAAATGGAGGACTACGGATTTAGAATGGAGACCACTATAAGCCTTTCATGCTTAAAACAGATCAATATAAAACAAATAAACATGGATATCTGACCAAAACACAGCGGCAAAAAGGTTTAGCAATGTTTCTTTCTGCAAAATGCAAAGTTAATTTCCCTAGTAGTGGAGGACCAAGAGAAATCCGTTCCACCAACTGGAGACACTTGTCCATCACGGACACTGTGGCTACAAGTATCGTACTCGCACTGAACCACAGTGACTGCTCTCAAAGCCCAAATGATTGTCAAGTCACTTCTCCAACCACAGATCATTTCTGTTGTTCTTTTTTGTACAAAATATTAAGACAGTAGGCTTTAAAATACAGCCTAAGCACCAATTACGATAAATGCATATTGATAAGACGTGACTTCTAGCTTTAAAAGACATTAGATAGACCTTCCTGGGGCTAAAGATCGCACCCATGTGAATAGTACACTGCTAAAGAAAAATGCATTTTTAAAGATCTATAGAGGTTCTCCACTAGGCACAATTCATTGCTGAAGTTGGATCATGCAAGAGTTTTTGCAGGAAAGGTACGAAAACTTACATGTACTGAATATAGTGCATATCACCATGAAGACTTTCAGGGTGTAAGATTAAGACAAAAGAGTGTTTTCAAACACTGCATGGATTTGGTTCTGCCTACCAAATGGAAGGGAGTTCACTGACATTACATGGAGAGATTTCCATCTTGGGGTTAATGGCCCCATCACTCTGACCCACGTCCAGGAAGAGCTTCAGGAATTTGGTTTTGTGAGTGTTGTTCTGCCCCCTGCACTCCTCTCCTCCGGGATCCAAATGCTCTTTGTTTAACAATATTCAAAATGTGCTGATTTTTGGAGTGGTTCACATGATTTTTATAGCCCGTTTTGTTACACATTCTAAGTTTTGAAAGGGTTTTTTGTCTTAAAAAAAAAAAAATCCAAAGAACAACGCATTACACTTGTAAAAAACCAACTGTTTCTTCTCCTTACAATGGCTAGCAGGGCTACAGTTACCTTTTAACTCAATGAGACTGCCTAAGCCTTTTACAAGTAGATTTTCTTTGCATATTTCAAATAGATGATGAAGGGTCAATGCTGATTTTGTAGCAACAAACAGAAGCAGAGGAGACAGAACGGCTCTGGGACAGACTTGCCAAACCTCAGCTTGGAGGGAGTCCAGCCAGTGCTGCCCTTCATGCTCTGGAGACTGACCCCAAAGGGGCCGCACTTGTCAGGGCTGAGGAGTAACCAAATACCAGGGCAACGACACACTGTGGCAAAAAGTCTTCCCCAGACTAAAACCTGAGTCTGGGGTCTTTGCACCTTCAATTCCCCAAAGTGTGAGGTTGGCATGCTGGGCCACGACTCTATTTCAAAACAGGGTTTTACATTTATGGAAATACGCTCTTGTGTGGAGAAGCTCTTATTTGACTCTGCCTCAGAGGAAAAAACCAGCAGCGTATATATATAAGCATATATGTGTGTGTGTATGTGTGTGTAGAAACAGGTACTCAAAGTCCCTTCTTGTTTACAAACTAGAAGTAACAATAGGCCAAATTATTTCCTCCCTCAAATAAGACTACCAATGTTGAACGCTAAATTTAAAAGACGAAGTAAATAGGTCACCAAAAAATTCAGACAGGTGGTGGACAGAAGATGATCCCAAAGAGGAGCCACAAAATTCCAAATTTAACATGCTTGGAAAAGAAAAGATGACTTTTAAAAATGAACTAAAGACAGAGAAATCACACCCCCAAACTTAGCAGCCTGACCAAACCTATTGGTGGACAGTGCTTGGACGCCACTCCTCCCAGGACCGTGCGATGCTCTCGGGTTCCTTCCAGGGCTGTTGTGTCAGCAGCAAAGCGGGACAGGCAGCAGTGGGCATGTGCTTTTTTAAAGATTTTTTTTTTTTCTCTGCAAAGGGACAATTATTCCTGGATAAGGCAAGATAACTGTGGTTAAGAGAAAAGCAGCCAAATGCAGATCTGCTGAGCTAATGGCGGAAAACTCAGTCAGTCTTCCCCAGCTTTGCAATCAGCTCATCGCAGATTTTCGTTAGTTCCTCGATTTCTTGGTTCTGAAAGACAAATGACATGGTTATATAGGCCACTTTGCATCCTGAGATCAAGGCAATGACAACTAAATAGTCCCAAGGCTGACTACGCTCTGCCTTGACATCCTGGCTGAGTGGTTCCTAACTTTTCTACATCGGAGACCCTTTAAAGAAAGGGACCCTTCTCCCCCGAAAAATGTTCATGTGTTCCCCAAGTCATGCTTCAGTTGAGTAGGGGATGAGGGTAACCACTGGCCCTCTGCAGCTTGTCCATGAACCTTAGTCCTCAAATTTTCTTGTTATCGCAGGAATTACCTGCAATACTTGTTACAAACACAGGTTATCTGGGACCTCACTCAGCCCATCAGCACCTCCAGGGACCTGGGATTCTGGAGTATGAGTATCCCAGGGAACATTGTCTAGGAGTTAGCAGACCCCATGATAGAAACCCTTGCTCTAGGTGACGGGATGCCAGAGGCATGAGTACATAATTGGAGATACAGTAAGAAAAACATCAGAGGCACACACAAAAAAATGAAGTCCAAGAATCACTGAACAGTGAGAAATAGGGACCTGATTTTTATCTCCCTACAGAATTTCTCAACCATGGTACCACTGACATTTTGAGCTGGGTCAATCTTTGTTGTAGGGACTGTCCTGTGCATTGTTAGATGTTTAGTAGCATTTCTGGCCTCTACCAACGAGATGCCAGTCGTGACAAGTAAATGTATCTCCAGACGTTGCCAATGTCCCCAGGAGGGTAAAGTTGCAATGAAGGGGCAAGATGGTGTCATGTATTACATAAAAAAACAAAAAGAAAGAAAAAAGGCAGCCTCAGAGCTAAGAAGTGTCTGGTCCCCTAAATTTTAGTTAATGCAATTTCCTCTCTGCATCCTGCCCGGGGATATTTCCTACTCATACGCTTGGGAATTAATGGTCTGCCTTGTTCGTGTCCACCTGAATCAGTTCCCAGAGGAGCTGGATCAAAGTGTCTGGGCAAAAAAGACAAGGAATGTCTTTCATCCAAATCCACTACAAGTTAGCCACTGCCAAGGAGGAAAACCAAGTGTCTCTCCGGTCGTCACACCACACCCCTCTGTGTACCTTCTGCTGAAGGGCTCTTTCCAGGGACTCCACCTTCATCTGTTCCTTCCGGAGTCCGGCATGGAGGGCTGCACTCTCGGCCTTTGCTTTTGTTCGAACCTGAGCGATCTCTTCATTGGCTCTGTTTGTGGTGTTTTGTTTGCAGAATAAAGGGACAAGAAACACCTGGTTAATCATCAGTCATAGCTAAGGAGTCAAGATACTAACCGCTGACATCTGTGAGACACAGATTAAAAGAAATGACAGCATGATAAGGGAAACATCAGTGACCTAAATCATTCAGTTTAAATTTATAAATATTCAATTGATACCCAACTGCTAAGGAAATTTCCAAGGTGAAAACCAGTGGCAGAATTAATCTCATAGGCCGCAGCGAGTTCAAAATTTATGTCACTAGAAAATGGAATCATGTGACAGTTTCTACAGCAATCTTAGATTTTTTTTTTTTTTAACCTAGGGCAATAGCAGGCAGGGTCTGTGGGATTGTTACAGGACACTAACCACTGACCTCTATGACACTAGAACTTAAAGTGACTTTATTAATGAGATACAACAGAAATTTTATTTATTTATTTATTTATTTATTTATTTATTTTAAAGATTTTTATTTATTTAATTGACAGAGAAAGAGAGAGACAGAGAGAGAGGGAACACAAGCAGGAGGAGTGGGAAAGGGAGAAGCAGGCTTCCCGCTGAGCAGGGAGCCCGATGCGGGGCTCCATCCCAGGACCCTGGGATCGTGACCTGAGCCGAAGGCAGTCGCTTAACCAACTGAGCCACCCAGGCGCCCCTACAAAAGAAATTTTAAAAACTATAAATGTCAATTGATAAATAGCCAGTTAATTGATGAAAGGAAGCTAAGAACTCAGTAGTAGTCAGAGGCATGCAAATTTAAACGATAAACTTTTAAAATTTATCAGATTGACAAATATTAACCAGGATGCTCTTTTTCTATGATGGCCAAGATGCAAGGAAACAGGCTCACCAGCTGATGGGGGAAATGAAAACTGGCGCTTTGTGGAGGGTGATATGGTTGCAACTATTATGATTTAAAATGAATACATCTGGGCACCTGGGTGGCTCAGTTGGTTAAGTGACTGCCTTCGGCTCAGGTCATGATCCTGGAGTCCCGGGATCGAGTCCCACATCAGGCTCCCTGCTCAGCTGGGAGTCTGCTTCTCCCTCGACTCTCCCCCATCTCATGCTCTCTCTCAAATAAATAAATAAATAAAATCTTTTAAAAAATTAAAAAAAAAACAATAAAATGAATACATCTTCTGACCCAGCGATTCCCTTAAAGTAATGTATCCGCAGCAGTACTCCCACTTTGCACAATTGTGTGCACCAGTATGTTCACTGAAGAATTGTTTACAATAGAAAAAAGCATAAAACTATCTAAATGCCCGTCGATAAAGGAATGGAATAATCCTACAACCTAATAAAAACAACTAAATGGAACTATATGTTCTGACATGGAAAATGGCCATGAAACACTATTAAGTGAAAAAGGAAATCTGTATTTTATAACTAAAAAGTCCAAAGCCATTTTGGGTAGTATTTGTAAAGGCACAAAGAAAAAACTGGAAGGACACACAATAAACCTTTGATAGCAGTACCTCTGAGAGTGAAAATGAGAGAGGGGAACTTGAAATGTTTTACAAATATGAAGATAAAGAGCAAAATGTACAAGTAGGTATCACTTTTTAGTTAAAAAATAAAGTTGGGAGCATTCTTCAGACTGTTCCTCAGGATAAATTCCAAATGTGCTGGATTTAAGGGTTAAAAAAATAAAGCCATAAAAGTATTAGAAGGAAAACATGGGAGAATATTTTATATTCAGCCCAAAGAAGATCTTTGTCACCAAGACAGAAAATCCTGAGTAAAAGAAATGACTGACAAATTTTGCTACATAAAAATAAATTCCTGTATGTCAAAAAACACTAGAAGGCAAAAGACAAATTAGAAAAATCATTCACAACTCATATCACAAAGGGCCGGCATCCTTAGTGCATAAATACAGTAATATATTTATATATATAATATATAAACTGACAATAGAAAACCAGGCAAAGAATAGAATCATTCACGGTAAAGCGAATATGTGTATAGACAGTTGCTAAAATAAGTTCAATTTTACTCATAAGATAAACAAAATCAAAACTACACTGAATATAATAAATGCTCTATTTGTTTATCAAAAAAAGAAAACCCCAACTAAACTGAAATACCACCTTTATCTATTGGATTTGCAGAAAACCAAAAATTTGGTCTGTTGGCCAAGCTGTGGGGAGAAGAGAAGCTCTCATACTTCATGCAGGGATGAAAGTCGAATGAGGGCAATTTGACAACATTTATCATGATTACAAATTCATATATTCTTTGGCCTAGTAATTCCTTTTCCAGCATACAGAGAGCTCACCAAAATGCACGCCAAATGATAATAATCCAAGGTTCCTTACTGCAGCCCTGTTTGTAGTGGATGGTAAATAACCTGAGTGTCCCATAGGAGACGGGTTTGGTTAAATAAATGACACATTTCAACGCTGGAACACCATATGGCTGTTAAGAAAAATAATGGAAGCTCTTCATGGATTGCTATGGGAAGATTTCCAAAATACACCACTAAATGAAAAAAACAAAGTATGCTGTCATCTGTATAACAAAGGGAGAGTCTCACCACAGTAAAAAAACGGTGATCACATGGTGTGCTGGAGGTGTTAGTTAAGGCTACTGTTGTGTGATATAGAACTGGAGCAAATCAACAGGTCATACACCTTAAACTTGCACAATGATTTATGTTAATTTTATCTCCACAAAGCTGGGGGAGGGGGAGAAGGAGAAAAAGTAGACCTGCAAGGACTGGAGGAACTAATGACCAAATTACCTGTGGTGAGGAGGGCGGGGGAGGAAGGGCATTGGGATGGGAGAGAGATACTGTGTATCTTTTTATTCTTTGTAATGCTTGAACCATGTGAAGATTTTACCTATTCAAAAAATTAAGTAAAATGTATGCGCACGTGCACACAGACACACAGATACACGACCCCCAGTGCAACCTGGAATTGCCAAACAAGGCTGAGGGTTTTTCCTGGCCTTTTCCAATCTTCCCACCACACCATGAACCGTGAAACAGATTTATCGCGAGTTCTCACTTGTCTAGTTTCTCTTCTGCGTGGATCTTCAGAGCCTGGTAACGCTGTTCCTCTTGTTTAACTCTGGCTAAGTAATCCTGGGCACATTTTTTCAAGGCTTCTTCATTCTGTTCCAAAGTGACAATAAAAGAATAATAGAAATAAAAGAAACTGGTCATTTTATTTTTCTTCTACTAGTGACAAACCACGTACCAGGGTTTTCTTTGAGAAAACAGGCACAAATAATTCTTACTGAAGAAATTCTAGATAATTTCTTCATGTATAAATTTTCAAAACACAGTAAGTTTCAGTTATACCAATATACCCAGTTTAGGGAGGCCGTCATTCAAAAGTGAGTGGCAGTGGCGCCTGGCTGGCTCAGTCAGTAGAGCACATGACTCTTGATCTTGGGGTTGTGAGTTCAAGCCCCATGTTGGGTGTAGAGATTACTTAAAAAATAAATCTTAAAAAAAAAAAAGAGTTCAATAGTGAATGGCAATCTGAGTCTCCTTTTAGGTAAACTGGCCATTCTCATTTTTATTTTACAATGAAAAAAAAAGAATGTTCATTGCTATAAATGTATCTTATTGATGGTATGCAACTAAGGTGAATCAATATGCCCACTTACATGTAAATCTGAAAGATTATTACTTATTTTCTTCTAGAATTGTAGCCTGAATTTTTCAGTGCTAAATTTTCCCTTTACTAATATTAAATTGGTGAATTATCAAAACAATTTCTAGAATTCTCCTAAGGTCTGAGGGTTCCACGCTTACTACACTCCATGCCACACTCTGGCTGTAGCCTGACCTAGGAGGGGAATG
Organism: Callorhinus ursinus; assembly: GCF_003265705.2. NCBI lineage: Eukaryota > Metazoa > Chordata > Mammalia > Carnivora > Otariidae > Callorhinus > Callorhinus ursinus. Next base: position 35,641,123 of record NW_027397079.1, on the reverse strand, counting down.
ACCAAGACACGTCACCTGGTGAGCCAGATGCCTGAACCACCACAGAAAGAGAAAAGAGGAAAGAACACCTCTACCTTCACTGGAACAGAAGATAGAAGGCCAATGATAATGGACCCCGAGCCCCTATTTAGAAGGCTATCCACATCTCTGGCATCTATGTTTAAAGATCCATTACCAAGAAAATACACTACTAAGGAGACAAAAGCAAAAGGACACGCTACCTTCTTGAACCCTTCCAGAACGCCTTTCAGGTTCTCGTATCTCCTGAAGAGATCAGAAAGGGACCTTTCCACAGAATTAAGGTCAGCCAGGGCCTGCTCCTTCTCCATGGTCAGTTGCTGGAAGCTTTTCTGAGAGGTCATACTTGTCCTCTGTTCATCTTCTGTGAACCACAATCAAAAGTGAAGGCAGAGTCATACAACAGATGGTTATCAGCTGCCCTCTGTGAGCTAAGCCGTATTCTTGGTGGGGGACCCAGCAGTGGACATAACAAAGTTCCTCTCAAGGACTTATGTCAGTGGGAGATTCAGATGGTGACAAGTGATGGGGGGAAACCAAAGCAGAACAAGAGGGGTGGGGTTCCTTTTTCAAATAGGTGGCCTCTCTCAGAGGGATGCAAAGGAGCTGAGGGTGGGAGCCATGCAGCTATCCAGGGAGAATATTCCAGCAGAGGAGCAGCTATGACAAAGGCCCTACAATGGGAAGGCATGAGGTGATGTGGACCGTAGAAAATATCATTTCAGTGCTTAAGCAGAGAAAGACTTAGGCAGTCAGTCCTGACAATATTGGCTGCAGAGTTATTTCTAAATTCAATGCATGAGCACCAACTACTGTTGGTTTGTAAAAGGTACCAGTGTGTCAAATACAGGGAAAAAGTACAACTTGCAGCAGAGTAAGGACACTGCACCCAAAGGAAGACCCCACCCAGGGGTACTGATGATATGAGTAGGCCATCAACCTTCTGGGTGCCAGGTGGAGGGTTTGTCACAGAATTCAAGCATTTGCTAGCCTCTAAAATGAACCTAACTATGGCTGATGCTCATTATTTGCGGATTGTGTCCTTGTGAATTTATCCACTTGCTACAATTTATTTGTAAACTAAAAATCAGTACTTGGGGTGCATTCCTAGTCATGTGCAGAGGGGCAAAAAATGTCAGTCACTTAACGTGCACATTCTCAGCTAAGGCTGAACCAGACGACACACTGCCTCCTTGTTTCATACTGTAAATAAGTATCCTTTTCAGTCTATTTAGTATCATGATTTTTGCATTTTTGTGCTTTCTGGGTGAGCAAGAAGGCTGTGATGTGCCTTACAGAGAAAATACCTTCGTGAGATCATCTTCATTCAGACACGAATACAGCACTGCGCCATGAGTTCAATGTTAATGAACTGACATTAAACCAGATGTCTTTAAACAGAAATACAATAAGACAAGGTTATGTATTGACAAAGATGTTGTGACCAGAGGCCCGCAGGAACCTCACCCTGTACTTCCCCTAAAGCAATAGCTCAGTATTTGCTAATTCAGTGTTTGTGGCAACGTTGTAGAACGGAACCACTGCAAACAGTGAGCATCAACTGAACCTAAAAGAGGGACAAGTGGAAGCTCATATTCTGATTTGAAAATCATCTATGGAACCTGTGGCTCACACCAAAGAAAAAGGCCAGGGGCGCCTGGATGGCTCAGTCGGCTAAGTGTCCGCCTCTTGGTCATGTCCGGCTCAGGTCATGAACTCAGGGTCGTGAGACTGAGCCCCAAGTCCAGCTCCCCGCTCAGTGGGAGTCTGTTTGAGAATCTTTCTCCTTCTCCCTCTGCCCCTCCGCCACACGCACTCACTCTCTCTCAAATAAACAAGTAAAATCTTAAAAAAAAAAAAAAAAGTCCTTACCAATCATTTGGGCAATGGTCTTTTCATATTCAGCCACAATTTTCCTTAAAAAAAAAAAATTATTATCAGAAGAGAATTTTCAATGGAAGTTGGAGATATGCTGCCCTAAACAAACACATTAACAAACGAACATTTGAACACTGTATATGATGTTCAATGAATATTTAAATGATGTTCAAATGAACAAATTTACATAACCCAATTATCTGCTTTGGGGCTTTTTTAATATTAAGGTAAGATTTGTTAACGTTCAAAAAAAGTTTTTCTGAAGATTTTATGTTTAACAAGCCTTTCATTCTATTTATTTTATCTATAGAAACTGCCTTCACTTTCTCTTTGAACCTCATGTAAATGACCTCAAGGCAATAACATTAACTCTGCCTGGACAAATCAATCTTTTACAAAGTAAGTGAATGACATTCTTGGGGTTCTTCCTAAGAAGTCTGATCTGAGTTCAGGCTTTCCTGGCCCTCATCCACCCTTATGGGCAGTCCGTGCCCTCTGATTCAGTCACAAATTTTATTTTACTGTCCTAGTTCCAAAAGCATTTCAGTTATTCAAACACTTTAAAGATCACCCTGTCATGTGAACCTTTCTTTTTGGTGAAGTGCAGTGAAGTGTTCCTGACCCTTTCCAGTAAGATGAGTGCTCTTCCCTGTGACTCCTCAGTGAGAAATGATGGTTCCCCTGCCCCTTGCTGGTGGTGCCCATCACTTTGGTCCGAGTTTCTTCCGACGGCTACTGTAAGCTAAGGGCAGGGGCTGTCCCCTCCTGTTTGCTACACCCTGCACGGGACCTCACACCCAGTAAATGCTCACAAAGCAAGTAATACAAGAGCTACAAATTCAAGTGGGCATAATTAAAATGTTTATCATTCAAGTGTTGACTGTATGAGTGTATAAATTATGCGTTTTTCTTCTTCTTTGTTGCCATCTTTAGTTATTTCACAGCTTCTAATTCTCCTTTCTAGGGAATGAAGAGCAAAAATAAAAAGATCTCAATTTAAGTCAATCGATTTTGTTTCCTGTTAACATGCTTTTTATAATCTATTTGGTGGTTATGAAATTTGAAGCCATCATGTGTAACTGAGTTTTAGAAAAGTGTTACAAATTATAACGTCTCCATAACTGAGTATGTCAATAAATCTTATTATTCTGGAGTTTAAGTGGATTTTTTTCGCACAAATTGATGTCTCTTCAAAAGGTAAGAACTATGTGGGTTCTGCTTACTTGTAATGTTTTCAAAAACCCACAAGAAGCTACAGTATTTGAATAACTGGTCAGGGCGCCTGGTTAAGCGACTGCCTTCAGCTCAGGTCATGATCCTGGAGTCCCGGGATCAAGTCCCACATCGGGCTCCCTGCTCAGCGGGGAGTCTGCTTCTCCCTCTGACCCTCCTCCCTCTCACGCTGTCTCTCATTCTCTCTCTCGCAAATAAATAAAATCTTAAAAAAAAATTTTGAATAACTGGTCAGAAACACTCATGAAAAGACACTGTCAATCACAAATTAAGGTGCAAATATCAATGCCGTCTAGTTCTCAACAGCTGGTTCTGTGGTAAGCAAATACTTTCATTACTACATTTATATTAAATCTAACAATGCATAAAGGTATCCAACCCTTCCCCCAAACCTCTAGTCTAACCTCATCTCCAAGACTTCTTGTCGGGTTTCTTCGTATTTTTTCTTCCATTCATTTGCTTCAATTTCCTTAGTGATTATCTAAATTATAATAGAGATAAAGCTTGGTTTTACCTACTGAAATCTATTACAGTTTGAATTTAAGATTGAAAACTGAAAACATACAGCCAGGTGCATCCCAAGACATTCAAGCTACATTGGGAATATAAAGCCTCAACCTCTGTGTATAATGCTCACAAGCATTTGGAAAAATGTACTCTCTGCCACATAGGATGGTGGAAACGTAGCCACCAAAGTAGAGGTGAAGAGAACATCTCCCAGGAAACTTCCAAGTGATAATCACAATCTCTGTGAATTTTACCCAGGTCCAGGGTCTGGCTCTTAGCTCTGTAGGCCCAGAACTGTGATTGGGACAGGACACCAAAAGAAGAGCCATCAGCCTGGCAGAGACTCACCTTAATCAAAGTACTAATTTTACTTATGATAAGAAATAGAACTATGACAGCATCAGAGCATTAGCATGACCAGCATATTCTCATTCTACAGAGATTTCTGATGGCTTGATAAGAATGGAGTCATAACTAGGGGCTCAGAAGTTCAAAACCTCCAGCCAGATGCACCTGTATCTCACTACAGGCAGGATCTTGCTCCTCAGACCAGCACCCGTATCCCTGTTTGGGATGCCCTCAATAAATCATTACCTCAAACTCCATGTGCCTGGACAGAGCTTAGAAAGGCATCAGTGTTTTCCTTTTATTATACTTCTCTATGCTTCTCTCTTTCTCATTGATAACAACAGTCTTTATTTTGGTGCCTTTAACAGAATCTCAAGAACTAGCAGCCAGCCCGTCTGCTTCAGGTGATGAGGCACATTCTTGCTCTGCTCCATTAGGCAGTCTTCTCATAGTTTCACTCTCGGGAGGAAGATGAGGTCATTTTTCTCATTGACAAGATTTTGGTAGGGCCTTCTCACCACTGCTCCCAAGTTCTGACAACAGGACCAGCTGACATCCCTCATTATCAACCTAATACTATTTTGTGAAGCTTTAAAAGACCTATATAACAGGTTCTTAACTACTCTCACTGTATTATAAAAATAACATTGCTACAAATAAGGGAATTCCCTTCTTTAAAAAAAAAAGGGTGGGATCATCAAGAAACACACAAGCCAAACACATAAAATACAGCATAGAAACATAACAGGAGAGGGTGGTAACTGATTAAGAGCACATGACTGCATCTTTCATATTTTTCTAATCACCCAGGAAAGGCCTAGCAGGAATCTATTTTGAAAAGAGGCTGTTCAAGAGACACAGGAAAGGAATTTAAGAGTTGATCTGTTTAATTAAAGAATGGATCAAAGTGGGAAGCAATTTTATATTACTGCAAGTCTGTTAAACGAAGACACTGATTTAGTTACATATGTGGGAAGAGTTGGCAGAATTCAATATTCAAAAAACTTCAAGGCTGAAAGATAACGAAGCGCTGTCAGCTTTTTCCCCAGGACTCCAGCACCAATGAGAGTTTTACAGGGAGCCCTTTCTATGAACTACACAAGCTCAGGAAATAAGAACTTCCAGCCAGGAATAACTCAAGTCAAACAGAGATAGGATCTCCCTGCTGGCGCATGGGCTTCACAAAGTCAGGGAGTGAAAAGTGGACAGAACACGAGGGCCTTTACCTCTTCTCTTATGAGGGTAAGCACGGCTGTCTTATCTGATTCACTGAGGCAGATGCCATCCAGGGGGCTCTCCCCTCCACAGGCCACAGACACAGGGGCCTTCTCCACAGAGGACTCCAACAACAGTCCCTAAGGGGGCAAGAAGTTACACTTAATACCTTCAGTCTTCAGCTTCCCAACCCCAAGCATCCTTCAAAAACTTCCTCATTACTCAACGGACTACAATGTTTAAAAACATGTTTGAAGATAAAAACACTGCAGGGGAAGCTTTCAAAAAATAAAATAAAATAAAATCTAGTTACGGTACTATCTAAAGGAAAAAGTTCTCTAATGAATATGGGGGTGGGGGAGCAAGTTAACTTCCATTTAATAGACAGCCTAGTGAAGTTTTCTCCTTATCCAAAAAGGAGAAAGTGTGATTATCACAGTGACGGGTCACCAAAGAATCACATGCTTGAAAAGGAAAAATGTCTCATTTTTCAGGGGATTTCTGGGGATGATGCATTCCATGTAACTTTTCCCAAAAACGTATCAACTTTCAAACATAATGAAGTATCAACTTTTAAACATATTGATACTTTTGTGTACCTCTTTAGTTACCTTGGATAGAAATGTTTCTAAAGTGATTAGTAACTCTCAGGCTTCAGGAAGCAGAAATGGCACACACATCTGAATGCTGACTCCCCTGCCCCAACCCCAGAACAATTCGGGGCCACCAGGAACTTCAGTTGCTCTGCAGTGACGTCCGGCCCTGACCCACTGATGCTGTCAGGTGGACACCATGAATGGTCCCTGTACAAAGTGGCCACAGGTAAAGTCCAGATCTATGCCTGCACTTTCACTTTTTTGATTCTTCCTTGCTGTTAAGTTTTCAGTTCCCTTCTGATGCAGCAGCTTGCTTTTATTGTAAACTCAGGTTCCAGAAAGCTACAGTGGTGATTTTTTCACATGAACATGGACTTCATCCTCTGCTCTTTCCTAAAAGGCATTTTTGGGGCTCTTTCCTCCCACCTGTGTAAGTAAACTTTTTTGTGTAAATAGGAAAAAACTGATCTAATAACATCCAAAATGCCAGCCCAAGGACCTGGCAATAATCTTAACACTCTTAAGAATCTATATAACCAATCTCTCTGGTATCTTGTTTGAACCAAGACTGAACAAAAAGTCCAGAGTCAGCTTAGACCAGTAGTTTTTAAACTTTTCACGGTCATTGCAAATCACTCTTTCTCTAGAAAATGCTCAAAAATTCACACATAATTTTTGCCTTTAGCTTCATGTAGAAGGGCCTGATACAGAAAGCCCTGGCTTAGGCCAGGGAAATGGGGAATGTGAAAGCCACAAGCTGGCAGCGCCCGTTTCAAGCAACATCTGGAGGAAGGCAGCCCACCCTGCTGACAGGAGTCCATGGTCCCTCCAGAAACACTGTCATGGGGTAGATCTATCACTAGAGCCAGAAGCCACTTGTGGGCAGCCTCAAACACGGCCCCCGATGACCCCCACTGTCCTGGTACTCATCCTCTCATGTAATCTTCTCCCCTTGAGTCTAGGCTGGACCTGGGGACTCACTTCTAAAGAGACTATGGTAAAAGCCATGGGATGTCACTTTTGAGATTAGTTTACAAAAAGACTCCAGCTTCCACACTGCGAAGAACTCTCTATGGAGAGGCCCACATGGCAAGGAATTGATGTCTCTGCCAACAGCTAGTGAGGACTTGAGACATGCCGACAGCCGCGTGAGTGAGCTTGGAAGTGGCTCCACCCCAAGTTGAGCCTGGAGTGACTGCAGCTCTGGTCAGTACCTTGACTGCAGCCTGTGTAAGATCAGAGGCACCAGCAGAACTGCCCCAGGATTCCAGAGCCAGCAGGAGGACATCAGAAATGTTTCTTGTGGATAATGAATAAACCTCTGGACATTTGAGGCATCAGTCCATTAACTTCCTGTGCCATGCTTCTCCCTCAAGAAACTTTCTCATACTCTTGGTTTCCCATGTAACTTGCCTACAGGGAGGTAACACCCTAGGTCAAGCTGACACATTTGGTTCACTTTGTTGAATTTCTGATTCTAAATTAATACATTTTAAAATCAGTCTTCTGTGTTTTTATTAGTTGAAGCCAGAATCACCAAGTCAAATCAATTCTAAGAAACAGCCCTTCTGTGCCTCCCATGACCCTGAAGTTAGCAAGATTTTGGGAAATAAGCCAAAAAGAGTTTTCTTAGTAAGGAAAACATCAATGTCTATTCTAGAAGTCAGTATCTCATTCATTTGTTGAGAGGATAAATGAGTTGTCTGCCCACTTGCTCAACAGCTTAATGTATCTGGAAGAGGCAACATCCCAAGTGGAAGCAGGTGATCAGACCTTAGATGGGGGCAGATATATCCAGATGAGTGGGCTGCTAGTCACTCCCTTCCACGTGGCCCCGTGCCTCTCCCCTCATGGCTTAAATGCAAAATGCAACAGCTCTTATGAGGAATTTATGGCCATGGCCTATTTTAATCACCTTTTTCAAGAATCCTAGGATTTAGCTTTTCACCTTCTTTAGTCCTTTATATTGCTTATCCAACAGCACAGAAAGCCTACGGAATCTACCATCATAAAGAACTGACCTGACAATCTCATCCTGGGCTGGGTAATCTATTATGTTTAATAAAGATGCTAACCCAGTCAGTCCCAGCCTTCCAAAGGATCGTTTCACGTACCCTAATCCTTTCCCCTTTCCCCAAAGCATTCACAAGTGAGGGCCAAGAAAGACCTGTCTCTAGACAGTGGAACTCAATGCAGTCTGTTGCAGACTGGCAGTGAGCACAGATGCCACCAAGGAAACCTCTCTGCTCGTGTCCTTGCAGTGGGAAAATGAGCACCGTTAGTCTCTCACAGCAAGCGGAGTCCATCCCATCTTCTGTCCTTGAATCCAATGGAGTAGTACCACCCCAGCCACTGAGCTCTAACCAACTGAACTCAATTTTTAGAAGTTTAAGCCTTCCTAAAAAAATAAATTGACTCCTAACTGAAAAACGCTGCAGACCAATAGCCGATAAGCAAGATGAGACTCACTGCCCACTGAGTGCACTCTGGCCTTAAGTCACTTTGCCCTGGCTACCACCGACTGCTGCAACAGGAATGCGCTTCCAAGAAACACAGAGAGACTTAAACAAGTGAATGCTAGATGAACCAGATTTCTTTATTCAATGTTTTGAATACTGCAATTTCCTTATGCGACACCTATTCCACATTCTAGGAAGTAGAAATTCATTGACTTCAGGAAGTTCCACTGGGGTTACTTTTAAAAGATCACAACATAGGGTATGTTCTTTGGCAGCCAGCTCCAAAGACAAGTATTCCCCACTTTTCTTTCTTGCTCACTCTCCCACCCTCTTCCTGGCAGCATCAGCCCACCTGACAGTGGCCTACCACTCTGCAGCTCCCATTTTTAACATTATCACTGCCTTTCATCCTCATGACCACCGGATGAGGCCAATAGGTGCTCTCATTTTATAGATGAAGAAGTTGGGAATCCGGAAGTTGAACCAGTCTGTTCCCAACGCTGGGGAAGCCACCTAAACCTGCAGCTGTGCAGACCAAGGCTTGGTCCACTCAACACAACCTGCCCTGATCAACCGTTTGCTATTTTTAAAGACTGAAAACACAAGAAAGCGCTCCCTTAGTACTTAGAAAACTTCCAAAGGAACTGGTTTCCCCAAGTGCATGAGCAGGCTCTTTGGGTAGTGGCGTGTGTAATGTCAGCCTATCGTGGGTGGGGGTGGCAGGCACCCCTCTCTCCCACAGATGAGGAAAGACAGGCCCATGAGTGGCTGTGCTGGGATTAGGCGACCTGGCTCCCAAAAAAGTGATTTTGTCCAGAAACAAATTCACTAATGTGTGAAGCCCTTGTAGGGGGACAACGCTCCTGAGACCCTATGTGCTTTGTGTATATCCTCCTTCTGCCCACGTTTCCACAGGCTACTCCTTCACCCATCTACCTTCACGTTTGCTCATTCTGTGTCCTCTAGGGAATCACTGTGTGTCTTGGCCTAACAGTGAGTCCTGAAAACAATTTATTAGGACATGCAATCTGCATTAAAAAATGAAATGGAATTTAAAAAATGAAATAGAGGAGGTGCCTGGGTGGTTCAGTTGGTTAAGCGTCTGCTTTTGGTTCAGGTCTTGATCCCAGGGTCCTGGGATCGAGCCCTTAGTCAGGCTCCCAGCTCAGTGGGGAGTCTCTCACTCTGCCCTTCCTCTTCCCCTGCTCATGCTCTCTCATGCTTGCTCTCTTTCTCTCAAATAAATAAATAAAATCTTTTAAAAAATGAAATAGAATAGAAAAATAGCAGAGGGAATCACATGAAGAAAGGTAGATACTGTTTTGTGCAATTTGTTTTATAAAAATACAAATGCATATGTTGTGATGTCATTCATATATATATATATATATATATATGTCAAGATGCAAAATGTATTTTTACTGTGGATTAAGGTAAAGGATGTTTCAATCACAGCTTCATCTAATCCTATAGCTTCAACTATCCTATGTCCTAAAGACCCTCAAATTTTTTAAAGATTTTATTTATTTATTTGAGAGAGAGAGAGAGAGAGAGAGAAGGGAAGAGGGAAAGGGAGAGAGAGTCTAAAGCAGACTCTATGCTGAACGTGGAGTCCGATGCAGAGCTTGATCTCACAACCCTGAGATCACGACCTGAACTGAAACCAAGAGTCAGAGGCTTAACCCACTGTGTCACCCAGGCACCCCCTGGGTTGGCTTTAATAGATTTAAGGGCTGGGGTGCCTGGGTGGCTTAGTGAGTTAAGCCTTCAACTCTTGGTTTTGGCTCTAGTGGTGACCTTAGGTCTGGGGATTTAGGCCTGCATTGGGCTCCGCATTCAGCAGGGAGTCTGACTGAGGATTCTCTCCCTCTCCCCACCTCGCACACACTCTCTCTCTAAAATAAATACATTTTGGGGCGCCTGGGTGGCTCAGTCGGTTAAGCATCTGACTTTGGCTCAGGGCATGATTTCAGGGTCCTGGGATTGAGCCCTACCTGGGGCTCCCTGCTCAGCAGGGAGTCTGCTTGCCCTCTGCCCCTCCCTCTGCTTGTGCGTGCTCTCTCTCTCAAATAAATAAATAAAAAAAATCTTAAAAAAAATAAAAATCAATGTTAAAAAAAAAAATAGCAAATAAACCCAACCCAGGCTTTTACTGAACTCATGCTATGTACTTATTAGAACTGCCTCCTGGAAATAAGGACTTAGAAACTGGTCCCACAGAGGTTTCAAAGCCACAGATCTAAAAATTAACTTCTACAATTCTGCTCCTCTTTCTGTATTCTTACTTTACTGATTCCCGTGTTCAGCAGAATTTATTGTGGTAGGTGCTGAAGTAGCAGCAAACAGACAGTCGTGGTCCCTACCTTCACCAAGCTTATAGTGTTGGAAGGAAGGAAGGGAGAACAAGAAGTGACTCCAACGGGAAGGTTCACAGAACTGAAAGAACTTCCATGTGGTTCGGTCAGATGTGTGAGGGAGAGAGGAGACAGTGGAAGCTGGAGAGAAAGGCAGAGTCCAGTGCAGAAAGCCATATCCGCCGCCAGAAGAGTCTGAACTTATTCTACAGACGAGGGAAGCCAACCAAGAGGGTTAAGCAAAGAGTAACAAGATCGGTTTGGTGTTTGAAACATTACCTTGGCTTATGTAAAAGGATGAGAGAACAGCCTGGAAACAGGGATACTGGTTAGGAAACTACCACCATATTTTAAAAGACTGGTGGCGGCCACAGGCTGGAGAAACATCGGTGGGTTTACAATATATGGTTTCCGGATGTCGAAATAGCAGATTTTGCTTGTGGGAATAAGGGGGAGGGAGAAGCCCCTGGGCACCCCAGGTTTGTGGGGCGGGTTATCAGTAACACTGACTGCTTGGACATTCAACGAAGAAACGTTGGGTGGCTTTCACCAACTTTTTCCCACCACCACTCCACCCCAGCCGCCACGCATATCTCCCTAGGCACCAAACAGTGATGGTTCTACCTGATAAATCTCTCTCAGCCTCCCACCCCATCCTTTGAACTCTTACCCATCACGATGCTCCTTACTTAAAACCCCATAACAGTTCCCTACTGCTTCTACCACAAATTTCAAACCTCCTGGCACCATGTCACTAGCCCCTGATGATCTGGCCCTCAGCTACTATATGTGGACTACCCTCTGATCACACGAGATGACTAACACTTCCACTTCCTCATAGAGCCTATGCTTCTCACTCCCGGCCTTTGTGCAGGCCAATTCTGCTGCCCAGAACACCCTTCACTGCTTTATCTTTCAAACTAAGTTCAAATGGCAGAAGCTAAGACAACACTACCTTAACCAAGTGATCAAAGTTAACTCCACCAATAATGGGACAAGCTGGGATCCACAAGGTCACTTCTGATGGCTTTGTGCCCAAAATGCATAAACTGAATTTAATCAGGAGAAACACTGGATGAACCCAAAATGAAAGATATTCTACAAAACACTGACCTGTATTCTTCAAAAGTGTCAAGGTCAGGAAAGACAAAGAGTGAAAAACTATCACAGATTACAGGAGACTGAGAACCCGAGAACTAAATGCAACGTGGGATCCTGAGCTGAATCCTGCACCAGAAAGAGGATGTTACTGGGACAACTGACACAATTCAAATACAGCTTATAGCTTAGATAATAATACTGTACCAGTGTTCACTGATTTTGATAACTGTACTGTGATTATATAAAATGTTAACATTCAAGGAATATGGGTGAAAGGTTTATAGGAATTCTTTGTACTATTTTTGTAAGTCTAAAAAGTGTAACATAATTTTGCTTTTAAAGATGAGCTCAAATTCAGCCTCCCCAACACCTGCCGCGCAGGCGGTCAGCCCTGGCTCCCACAGCCCCCGGAACACATTGGATTACAACATTCACATTCACATGGTCTCATTAGTTTTCATTTTGTATCCACTACCAGTGCTGTTCAAAAGAATTATAATGCAAGCCCTTGGTAATTTAAAATGCTTCGGTAGCCATTTAAAAAGTAAAAAGACACACAAGTAAAATTAATTTTAATAATATAGTTCAGTTAACCTAATACATCTAAAATAGGATCGGGGCGCCTGGGTGGCTCAGTCATTAAGCGTCTGCCTTCGGCTCAGGTCATGATCCCAGGGTCCTGGGATCGAGCCCTGCGTTGGGCTCCCTGCTCCGCGGGAAACCTGCTTCTCCCTCTCCCACTCCCTCTGCTTGTGTTCCCTCTCTCACTGTGTCTCTCCCTGTCAAAATAAATAAAATCTTAAAAAAAATAAATAAATAAAATAAAATAGGATCATCTCGACATGTAATGAATATAAAAAGTTCGAGGCATTTTATTTTCCTTTTTTTTTTTTTTGTCCTAAGTCTTTAAAGACAAGTTATATTTTATATTTACAAGACATCTCAATTCAGACTAGCTACAGGTCAGGTGCTCAGTGGCCACATGAGGCTGGTGGCTACTGGATAGATATCAGGATAGACTACGAGCTCCTCAAGTGAAGAAACTTTTATTTATATTTCAGCCCATCACCAAACACTGACTACAATTTTGTTAATGTTAAATGCGGGCTTTAAAATAAATACTGAAAACAAACAAACCTGAGCCCCACACTTCCCCCGCCCCCCACAATTATAGGAACTTACGGTCATGGCAGATCCATCTTTTTCCATCTTCTGGCACGTCTCTTTCTCTATGCCTACAACACAGAGAGTCATTTTTATAGTTATCCCAAGAAGTTAGTTCCTGTCTTTCCTGATGAAGACTCTGGAGACCATAGTGCAGGCCCAGAGTGACATCTATGAACCCATGAACAGCATTTCCAGATTTTCAAAGGAGCACCGGCACTTTGTTGATAGATGTGTTGTCTGTGTTAAAAGTCCGAAATACTCAGAAGGAAGGGGAGTGTGCCCTTAGACAGCTATACACACAATCACCATCTTCAGGTGGAAAGAACAGCAAGGCTGCCCCCTTGTGTCCGTAAAAAGTTTTGTAAATAAGTTGTTATTACAACCATGGGACTAGGTCAGAAAGAGGAAACCACAACGTGAATGTTATTTTTATTAGCAGGTCTGAGTGAATTTACATTCCAGCGCAGAAGGGTACCCTCAGACTAATTAATGTAGCAGATAAAACAATAAGCTCTCAATTTCAATGCCCGAAAAACTAAATTCATTCTCCTTCCCATACACTTTCAAACTTGTCTACCACCACCAAAGGCAACATTAAAAAGAAAAAATACTATGCTTTTTCTAATTAAAGGAATATGCACTCATTGAAGAAAATTTTAAATACGAAAAAAGCCACAATTCTAAAGCTACAATCCTCCATGTGGCAACAGCGAATTATTATTTTAGTGTACTATCAACAGTGAATTATTTAAAACACAAATGTGACCATCACCACTCTGCCTACAGATCTTCAATGGCTCCCCTTTACTGACAGGATCAAGCCCAGATTCCTCAGTACAACCTTGTTTTCCCACTTTTCCTGAATTCACAGAGAACTGCTGAGCATTTACCAACACGGCAGGTTCCTTCCTGCCCCTGGGAGAGATTCTCGTTCCCTGGGGCACATCTATGTGTCTATCTATCAAGACCTGGTGCAAAGGTGACTCTCCCTGGAGAGTCTGATTCCCCTGCCGGCCAGAACTCCTTTCCCACCTCCACAACGCTTACCACCCCTGCATGACGTAGCCTCTGCTTGCTCCCAGGACACAGCTGATCAGTCCCTGGAGCTGAAGCACTAGCTTTTCACTAACTCTAAGGACAGCACCGTGGCTAACAGAACCCCAGCTCTAGAAATTTCCATGGGAGGAATTTCCTCTAGTGAGGAAGAATATAATCCATCAAATATCTACATGCTCCTATACCAGAGGAAATTCAAAGATGAATCACTCATAGTCCTTACCCTCAAGAAGTTTATCAGAGACACCTGTTATAATACATGGAATAGGAGTTGTAAGAAATGCAGTGGGAACATAGTGTGGAAGCCAAGTCACACTTTTGACAGAAACCTGAAAGAACGACAGAATTTTTATAGAAGATGGCAAAGAAAGGCATTTTATTTTATTTTTATTATTTTTTAAAGATATTTATTTATTTATTTGACGGAGAGAGACACATGGAGAGAGGGAACACAAGCGGGGGGAGTGGGAGAGGGAGAAGCAGGCTTCCCGCTGAGCAGGGAGCCCAATGAGGGGCTCGATCCCAGGACCCTGGGATTATGACCTGAGCGAAGGCAGACGCTTAACGACTGAGCCACCCAGGCGCCCCAAGAAAGGCATTTTAAATGTAAGAAATAATGTAGGTACAAGAATACTCAGGATCATCCCTGGGATGATGTCAGAGCAGAAAGCGGCCTGGGAAGAAACGTGGAATAGTGCCTGGCACTTTTACTCTACAGATGGGAGATGGAGATGTGGGCAGTGGGCAGAGGCTGAGGGGAGAACTCTTGCAAAGTCTGGACTTCCACCTGCTTCCCTGGTTTGATGACATGTTTGTGATTTTTAATATTCTGAGTATAAAAGTCCCCAGATCAACTTACACTGCTGAAAATCTGAGTTTTTAATAATGTTTACAGTAGTCAGGAACATGGTTTCTAACCATCTGACAAGTCAAATTTAAGGCCACAGATATAACTTGGGACCTGGACAAGGGCCTCAGCTCTAGAGTTCAACAGTGAGAAGCTTCAGCATTGGTTAGTCTAGTTAGTTCTTATTAGAACATTAAGGATTTTTCAGGATATTGGTCAATTTCAATCTACCACAACGGTGAGCAGGAAAACGTATAATATTCTACTCATGAAAGCAATCTCTTCCCACATTAGCACTGCGGTTAAAAGACCGTGAAACCAGATTGTTGAGGTTCGAATCCTAGTTCTACCATTTGCTAGTCAAGTGACCTTGGCTGACTCACTTAACTTCTATGTCTCACCTTCCTTCTCTGAAAAATGGGGGAAAAAAACAATACTGATCAAGGAATAATCAGTTAATAGATGTAAAGCACTTAGAACTGTGCCTGCACACGGTAAGGCACTATCCGTGTTACTGTTATTTCTCTAAGTTGAACAACAATCACAACATGGCTATAGGCCACTATATTTTGCGATGTGGTCCCATACAATAAATGATTCAAAATTCAAGTAGTCTCATACGTCAGTGTCTCCTGTGCATTCTGCCACGCTCATCCCTGTGTCTCTGGTACTTCAACAAGACACCCTCCTGTGCCTCTTTTCTAGGTAAAGAAGCAAAGCATAGATCTCTCCTCTAAGTGACCCAATTCTCTAATCTCTTTAAACTGCCTCCTGCATTAGGCTTTCAGGCATTTCTAGGCTTAAGTACATTAGAAAGATGAACATATACTTCCATACCTGCTTCTGAGGATGAAAACGCATGATTTATGGTAGACACAGGAACATTGGAACATTCAAAGTACTCCAGGTCTTCCTCTGGCTCACCTTTCACCTCGGCCCCAGATGATTTCTGACCAGATGAAGTGGACGCCAGTTTCTCCTCATCAGTAGCGTGGCCATCCCTATTAGAAATATCTGAAATCTGGGCGATCACTGCTCCTTCATCCTGGGAAATGCAACAGATCAGATGCTACCGTTTAGGAGGACCAACAGTGGGGAAGGCGACATCTCAGACACCATTCCAGAGGGTGTCTGGTAACACTTAACCACAGATTTTGGTACCAGTCAAGGAAGGTGGGGTCTCTCAATCATGAATACTATGCTTTCTAGAACCTAAGTTCTGTTATTCACACAGACGTCTGAAAAATTAACCTTTTCTAGCCAAATTTATAAGCAAGAATTTTAAGTGGTCCACAGTGGTTCTCAAATATTTTGCTCGTATACTCCCTGAATTGTTTTGGAATATCAATGTACCCCTTTGTATTTTCAGGTGACATCCAAAAACTATTCAGCATAAATATAAAAAAAATATCTGGTATACTTTAAAAACTGGCCTTGCTTAATTCAATCTAGTTACTCTAGTGATATGATGATGCTCTGTCATCCATTTAAAATCAAACATGAACACACACTCTTTAATTTAAAAATTTTAAGTCAGAAATTTGCATCATTGCTTTTCCCCTCTGAATTTGTATTTCCCTTCTACTTCCACCAAGAAATTATTCTTTAAATAAAGCATTTGTATACTTGAAAGTCTTTTAAAGTTCTCCCTATCATTTTTCTCAGTTAAAAAAGTTAAAATTAAAAAAAAATTTCTATGACTGTAAGTCTCTAAGTATTAAGTTTTTCTTCTGGAGAGTTAATCAGTGTACATAACTAATGCACAATGTATCCTAAAATTATTACAACTTTTGATAAGTACTATCAAATTCAAAAGTTTTTACTAAAAACAAGTATCAATTACATTTTGTTGTACCAATTATTTAAAACTTTTGCAGTGTCATACGTGCTATTTTTCTGAATTAAAGGTAAATTTCTCATGGTTCTTGTTGCCTGCTTTAGCAGCATTTGAAAGTGGATACTTTACACATTTGTAATAGATGAAAAAAAAGTGAGAGGGCAAATTTTTTTTTTAATCTTCAGCCATATACCAAGTTGTTGGTCCAAACTGTGTAAAATAAGTTAAATTTAAAATGCACTTTATTAACCAATGAATGTATTTCTGTAATCAGTTATGCTGAAATAAAGTTTTAAAAAGGGTCTCAATCAAATAGGTCTGGATTTTTGTTTCTTTTATGTTTCCCAATTCATACAGTCCTGGACAAATATTTATTGCTAGAAGGAAACAAGGGTCCATATGAATTTTAATCCTGTTTTTCATTTTTATAATTATAAATCAATAAGAAGCCTTAGATATTTAAGCTTATTTATACAAATAGATTAAAGAGAAAAAAGTTTTGTTATGACTCTCGATTCTTGGAACCCCTTTCCAAGTTACGTACCTAAAAATTCTATCATCAAAAATTATTTTGGGGGGGCTCCTGGATGGCTCAGCCAGTTAAGCATCTGACTTTGGCTCAGGTCAAGGTCTCATGGTCCTGGGATAGAGCCCTGTTTCCGGGATTCCTGCTCAGCGGAGAGTCTATTTGTCCCTCTGTCCCTACCCTGGCTCATGCTATCTCTCTCAAATACATAAAATCTTTAAACAAAATAATTTTACTGAGATATAACTGACATTTAACATCGTGTCGAAGATAATTTTTAATGATCTATCAGGTGGTAACTCAGGTTCTCCTACTTTGCTAAAAGCAACGAACTGGAAAACCATCTGACTTAAAAAAAATTATCCAGTTATTAGAATCAATCACTTTCTTAAACATGCATCAATACTTCAAATCTGCCCTTTGTCTGATGTCCCAGACGTTTCATACCCAGTAAAAATGCATCTTAGTAAGATTTAGAATGGGAGGAAACTTCACCCAATACAAGTGGGAAAAGGGTTAATGTGAGGGGGCTTCCCTGTTCTCAGGAGCCTTCTCAGGTCACTTTAGGAAATTAAGGGTCTGGAAATTGGTTTCCTCAAAGCCAGATACTCAGACACCTGTCAGAAACTCTTCATTAATCCCCCCTGGCTCCCCCATGCCCCCCAGGAGGATAAAAACTCGTTTGGGGTGCCCCTGGTCTAAGAGACATTCTGGTGATGGGCAGAGACTCACCTGAGAACAGCCATCCAAAGCAAGAGACTGTGTTTCATATTTCTTCACCTTACAGCCACTCCTGGAAAGGAAAAAACAAAAAACAAAAAACAAAAACAGGCCATTTTGGAATCACATTGACAGCTTCCAAGCTATGAGATGGAGCAGAGAAAGCAATGTGTGCAGAGAAAAAGCCAAAGCATACAGCACCACACACGTTCTACATCTACACACTAGAGAGGGGAACACCTTTCACATCTCTGAATCTTCTCCCAGGGGAGACAGGGCAAGCAGAACTAGAGCTCAGCTCATTCTCTGAAAAGACCTCCTCATGTGCTTCTGTGGGACGTTTAACACCAGTACCCTGACGCCTGCGGTTTCTGCTTACACACCACCAAGCCTTTCAGAAGTACCCTTAGCACCTAGAGACATTCAGTTCATCTGATCCTTACTCACTTGGCTGTGACAATTCATTAGAAAAATTACCACACTGGACCAGATTCTTTAAAAAAGTTCTTTATTGCACTAAAAACCACGTAAGTCTGGTAAGACAGTTCCAGACCTGTGTGCTAACAGAGAAGAACTATGGTCAACTGAAGTACAAAAATAAAAATATTTGTGTAAATGGTTACCATTTCTAATAAGCAGTAAGATGGAAAACGAATGTCATGTTATTTGTGCAAAGACTGGAACTGGCACATAATTTATGACCTGAAGACTAGTTCAGATTCCGTTCAGTTTTAATGAACTTAAAATTCCCAGTAAAAAAGCCACTCCGCCAAAATAAATGAATTTACAACTTTTTCTTCTTCTTCTGGGGGTAGGGGGAAGGGAGGAGCATATAAAGTTACCAGAATGTGCATGATCACTATCTAGTTTCTGGATTTTTCTTTTACTAATGGTCTTACTAAATGCCACCCCCTGCTACCAAACCACCAAATTGGAGTTGCCTCTAAAATGTATCCCGTTTCAAGCCAGCAACCTTATCCTATCAAAAAAGTC
This sequence comes from Callorhinus ursinus, assembly GCF_003265705.2. Classification (NCBI taxonomy): domain Eukaryota; kingdom Metazoa; phylum Chordata; class Mammalia; order Carnivora; family Otariidae; genus Callorhinus; species Callorhinus ursinus. The sequence continues at coordinate 35,622,268 of NW_027397079.1, read as the reverse complement.
AATTATTTCCAACAACAGCAGAGCCGTCCCTCAGACCACTGTCGGGATAATCTCGGGGCCAAGCCAGCGCTCATTATCAAAGTGCCACATGAGGCGTGCCAAGCCAGGGAGCGCAAGCTCTTGCACCTAAGGTGGAAGGCTGATCTCCACTCCTTTAGGTACAAATTGCAAGGCTAAGCTGACTCATGAAGTGGCAAATGAAATGCAAAAAATCATCAGAAGGTCAAACTCAGAAACAAGCCAACATGCTATGGAGAGATGGTCTGGGGATGGTCTGGGGAGAGGAACTGCCAACGGTCCCAGGGACAAACAGAAACAGCAGAAGTACTTACAACAGAAAACAGAGAAATTTCACTTGTTCAGTAGTCCTGATGCACCAACAAAATTAGAGACAGAAAAGAGACAGACAGATGGAGAAAAAAATCATGTAAAGCCTGGAATATTTATCTGTAGTCTGGCAGATGTAAAGGCTGAAAAATTCTTTCTATGAGGTGGGATACAAATAAAAATGTCATATTCATGAATGTTATCATTGGTGAGCAAATGATTATCAGGAATCTCTCTCTAACAGAGTAAGAGGAGTAGAAACACTCAGAAATGCCTCATATTCAAATTTATAGATGAAAAGTGAACTTCCAAATATTTGTCAATATATAAAACCAACATTTCACTACTGAGAACATTTACTCACGTCTCGTCATCCAGATTAAAGGCAATGTGTGAATACAATAGTTCACAATGGATCAGATTATAACTACGGTATGTGTGTATCACTAAGAAGCTTACTGTGATTTTACATAATTTATTTTATTTGAACCATAAAATACCAATCATAGATGGTACAATGTCTCCACTTTACAGAAGAATCTGAGATGCCAATTGCATGCATCTTTTAAAAAGCCCCACAAGTAACCTGCTAACAGAACTTCTAACTTTCCACTCGATCCTACTTCACAGGGACAACTCCAGCCCTTCCTACCGATGAAGGGATTTTCTAAACAAAACCCCAGAGTTACACAAGAGGTGGAGCACCCTCTCTTACAGAAAGAACAAGGAGATAAGAGTTTTGATTGCATAAGAGTTAGGAAAAAAAAATCTGTAAGGTATATTAAATCAAGAAGTTCACTCACCAAGAACAGAATAGGAGGGAAATGCCACCGGGTGAGAGTGGCAGGACCTGAGAGGGTACTTCTTGCTACTGCAAATTAGGTGTAGGATAAACTCCCCTCCCTTTGGTCCAGATTTACTCTGATCTAACATGAATGCACTGGCTACACGGCTTCAACATGCAACTGTAGGGAGGCCCCCGATGACTCCTTAACAACCTTGCTAGCCAGAAGCACCCCGTATTTCAGACATCCCACATTACGAAGCACCAAGGCAATGACGGGGCCAACACATACCCGAAGCACTGACTAGAGAGAGGTAACCAGCCTCAGTCACAGAAGAGCACTCTGAGGATGCCCAGTCAATATTTTCCAGGAACCATGTAACTGCTCATATATAATCAAAGAACAGATCAAGAACTACTTGCTGACATTTCATTCACCTTGGACATTCTGGGGTTGCCGAGGAACTGATTTCTCATGGCTCAAGCTTCTTGGTCCTGATGCTTTCTGCTCTTTAAATTTTTCTAGTATAATGCATCATGCCATCTAGCATGCTCCGTTAGGTCACAGTACTGCGGACCATTACTTCCCTGACTCATCTATGGTGACAGCTAGAAATAATTGTACTTCTCATCCTCCCTTTTCACATTTCATCCTCCATGTCATTGGTCCTTCTCTAATGTCACAGGGTCACAAAGGGATATACTGTAATCAACCCAAGTTCTGAGAATAGGTAACCCTGTAACAAATTTAAACTGAAACTTTACATGGAAGCCAGCTTGATCACTCTGAGAACTCCAAGGACCTTCCAAAGGTGGTTATGGAGGTCCCAGAAAGCAGGGGAGGAGGAGGAGGGAGACAACACACAACAAAAGACTAATTCAGTCAGATTTACATGAACGTTTTAAAATGTTCTTAATTCTCACGGGACATTTACTGCCTTACTGATGGAGCCAGAAGCTAAACAGGGAGACACAAGAATTCTTACCAACTTTTAGCGGTAGGTTTGTTTCCAACAAAAATCACAGCTTCCTGTTTTAAGTGAAAGACTTCTAGAAGACCTGTTGGGACCATTCTGCACATGTTACCGATACTAGACAGGTAATCTGGAGGCTTGGAATTTTTGTTTTATCCACAGAGAATCTGAAGGTGGTGGCTAGCACTGACACTTGAATTCTGCTGATAAAGTTAATTCCTGACAGCCCAGATAGGATTTCTGAAAACCATCAAATCTCTACCTATCGTGCGCTATTCTTTTTTTTTTTTTTTTTTTTAATAGGAGAAAAGTACCCAAACTGTGGAGCTTGAATATTCAGAAACAAGGCAGATGCCTGAAAAGGAAGCCTCTGGTGTTTCTGACCCTACACCAGAGTTAAGCAAAATACTGAAGACTGCTACACAAAGCTATGAGCTGTGTGTCTGCCCTGCGGCACCTCAAAGGTAACTTCAGTTGGACAAAACCAGAGCAGTCGGCTGCCAAACTCAGAGTACACAGAACACAACACCCACGCCCATCGTCACTCACGTTATTAAACGCGACTTTGCCTTCTTGGGTGACTCTAAGATTTCATTAATATGATTACCGGCGGGAGAACAAAAGTCACTGCTTGCTAACGTTGTAGTTGGTTTAAAGGGATCCATGGATGCGTCAAAGTGGTAGGAGCCCTTAGAGGAGAGAGGGGGGGAGTTCTGCAGAGTGGAGTGGCCGCCAAAGGGATTGAAGTTGTGGTGATCCCACTGGCTGGGATCCAGCTTAGCAGATGCCTGGGAGGGAGGAGCACCATGTGCAGTGGGGTCTGTAGGCCGGTCCGCGCCTTTGGCGCCCACCAGCTTACTAATACTATCTTTCTGTACCTTGGGAGGCAGTTTGCTACCCAGTTTCCTGCCAACCTTCGTTGGAAGGCCTTTCCTGGACTCTATATTTTCCACATCTTCTGTGAAATCAAACTCTAGTTTCAGAGATGAGTGCCTTGATTCCTCCAGCAGCTCAACTCCTGAGTCGTTGGTGTCACTGCTGGGAGGGCCCGGCATTTCCTTCATATCAGGGGGAGATTTCTGGATCCTGGCACCTCCTAGCAAAGCATTTGTGTTCCCATCTGTCTCATCGGGACAGAACTGATAGGCTGCCTGGGGGAGAGGTGTGCCCTCCAGGGTAGTATCAGTTTCTAAGAATTCGCCGATTGTCTTCTTCCTCAGAGAGACGGGTTTAGGTTTTCTTAGCTTGCTTCTGCTGGGAACAGGCTCTGGACAGGAGCTGCCAGCCTTTAGGTCAGCTTCTGTGGAAGGCTCCAGTGCAACCCCCATGGTGTCTTCTGTCATTGCCTTGTCCGGAATGGCTTCTGGTATGCTGGAGGGCAAAGCCTCACCCGAGACCACAGTCACACAACCATAAGCGGCCTTTGTTCCTAGAGCTGCTGGGATATCCGTGGGATTCTTGGTTTCTATTGAAAATGGCCTCACTACTGAAATTTTGCTACTCTCATGTTCAGGTTCTTCTTTGGGATCCTTGGCCGCATAAGAATCAACAGCCTGCTGTGCTACCTCATTTTCTGAGGTTCTAGAACAAGTCTCAGATGAACATTTTTCAACCACTTCTGCTACCAGCTGTTCATCAGCTTCTTGTGATTCTAAAACAAAACACAAAAGCCATCTATTAAAGACTTATCTTTTTGGCATGGGTAAATAATCTCTACTAGCCGAATCCACAGAGACAAGCACCAAGTTCCTCCCTCCTTGCTTTTATTAAGCATCTCTAAGATTCAGCAAGGCCGGCAGAGCAGCCTGAAAGGGGACAGCCGGTGCTACCTCTAAAATCAATTTTCCTAGCCCAAACTGTATGCGTGTTTTATCCCAGTTATATAAACAATAATTATACCAAATAGAGCTATTGAAGAAAAAGCTAAATAGATCGAGAGACTGTTCCATAGGCTAAAATAACTGGACTGGAAAGAACATTAAAATGATGCCAGCTAAGGTAGAGGGGTCAGATCTGGCCCCTGACAGCTTCAGGGTCTGAATGTTAGGCAGGAAGCAGATTTTCATCTTTGGATGGCAAAAACAAGTATTCCCTCTTTCCCAGAATATTGTTTAAATTACTGAACTGTGTTTAAATTATTGAACTGTTTCAAAATTAAATGAAAAACCCACCATGGCCTACCCACCATGGCAACTTCTCTGTAGACTTAAAAAACTAAAAGAATCAGGGGTGGTTGGGCAGCTCAGTCAGTTGGGCGTCTGCCTTTGGCTCGGGTCATGATCCCAGAGTCCTGGGATCAAGCCCCGCATCAGGCTCCCTGCTCAGTGGGGAGTCTGCTTCTCCCTCTCCCTCTTTCCCCGCTCATGCTCTCTCTCTCAAATAAATAAAAATGTGTGTGTGTTTAAAAAAAAAACAAAAACAAAAACAAAAAAACCTTGAAATTAAAAAAAAACTAATTTGAAAAATCAGATACAAAAGTGGCTTTAAAAACAAATAGTCCTGGGGCACCTAGCTGGCTTAGTCGATAGAGCATGCATGTGACTCTTGATTCCAGGGTTGTGAGTTCAAGCCCCACACTGGGCAGAGAGCTTACTCAAAACAGAAAAATCAACTGGATTTAATAAAACTTAAAAAAAAATACTGATGTCATTTAAAAACAATAATAACAAATAATCCTTATTTTACTAAGACACAAATCATACAATAATAAAGTTATTTTTTCTTTCAAAGCTCTGTCACTAAGCTGGGCCAGGTAGTCTCTCAAAGCACTTGTGAAAAATAAAGATCCTTTCTAACTTGGGTTTTATTAGAAGAAATGCTGCAATTAGGAAGGTGTAACATGAGGGTATTTCTTTCAAGAACAAACTAAGATGATGCTTTCCTAACTTTGATACCTGAAATAACAATAGAATAGTAATAGCAAAAACCAAATAAGCTGGTATGATCATGGTATCTCATGATTTTAAGGGGAACTCCAAGATGACCCTCTAATCCTACCTCCTAACCCTAATCCTAATACAGGATCAAAAAAACAGCACCATGGGAAGAGTTTTTTAAAGCACTCAGATATATTTTCACCTGACTCCTTTATGACTAGAATTAGGTAGGCAGTGGCTTACAAACTGTTCTGCACAGATGCTTCAGATATTCTGGACCAATGTCCAACGTCAGTTTTGTTTTCAAATATCCATTTAACTATTATTAATACTGTACTTTTTAAGAAGCTCTTAACATGGTATCTGGGATTTGCTTTAACATACTTCAAAAGAATTTCTTTTTTTAAAAAAAAGATTTTATTTATTTGACAGAGAGAGACACAGCGAGAGAGGGAACACAAGCAGGGGGAGTGGGTGAGGGAGACACAAGCTTCCCGCAAAGCAGGGAGCCCGACGCGGGGCTTGATCCCAGGACCCTGGGATCATGACCTGAGCCGAAGGCATACGCTTAAAGACTGAGCCACCCAGGCGCCCCCAAAAGAATTTCTTTTTAAAAATAGAAAGTAAACGGGTGCCTGGGTGGCTCAGTCAGTGCCCGACTCTTGATTTTGGCTCAGGCCATGATCTCAGGGTTGTGAGATGGAGCCCCATGTCGGGCTCTGCGCTGGGCGTGGAGCCTGCTTAGGATTTTCTCTCCCCCTCTCCCTCTGCCCCTAGGGAGCTTCAGGATGAGGGCTGGTCGCCAGAAGGGCCAAGCCAGGATGATGGGGTTGGAACTGTCAGCCCCACCCCACCCTCACCCTTAGGGGAGAAAAGAAGCAGGAAGCGAAGTCTAATCACCAACAGCCAACAATTTAATCAAACATGCCCACATAATAAAACCCACATAAAAACACCTGAACAACAGGGTCTGGGGAGCTTACAGGTTGATGACCTCCTCAAAGTGCTGGAAAGGTGGGGCACCAGAGAGGAGAGGGCAAGGACTCTCTGCACCTTCACCTCACTTTGTCTTTTGCACCCTGAGTTCTGTATCATCTAAGCAAATTGCCAAACCTGAAGAGGGGGGCTGTGGGAACCCCCAAATTTAAAGCCAGTTGGTCGGAAGTACTGAAATTGTATTTGCAACTGGCATCTGAATGAAGTGAGGGAGGGGAGGTGCACAGTCTTGTGGGAATGAGCACTTGATTTGTGGGGCCTGTGGAAACTATGGATAGTTAGTGTCAGAAGTCACCGAACTACTGATGCCAAGTTGGTGTTAGAATCTGAGAACATACAAGACAAGAAATTTGTCTTGAAACTGAATATTCAAAGGCACCTGTGAGTTTTTAAAATGATGCTGTTAAACACTGCAGTATTATATTTTCCCCCCAAAAAGACTGAAACTCGTGAGGAACCACTTCACATACTTTTTCTAAAATTTACACCTGCAAAATTAAGAAATTAGCCAAATTGTGAGATACTCTCAGTAACTCAACTTTGAAACACAAATTTCCTTCTGCTCCTCTTTCAGGCTTCCAGGACAGTTGAGCTAAAGTATATTTTCAGGTACTAAGTGTTTCGAATCCTCATTGGTCACTACTGACTTGTACAAATCAAGGTTTTCTCAATAACATATAACAAACGCAACTGAAATATGCTGATTTAGACCAATTTAGTTATTTTGTATTTTTCAATTTCATAAATCCCATTGTTTTAAAAACTGGTGTTTTGAACCTTTACAACTATAATATATATCACTTCCCACGATCTATCCAGTCTTTTAATAAATAGCTTTATTTGTATTATCCAAGTGGTACACATAATAAGATGATCTCATTCCAGTGTAAGTGGCATAACTGAGTACAGAGCAAATGCAATATGGAGAAGAACTGCAAGGGGATCAAAATTCTGGTGGCTTCGGCAAGGGTAATGAACAGAAGAGAAATATAGAATATTTGAGAAAGAAAATGAGGTAAAATTGATAAGGCTCCGTCTTTGGCTGGCCTGGCCATAGGACTGAAGTTGATGGAGGTATTAAAGATGATTCGTAAGTTTTTAACTTATGGAAAGACAAGATGTATTACCATCCAGTGACATTCAGGAAATACTAGCAAAGGAGTTTGTGGGCTGTCGGAGTGGGGCCAGGAGTTTGGCTTGGAGATGCTGAGAGCTGTTTGGGCCTTTGAAGTAGAGATGTTGAGTAGGCAGTAAGCTCAGAGAGCTGGGATGCAAATAATACTTGACATAACTGAAGCCATGGAGGTAGATGTGCTTCCCTTAAAAGTCACATGGAGGGCGCCTGGGTGGCTCAGTTGGTTAAGCGACTGCCTTCGGCTCAGGTCATGATCCTGGAGTCCCAGGATCGAGTCCCGCATCAGGCTCCCTGCTCAGCAGGGAGTCTGCTTCTCCCTCCGACCCTCTTCCCTCTGCTGCTCTCTGTCTCTCATTCTCAAATAAATAAATAAAATCTTTAAAAAAAAAAAAAAAAGTCACATGGAATACTACATAATTATAAGTTATTTCCATTTTACACTTTCATTGTTGAGCCTCAGCATATTTTAAATCTGAATTTTTAATTTTTTAAAATTTATTTTTCTTTTTAAGATTTTTATTTATTTATCTGAAAGAGAGAGAGGGAGAGACAGAGCATGGGAGGGGGAAGGCAGAGGGAGAAGCAGGCTCCCAGCTGAGCAGGGAGCTGATGAGCGGCTCAGTCCCAGGACCCTGGAACCATGACCTGAGCCGAAGGCAGATGCTTAACTGACTGAGCCACCCAGGTGCCTCAAATCTGAATTTTTTTATAGTTGGTATCTTTTTAAAAAAAACAAACAAACCAAAGCGTATCTAAAAGTGATTAATCCAATTTAAAATAAAACTTCAAGAAAAAAACCCAAGCTCATAGATAGAGCAGGCTGGTGGTTGCCAGAGGTGGAAGGTGAGTAAAATGGGTCAAAGGTACAAACTTCCAGGTATAAAATATGTAAGTCATGGGGTTGTAATGTATGGGGTGGTAACTACAGTTAATAACATCATACTGCATATTTGAAAGTTGCTAAGAGAGATCTTAAAAGTTCTCATTTTAAGAAAATAAACTTGAAGCTATGTATGGTGACAGATGTTAACTGGACTTACTGTGGTGATCACTTTGCAAAATATACAAATATTGAATCATTATGTTATACACCTGAAATTAATGTCAATTATATCTTAATTTAAAAACCTGAATTTTGGGGCGCCTGGGTGGCTCAGTCGGTTAAGCATCTGCCTTCGGCTCAGGTCATGATCCCAGGGTCCTGGGATCGAGCCCCGCATGAGGCTCCCTGCTCAGCAGGGATCCTGCTTCTCCCTCTCTCTCTGCGTGCCACTCTGCCTACTTGTGCTCTCTATCTCTCTGTCAAATAAATAAATAAAATCTTAAAAAAAAAACCACCTGAATTTTAACCATCTTTGTAAATTAAGAGTAGTATTAATAATGGCATCATAGTTTTATATAAAAGTGTCCAAATATTTTAGGGATGCATATTGGAACATATATGACATGATACCCAGAATTTGCTTTAAAAATATTTAAGCAACAAAACAAAAGACAAAGGAAAAATGCTGGAAGCAGGACCGAGAAAAATCTTGATAATTGTTTCATCTCGGCCCTGGGAATATGGAAGTTCTACTTTTCTGTGTGATGCTGGGAGCTGATCACAATAAAAATGTGTTTCTTTTCTCTCCCAGTGTCTTCTCCTTGTCATTGACTTGTAAACATTCACCATCAGTCTCCCTCATGGGATCCCTGGGTCCTCACACCCCCAGTCCTCTGTCCTTTCCTACAGGCTTGAGAGAACGTGAGGGGAGGCGAGGCTACAGACAGGAGGAGAGTGTGACCCACTTCTTGGAACCTCACCATCAACCCCACGCCTCCCAAAGACCAAGGGGAAACCTCTAAGAGCCACCTCTCACTCCCTCTCTCCTAGGTTTTGGTTTTTGCCCTAATCTTCTCTATTAGAAAAGGGCAGGGCCTTCCCACCTTCCCGCACATCTGTGCACTCCTTTTAGATCCTCCCTCCTTGTCTCCATCTCCACCAGCTGCTTTTGCCAAGCTGAGAACCTGAAACTCGAGAGGGAGAGTACGTCACAGCGTGAGGGGACAGGGCAGGCAGCCTGAAAGCTGGACAAGGAGGGATGACAAAGGAGCAGGACCTCAGTGTTAAGACCGAAGTTCTAATGCTGCCTGGCCCAGTCCCATCCCTGCAGCTCTAAGGATTAAGGAGCTTTGTGGGCTGCATCATAAAGCTTGCCACCCACCCTTGCCACCCACTGGTAGAACAGGGAAGGAAAGCAAACAGCCCCTCATCTGAATTCAGCCTGAGCAGACAGGTGGAGGAGCTCTGCCAAGAAGACACCACCCAGGTGCCAGGCAGAGTAACCTGCCCAGTCATGCACCCAGTCACTGAGGACCCCTCCTCGGTCCAGTATCTTCAGTCCCCATTAGAAAGTACTTCCGGGTGGGACAGAGCGGGTGGGAGAGGACTGCTCACTGACTTAAGCCAGTTTTGGGAGTTGTGAGAATGTAAAACAAGAAGAGACCACAAAACTGAAAAAGATATGTCTGAGTAAGATTTGAATGTTACTGAATCTGAATCTGCCAAGTATCCCAGTACCAGCAGGGCCTGGTATACCTAGTGCCGCCCTAAAACAGAACCTCAACTTCAGGTACCACAGAGCAGAGGTACAATGCCCTTCTCAGCAGGCTCCTGATCTTGGTCTTCCATCCGTCAGAGCTGCGGCCACAGCCGTCAGCGCTTCCTTTTCATCTGGAAAATTATGTAACTGCCCTACCTCTATTCATCCTTCTATTTTTACAAAAATCCTGTATTCCTTAAAAATCTTCCTCCAGGGTGCTGAAATGCTCTCTCCCTGAAATGAGTTTGATGAGTTTGGACGATTCTGACAAGCACAGCATTGCCTGGCGGCATCCTGAACACAGACGGTTAGAGATTAGATCAGTAGATGAATTCAAAGCAAACACAGAGGAAATCCAAAAATAGACCAACATTTCCACTTCTGCCACATTTGTTGCTGTTAACACAACCCTTCCTTTCAATTATCAGCCTTCTCTAAATCTAAAAGGTTGTGTGAATCGTCCAGGGATGCTTTAAAACACAGATGCTTTTTATGCTTATTCAGGATATAGACTATGCTCATGTGAAAGATTTTCCCTCCATTTTAAAGTATTTTCAAAAGAAAAGGCACAGAATACCAAAATTTTGAAGACGAGGTAACAGTGTTCAGACATTGTGTTTTGCACTCCAGGATGCTGAAGATATACTGAGTTAGAAGACAAGTTTATGAAAAAGCTTGAAAGCCTCAGAAGGGGGAAAATGCTATTAACATGAAGTATTTCTGAAGCTGAGCAGTGTAGTCACTAACATACACAGAGAACCTACTGGGCTAGCTGCTTTCATATGTACAATTTAAGAGGAGACAGAACAGACCCATCTGGAAAACAATGTATATTAACACTTCTGGTTTGGCATTATTCTCAAATATGCTTGCCTTTTTCCCCCTCAGATTTTAATTTTTTGGTGAAACATTGTCTGGAAGCTCCTTTTAGATCTGTCCATCAGTTCCTCTCCTTTAGCTACAGAAAGTCCCTTTAATGCGTTCCTACATACCTGACGTGTAAAGTGAGAAAGTTGCCAAAATTTGAACAGGCCTCCTGTATCATATAGACATACATACCGGCCTCTTTCTAACCTCAAAATCCAGTCTCCCACATCTAAGCTGAAGATACAGGTCTGATTCTAAGGCCTTAAAACAAAATCTGAGAACCAATACATGAAAATGAATGACCTTTATAGAAATTCAGGAAGGGTTTGCAGATAAATTTTCAGAGGGTCCACAAAGCCCCTGAAATTCAAAGACAAATGATGTCAGAGCATTCTCCAGTGGAGAAAATCCAAGTCTTCTTCATAGCCTGGCATTTAGGAATCACTGCTCTTGAACACTGTTATATCTGGACCACTTTTAGGGTCCTCAGAAGGGCTCCTCTCATTACTTTATAGTTATAACTTTAATTCCCCTTCAATCGGTACACTGAGGTTTAAAAACTCTTTAGCTACCGCAGGGAAAAAATCTTAACATCTAAGAATAAAGCTTGTCACCTCTGAGAACGTTCAAAAGGGATGTGTTGCAAGCGCTGTTTTAAGCACTTTTAAGTGTGGACCAAATCTTTGAGAGGGAACATTCACTAAAACATAAATTCAAATAGGTTTCATTTAAACCCAATTCATTCCCCTTACTTCGTTCATGTTGACATCAAGACTGGACTGAAGGGACACTAAGCATCAAGTGGGAGTGGGTGGGGGGGAAATGGTCTCGCCAGTACCCGGGTGTGGCAGGAACGGAGACTGGACAGACTACCCCGGGGAAGAGAATCAACCCCCTGGAACAAACTGGAGTAAATATTTTCCTTCTCTGGACGGTGGTCCAGGTTTTGTTGTGCACAGCGCAGGATAAGGTCAAGAGACGCCCAAAATTTGGCCTTAGTCTGCAGACTTCCGTGGAGCTCTTCTCTAATAACCGCTGGATATTTAGAGAACATCAATTTGAAGGGGGATGCACACTGCTGGCCTGCCCTGCGACCCTGGCCACTTGGAGGTCAGGTGTTGTGAAGCCCTGGTAGACAGCAGAGAGGCGGCTACCCACGAGGCCTGGTGTGTGCTGGAGAACAATGAAAGGGAAGAAAAAGGAGGAAGTGGCACTGACTACAGTGTCAGGCACAGTGACTGAGCATTTTACACACAAGAACTCATATAATCAAAAGGAGGATTAAAGAGAACACACAGACAGAATCTCCTGTCTTAAGGAATCTCAGAATGGGAGGCAGCAGTTTTAGTGAGCAACCAGACCATAAATCCTCCTCCCCATTTCCCACTTAAAAAAAAAAGTACCATCCCTGGTGCTTTCCACTGTACCACTGAAATTAAGAGTAAGTTCTATATGATAAAGGCTACAAGCAAGCAAGCAAGCATTTTTTTTTAAGTGGCTAAAACATTTTTGAAAAATATGCTCACTTTCACACAACTAATAAGCAGGATACCATTTTTAACCCATCCGATTTGTAAAAATTAAAATATTGATACCCAGTAACAGCTGCTAGATAAGGGGGCTGGTAGGCACTCTCATACATTTCATGGGTACATCTGTTGGGGGGTCTTTCAGAGTATTTAGCAATACCTATCAGAATCCAAAATGAATAGATTCTTTAATTCATCAGGGCCACTGCTAGGAATTTATTTTAATTATGCTCACAAAGAGGGCCATACACACATATGTATAAGGATGAAAATGTTCACTGAAGTGTTGGTTCCTACACACTGATTTTGGCCAATTATAAAGTATCACAGAGGACTGAAAGATCACTAAATATGCAACATTACACCAGAATACTATTGGGTGTTAAACCAAAAAGTAGATCTGTATGTGCTAACGGGATAGGATCTCCAAGACACGTTTATATGGAAAAAGAAAGGGGAAGAACAGTGTTTGAAAAAAGTTATATGGTTATTCAATTACAACATATAAAGACATAAAACTTATATTCTGAGGCCCAGAATCCTTAATAAGCACAAAAATCTCTTCTTACCCAAACTTAACCGCCTTTTACCCATTTCTCTTTTGTCTCCATTTCACCACAGGATTCCTATTTCCAACCCCAACCAGCTCCCCCTCTCCTTCTCCTCCCAAGACAGGGGTGGAATTCATTGTAAAAGGCTATTTTTGAAGTGTCTCCCTCCTGAAAATTTTTTCTTAATTACAATATTGTTGTAACTGCTTGACACTCTAGATGTATTACTTTATTTAATTCTCACAACAACCCTGTGACCTATTTTTTTAATCCCATCTCACAGATGAAGAAATCATGGCTCAGAACACTTAACACACAGACACACACACACACACACACACACACACACACACACACACACGCTCGCACAAAGGGAGGTGGAGGGAGAGCGGAAGGCAGTTGGATTCTAGTTTGAGGCACAGGCAGGCCATGGTTCAACCATGTAGACAGTCCCCCAATTAATTTCAGAGCTATCTTCATTATCTAATTTCTCTTCATTCATGGGAAACCCCAAGTGGGATCACGAGCCAAGAAAGAAAGGGTCCAGAGTGGGGGTTCAATGCAATGGTGGGATACAAATATATTGATTATGTTGTCAAATCCACTGAGGGGTGGGCATCTGAGAGGAAGCAGAGGGACAGTCTCTAGTAACAAAGTACAAGTGCTATACTTCTGAGTGCTCAGAAGTGAGATAAAGAATTCATATGACCATGTTGGGATACACGACTCAAATACATGGAACTATTCCTACCTACTGCTCTAGTCTATCCTCATTGGTGGAGATAATCCCACAGTTGTACAATCTCCCATCTCATAATTGGGAAGCCTCAATCTATGCAACTACAGAGTAGGACCCCTGGTTACCAAGGCCCTGGCCTGGATTTCTGAACTCAAGCCCAAAATGCAGGTCTTTGCTACTCAGGGCCACATAAATGATATGCAGAGAATAACACAAACTTGGAAGGTCCAGCAATGACAGTGAAGTTTTATAAATGTACAACAGGAACTGACTATAAGCCGCAGTACTAAGCTATTCTACAAAAAGATCCAAACCAGATGTTCAATGTCACCACTCCCTAATTAATTTAAACCATTTGCTTCATCAGGACTTGAAGCCCTAAAATCAAATCACAAAATATTTTCTAAGATAATCATCTAACCAACTAAGCACAGGCCCTTACGACCTGCAGCATACACTGTACCAGGCATAAAGAGACCACAAGATAAGTGCATGGGGCTTACAATCCAGTTAAGGAAAAACTACCACATTCTCATACGATGGCCACCTCACATGTTTTACACAGAAAACACCAGTGCTGCTGGACTTCTGATTTTAGAGTGTCAGTTTCTTTTATCACCAACTTCTCTTCCCTTTCTAAAGGAGTGACTCCCTCTTTGAATTTGCCTTCATATTCAGAAAAGATGAGAACTTTCTAGAGCATTAAATGAAATAATTCTTTATTTTTAAAAGCTAAGTTGCATTTTAAGAGAACCCTTTGTTGGGGGGGGGCTGTAGAGGGAGAGGGGGGGAGAGAGACTCTTAAGCAGACTCCACACCCAGCACAAATGAGCCCGACAGGGGGCCCAATCTCACTACCCTGAGATCATGACCTGAGCCAAAATCAAGAGGTGAACACTTAACCAACTGAGCCACCCAGGCGCCCCCAAGAGAACCTTCATTACTGACTTAGACACAAGCTGGGAGGAGGTGGGATGAACAAATACAGTGCGTCTAAGGTATGGATTACAGGAGAGCTTAGGAAATCAGTGACTGGACCAAGCTTCAGCATTTCCTCAGAGAGGAAAGTAAACAGCTGTTCTCAGTGCTGGCTGAGAGGAGAATGGGTCAGAGCCCACAACTGATTTCCTAATGGGGCACTGATGTCCTCTGACCCTGACAGTGTAGGATCTATTTGTTCTACTACTCCTCAGGAAACAGGCAGAAATAGGCCCCCAAATCACTTCAATTCCCCCTCGAACCCAAACTTAGTTCATTTTCCTTTGGTAACAAGGGCAGCAATCATTCCCCCTGAAATGCAACCGACAAAGGAGGAACACAGTACAAACTCTAAATTGCAAACAGTGGTAAAACATGGTTATGTTTTCCTAGAACTAAGAATTTAGAACAAATAAAATACTTCACACTTACTTGATCCTCAAAACATTGCCTAACTTGATCCTCAAATCAATCCCGTAAAAAAGGCACAGCAGGGCTTATTAATTCCATTTAAAAATGAGACACTGTATGTTAACAAGTTAGATAACTTAAAGTAGACAAATTCCTAGAAAGACACAAACTACTGAATCTGACTCAAGAGGAAATGGAAAATCTGAATAGATCTAAAGCAGGGACAGAGAATGAACTGGTAAATTAAAAACTCCCCCCACCACACACACACACACACACACACACACACACACACACACAAAGACTTGGATCAGATTGGTGAATTCTACCAAATATTTATTTATTTTTTTAAAGATTTTATTTATTTATTTGAGAGAGAGAATGAGAGAGAGAGAGAGAGAGAGAGCACATGAGAGGGGGTAGGGTCAGCGGGAGAAGCAGACTCCCTGCTGAGCAGGGAGCCCAATGCGGGACTCGATCCTGGGACTCCAGGATCATGACCTGAGCCGAAGGCAGTCACTTAACCAACTGAGCCACCCAGGCGCCCCTCTACCAAATATTTAAAGAAGAATTAATATTGGGTGCCTGGGTGGCTCAGTCGGTTAAGCGTCTGCCTTCGGCTCAGGTCGTGATCCTGGAGTCCCAGGATCAAGCCCCACATTGGACTCCCTGCTCAGCAGGGAGTCTGCTTCTCCCTCTGCCCCTTTGCCGGCTCATGCTCTCTCTCTCTCAAATAAATAAATAAAATCTTTAAAAAAATAAAGAAGAATTAATATCAATTCCTCACAAACTCTTATGAAAAATATGAGGGGGAAAACACCCCAATTCATTCCATCAGGCCAGTATTACCTTGATTCCAAACCCAAAGCTATCACAAGAAAGAAACTACAGACCAATATCTCCTATTGAAAATAGAAGCAAAAATCCTCAACAAAATACGATCAAACTGATTCCATCAACACATAAGGATTGTGCATCATGAACAGTGGGACTTATCCGAGGAATGCAAGGTTGGTTTAACAACTGAAAATCATTTAGGGTAATACATCATAGCAATAGAATGGAAGACAAAACACACATTATCATCTCAACATAGACAGAAAAAGAATTTGACAAAACCCAACATCCTTTCATGACCAAAAACACCCAACAAACTACACACAGAAGGGAACTTCCTCAACTTGATAAAGAACAACTATGATAACCTACAACTAATGTCATACTTTTTTAAAAATTTTTTTTCAATTTATTTATTAGAGAGAGAGAGAATGAGAGATAGAGAGCACGAGAGGGAAGAGGGTCAGAGGGAGAAGCAGACTCCCTGCTGAGCAGGGAGACCGATGTGGGACTCGATCCCGGGACTCCAGGATCATGACCTGAGCCGAAGGCAGTCGCTTAACCAACTGAGCCACCCAGGTGCCCAACTAATGTCATACTTAATGGTAAAAGATTGATGCTTTCCCCTCAGATCAAGAACAAGACATGAGTATCAGCTTTTGCTATTTCTATTCAAAATTATATGAGAAGGCCTAGCCAGGTCAATTAGGCAAGGAAAAGAAATAAAAGGCATCTAGATTGGAAAGGAAAAAGTAAAAACTATCTCTATTTGTAGATGAAATGTGCAACTATTATAACTAATGAGTTGAACAAATCTGCAGAATACAAGATCAATGTGCAAAAATCAATTGTATTTCTATACACATGAAATGAAAAAATCCACAAAAGAAATTAAGAAAACAATTCTATTTATCATAGTATCAAAAAGAATAAAATACTTAAAAATAACAAAAGAAGGGTGAGACTTGTACTCTAAAAACTATAAAACATCATTTCAAGAAATTAAAAATCTTAAATAAAGACATCCTATATTCATGAATTGGAAAATCTGATATTGATAACACGACAGTACTCCCCAAATTTATCTACAGATTGAATACAATCTGTATGAAAACCCCAGCTGGCTTCTTTGCAAAAATCAGTAAGATGATCCTAAAATTCAACATGTGAAGAACCCAGAGTAACTAAACAATCAAAAAAATAAAGTTGGAGGACTCATATTTCTTGATTTCAAAACTTACTACAAAGCTACCATAATCAAGACAGTGTAGGATAAACATAAGGAAAGGTATATAGATCAATAAAACAATTAAATGTTCAGAAACCAACCCTTACATCTATGATCAATTGATCTTTGACAAGGTTTGTACAAGGGTACAAAATTAATTCAGTCTTCAACAAATGGTGCTGGGACAACTAACTGGACATCTACATGCAAAAGAAAGAAGCTGCATAATTTCCTCACAACATATATAAAGATTAACTCAAAATCAATCATAGACCTAAATGTAAGAGCTTAAACTGTAAAATTCTTAGAAGAAAACAAAGGAGTAAATCTTTGTGACCGTGGGTTAAAAGGCAAAGCCTTCTTGGATATGACACAAGGGACAAAAGAAAAAGTAGAAAACTAAATATCACAATTAAAAACTTTTACATATAAAATGATGCCATCAAAAAAGTGAAAAGAGGGGCCCCTGGGTGGCTCAGTCAGTTAGGCATCCAACTCTGATTTTGGCTCGGGTCATGAGATCAACTGGTGTTGGGCATGGAGCCTGCTTAAGATTCTCTCTCTCCCTCTCCCTCCGCCCCTTCGCCCCTTAAAAAAAAAAAAAAAAAGTGAAAAGACAACCCCCAGAAAGGGAGGAACTATTTACAATCACATATCAAATAGGGGACTCATATCTAGAATAAAGTACTCTTACAACTCAATATAAAAAGATAAATAACCCAGTTAAAAAGTAGACAAAGAATCTGTATAAACATTCTGCTAAAGATATACAAACAGCCAACGAGTATATGAAAAGATGCTCAACACTGTTGGATATTAGGGAAACGCAATCAAAACCAGGAGAGGCCAGTTATCATACCTAGTAAATGGCTAAAATCAGACAGATAACAAGTATTGGTGAGGATGTAGAGAAATTGAAACCCTCACACACTCTTGGTAGGAATGTAAAATGGTGCAGCCACTTTGGAAAAGAGTTTGACAGTCCCTCAAAGTGTTAGAAACAGAGTTACCATATGACCAGCAATTCCACTAGGTATCTACCCAAGAGAAATGAAAACATATGTCCACACAAAAACCTGAACAGGAAGTGTTCATAGCAGCATGAATCACAATAGCCCCAAAGTGGAAATAACCCTAATGTCCATCAACTGAACAAAATATGGCATATCCATGTAGGAGTTACTAATTGACAATAAAAATGAATGAAGTACTGATACATGCTACAACATGGGTGTGAACAGAGGAAGTCACAAAAGACTATAGACTGTATAGTTCTATTTATATAAAATGTCCAGAATAAGCAAATCTATTGAGACACAAAGTAGATTATCAGTTGCCTAGGACTAGGGGGTGGAATGGCAAAGGAACGCTAATGGGTTCAGAGTTTCTTTGGGGGTGATAAAATGTTCTAAAAATTGGAGGGAGGCAATAGCTGTACAACTCTGTTAATATACTAAATATCATTGAATCCTAGACCTTTAAAATGGGTGAACTGTATGGCATGTGAATTAGCTCTCAATAAAACTGTTAAAAAAGAAAAAAGGATATAGCTCAAAGGCTCAGAGCCAGGAGCACTGTCCTGCAATTCCTAATAAAATGTTCTACTATACCACAGACTTACATTTCAGAAAATGGTTTAAACAGTCTCTTATACATATCACTTGAAGGGACACATATTTCAGAGAGGTGGTAGGTGTCACCATCACATCAACTTGGGATTTTAAATTTCTCTTGAAACCTACAATGTGCTAGATAGATTCTATTTACAGAAAAAGGTGAAAAATGACATCACTCCTCTCGCCTACAACAGATACAGCGCATATAGGAACCATCCTAGAGACAGGACAATTAGCAAGCTCAAAAAAAAAAAATCGCTTTTGGCTTTGTTCTTGTTTGGGGAGGGGAAGTTGTTTTTTTCAATGCTAATTTTTAACATTTGCCTTCTTCCCAAGACCTCCCTCACACATTCCCTTGTTAAAACTATCTCTTTGCTGCTAACACTTCTGGAGAAGCCAAGGAGGCCAAGAAGCCTGGGAACCAGAAGCCAGCTAGCTTCCTCCAGACTGCGCTCTGTGGGGGCCTTACGCCCTAGTCCTCAAAGCAGAACCGGAGCACCCAAAGCAGAGCTGATATTCAATCAGTGCCTGCCCACTGCTGGGCCAATGTCCGACACATAAAGGACTTCCTTCTCAACTGATTATCTTTTATATACAGAAAAAGTACATTAAGTAGTGGTAAAGCTGTGCAGCGCTAAACCAGCAACTGTAAAAAGATTAACAGTTGTTCCTCATTTGACCCTTTCCCTTTGAGCTCTCGTCCCCCAAAGGTACGGCTTGGTCTTGCCCTCCCATCCCCTACTCTCCCCGTTTTTGAATCAGGGCTTCAGGAGGGAAACAACCGTGATTGTGGCACTTGGGCCACCCCTTCCTGCTAAAGTGATCTGACCTGAGAAGACTGTTAATAAGGTACATATTAGCATTTAGGCAAGTGTCCAAAATTCGAGGGTTTTTTCTTTGTTTTTTCAGTTTCACGTCTGAATTCCCAGTCCTCCTGATTACCCCCAAAGCTGAAATATATTTTATATATGTACATTCTCAGCCACTTAGTCAAGGGCATAAGCCTTAAAAATGGAGTAGAAGTGGACACGATGTATTGCCCAGGGGAGGGACAACAGTACAAGCAGGCCTTTTCCAGGAACGCTGGGTAGAACCTCAGGATATTGGCTGCAAAGCTCACATTCTCCTGACAACCACTGGGGCCCCAGGTCACCCAGAAGCATGAGAATAAGGAGGGGATTCCAAGTGGGTGAGTCAAGGCAGGAAAATGCAGAACATCCTCTTAGGTATGCCATAACTTTAAGATGTCACTACTTAAAGCAGAAAAATATCAACACCCAACATCCCACTCCCCCCTCTACACACACATACCCCTGACCAAACCCAGATGGCAACAAACTGTCCAAACTTCTCCCTGCCCTCAAAAAAAAAAAAAAAAATTTTTTTTTTAAACCAAATAAAGCATTACTCAGGAGCTAGGAGGGACAGGAAGGGGGCAGGGGCAAGTTTAGTTGTTTTTTGTTAAGAGCTAAGACGCCAGATGCCATTTCTCCTGAGATAAGCTTCTAACTCCTGACAGAGGCTGACTGCAAATTTTAAGACTCCACAGGTAAAGAATAATCTGGAAAGCCACTTGATAAGCTGAAAAAGCTTATACTAAGGATGAAGAAAATATTTCAAATCTCCAAACCAGCATGTTATGCTATTTTACTTAAAAAGAGACCCAAACCCTGTCCTCTGAAGGCCAAGACGGTAAGAGGGAGGGCCCCCCAATCATGAATGTCTGCCCACCACACAGCCAGACCTTCTCCACAGAAACCCATCCAACAATGAATATGTCTTCTCTTCTCACTCCTGAGATGCCCCAGAGTTTCAGAACCATCTGGATTTGTTTGAGGTGACATTTCAAATACATCAGAAACCCCCCACCCCAGACAGAAATTGTAGAAGCTCCCCCCACCCCCCGTAGGACTTTTCCTCCATCCCCAAAGCCTGCAGCAGGAGGAGCAGAGAGAATGAGCACGTGCTAACAGATGGGACTCCTCTGCAGAGATGTGAAATTGTGTAACTTCACCCCGTTGCTGCCAAACAACCATAATGTGCATCTCCTCAGAAATAATTACTGGAGAATTCAAAATACCAACTGCCCCTCTCACAAAGTAGCAACCGCCCACACAGGACCTGGGGGCTGATGCAGGATAAAGGGGAAGAGAGAGGAGCTCCAGACAGGAACAGCAGCCGATTCACCAGGCACAACAGATGCCTCCACAACAGGACAGGGACCCTGGTTGAAGGCCATGTGATTTCTCTCATCTCTTCTGCTCCTGCACTCTAAGAAAAGGGGCAAAAGGAAGGCAGCGAAGAGGCCTCAGAGGAAGAGAGCAATAAAAAGTTGGAAATCTTTGAAATTATATCCTTTGGTATAAGTTTTTTTAAAAAAGTAGAAAACAGGGCACCTGGGTGGCTCAGTTGGTTAAGCGACTGCCTTCGGCTCAGGTCATGATCCTGGAGTCCCGGGATCGAGTCCCGCGTCAGGCTCCCTGCTCAGCGGGGAGTCTGCTTCTCCCTCTGACCTTCCTCTCTCTCATGCTCTCTACCATTCTCTCTCTCTCTCTCTCTCTCTCTCAATAAATAAATAAATAAATAAATC